>NC_090444.1:595081969-595392426 GCF_031143425.1 Pleurodeles waltl | reverse complement strand
TCTCACAGGGTGGGCCTACTTTGCTCACCACAGCCACCACCAGCACAACAACCAATCAGAGCCAGGTGGCCCCACCCACAGCTGCCACTGTTGGTCCAACATCTGCTGGACTTCCTGGCCCCAGCATTGCCACCGGTGCAGGACAGCCCACTAGGCCTGGCACCACACCCACACAGACCTCCTCCACCGGTACCCAGACTGCCACTGCTCCAACTGTTGACCCTGCAGCCTTCAACAGAATGGAACATAAGATGGACAAAGTGCTGCGCAAGTTGAGCCACCTGAGCCAGGAAGTGCGGCACATTAAACGGCGGGTCAAGGACATTTAGAGGACCCTCCGGAGGGCCAACCTCTAGACACTTTTTTTGATGGACATGATTCCCTCCCCTTCCTCCTCTTTCCTTGTTCTTATAGTTAGTGGGCTTAGGGGGCTTAGTGTTAGGTTAGTATAGGCTATTAGTTCAGTTAGTGTTAGTGTGGGGAGGGTGGGCGGTCCTCATTCTTTATATTTTTACTTATTAAATGTGTGAATGGGTGGGTGGGGGGCTATGTTGGGGTTCTTGTGTGTTTAAAAAAAAAAAAAAAAAAAAGAATTAAAAACAAAAATACCAAAAAAATATATATTTGTGTAGGATAGTATAGTATGTGTTTAGGTTAGTATGTGTTGTCCTCCATGTGAACCGTCTCATAAGGGGGGTAGATGTTTAGAACGTTTCGTTACATGTGACAAGTAAGTGTAGCTTAGGTTAGTTAGGGACAGTTGTGGGTAATGTGTAGTCAGGGTAGATTAGGGTAGGTAAGATTTTTCCTTCAGTTTCCTCATCTATGGTTAGCATTTAATAAATATTTATAAATATTTGGTTACCCCTTAATAGTATGTGTTGAATGGTACTTGATCGTGGGTTTGGATTCAGTGTACATCAATTTGGTACTATAACATCTGTGTCCTATGCTACAAACAAATACCAACTGAGCTGTACGATTGGCAGCTAGCCCAGAGCTACCTTGCAAAGTGTTGACCCTTTGTTGCAACCATCAATCACAGTTAATATGGATCCCAATGTGTTTCTGTTGATAAGTGTGTTTTCAAAGTCACTAACAGTGCTTCCAGACTTGATATTGGGGAAACAGTTTTAGGTCTGACTGCAGTGTGATGATCATGCACACCCTTATAAGATGAGTTCTCATTGGCAATCTTGTATTCTTGTCTTCATGACCCTCATACATCATTTCTGACACAGTTCGGCATGATTACATATTTGTATGTTAACTCAGACACCTTCATTTGTGCAGTTTTTGTAGTGTTTACTTAGATTAGTGTGGCATGTATATTGTGTTATTTTTGCATGGTGACAACATTTTGCTAACACTATTTGATGACTTAGTTATCCCCTGAGGAAGCATTCTTCTGTCCAACACAGCATGATGGTGTATGGTTTCTCACTTCATCAGATTTGTCCCTCAGGATGGGCAGAGTATGATGCAATCATGGGCACTGTGCAGATTTCTCTGACTACATAATATCAGGACAGTTGTATTGACAAGCTACGTAATTTGAAAGTAGGCACATTTCAGTTATCTACTGCACAGTTGATATGTCACATTACCCAAAGACAGATTTGTTGTGTAAGTGCTATTTATTGAAAAGTGCTGTAGTGCTATCTGTACATTGTCCATGATTGCGAGTCCATTATAGTGACATCTTACATTGTGATCCAACACAAGGGTTTACCAAAATGCTTTTGACATGCTGGGGTTGCTGTTTCAGACAGTGCAGAGGGACAGACTTAGCCAATGAGTAGGAGAGAGACAATCACTGGGCTGGGTGACAAGATATGCAGTGGTTTGCAGAACAGTGCTTGAGTACAGTTGTTGCAAGACTGGCAAGTTACGAAGCGCCGGACCTTGGTAAATGTTGGCCATGTGGCAGGGACTAGTGCTTCCGGGTCATTTTCCTTGTGTTCGATGTCTTCTTCTTCTGATGTGTGTGTTGCCTGCTTTGTCCTTGTTGTTGTTGGTTGTGAAGGGGCAACACACACCTCAGTGTTAGAAGACGTGGAGTCAGACATCCTGGTCGCTGCTCCCTGTGAAGGTCTTAAGGGCAGTACTGCAGCAAGGAGGATCTGCTGGTTCTTGAGAATAGCAGCCACATCACGATGGTAGGCAGCCAGGTCGGCTCTGAGGTGTTCAATGTTGCATTCGTGCACGCTTTGACAGGATTGCTGTTGTAGGTGTTGGGTCAACTGTATTACAGCTGTGCTGATTTCCTTCTGGGTTTTCTGCAGTTCCTGCAAGTTAGATGTTAGGGCTTGCATAGCTGCTGCCTGATCTCCAGATGACATCATGCATGAACGTATCCCCTCAAGGCTGGCTGCCATATTTTGCATCCCCACCCGCACCTCCTTGGCCAGCTCCCGCTGTACTCCAACTACAGTTCTCTCAAAGCTGGTGCCAGTGTCGTCTGAGTCCTCAGCTGTATTGGAGCTGGCAGGTCTTACAATTGGGGTGGTTACTCTGCGATGGCAGCTTGTTCTGTGCTCCTCCTTGTGACAGAAGGTGGGGTCTGGAGGGTTTCAAGGACCTTTTGGATGGTCTCCTGGGGAATGTTTATCGGCTCGTCATCCATGTCATCAGGGAAATCTGGGACAGGCATATCGGCAGGAGATCCATCTTCCTCTGCAATGAAACAGGGTACAATTAGTGTGTCTGTGTTGTGGCAATTTTGATGTGACGTGCCTGCCTTTTGATGAATTCACTTTGTGATCTTGTTTTGTGTTAATTTCTCCAGTCCTTCAGATGGGCATTCTTCCAGGCCTATGGCCCACCTGTGTGTCACATGTATGTTATGGAGTTATCAGACTTGTCAGCCTCATTGCCTCTATGTGTTGATTTATGCCAAATAGAGAATTGCCACCTTCTTTTCCTACTCAACCCTCCGTGTACATCCATTCTCATGGTGAGACCTTTCACTGGCTGTGGGTGTACTGATGGCCCTGGCAGCACACTTAACAATCTGGACCTGCCCCAATCTCTGATCGTTCACATCCACTTAAATGTCATTGACATGTGGCATATCCTATGCATGGCAATGTTATGATCCGATATGGATGTCGACATTGTTAATGTGTCCTGCTGATGTTGGGGAAAGTGTGTTACATTGGATTGCCCTGATAGTCGTATCAGTGTCCTATTTCATCCTCTGACTGTGAAGGTGTATTTCAGTGACCAGTTACATGTGTCCCCTCCTCAATGCTGTTGTCTGAGCAGTATGACATTTGGGATGTTGCCTTGTTACCCAGGCACAGGATGGACCCTGACATATGCAGCATGGGTGTGTCCTTAGTGCTGTGTAGCTCCTGTTGTTGTTTACATTGGCTGATGTTTGCGACAACTATGGGCATTGACATTTGAGAGTACCGGGGCCTTTGTCTTGTTTCTGGGGATTGTTGCAGTTGTCATCCTCACCCCCTAATTTAGGTGTGTATGATCCATGGGGAGGTTACTGCCATTGGCTACTTGAGCTGCACACAGAGCAGAGGTGGTAGTGGCAGCTGTTGTCGCACTTACATTGCAGTTGTCGGTATGGCTAGAGGATTGCTAATAGGGCCCTAGTCAATGTAGGGGGTATGTTGGCTGACATGTGCCAGGATGTCAGTTTGACGTAGTGGCCTTCCCTCCTGTTGTGGCTTTGCTCCATCGTTGGCATGACAGCATGCCCCCATGGAAAGGTTGTTGGTGTTGTGTAATGGTGTGCCCCAGGTCTTCTCAGAACGGGCCGTGCCCCTTTACCCATGCCACTCCATGTATTAGATGACTTCCATGCATTTAGTGGTCGGTATCCCCCCCGGTTGTAGTTGACATTATTGCATTTTAATTCCCCATGCGACTTACCCTGCATGTGCGTTGTCTCCTAGTAGTCTGCGCTGTCCTGTCCTTGAATCCCTGTGACGATCTCCTCAGGGATGACGGCTGCGACCATCTCCTCCATGTGGTCCAGGGCCTCCTGGTGTGCTGGACTCCCACCTCCAGTCTGCAGTGCTGCCTTTCTGTTCCTGGCCATCTTTTCCTTGGTCCTGCGCTTGCAGTCATTCCAGCGTTTCTTGCACTCAATGACTGTTCTGCGTACTTCAGCCACACTGTTAATCTTGTCGACAATTTGTTGCCATATAGCCTCTCTCCTACTGATTGGCAACTTTGATGTGACAAACAGTTGGTGCTGGTGTTCCGTCACCTCTTTAACCAGAATTTCCTGCTCCTCTGCACTAAAGCGACACTTTCTTTTCTTCTTAAAAGTGTCCTGGTTCTTGTGTGGTTCCTCCTGGCTAGTTCCTGGTCTGCTGTCATCTTCCTGGGGTCTGTAGTGGCATCTGGGATCCATTTTGGCTCTCCTCTGGTGAAATGGGTGTGTTCGCTGTTTTTTTTGACGCTATTGCGTAAAAAAAAAAATGGTGCATATCCGGTTTGCGGTGTCGTAAATTGACCCACAGTCATTTCCGCCGCGTTAACATCGTTTCCCTTTACGACTTGACGCTGCAGTGTGCGTCAAAAAGAATGACTCCCACCTGTTGTTTGCACCACCCTGCGTCAAAGTATAAATATGACGCCCGCACTGCGCACCAAAATGGCGTTAGCCGGCGGTAATATTTTTGACGCAAAACTGCGCCGGCGCAGTTTTGCGTCAAAAAGTATAAATATGGGCCATAGTATTTTCAGTAAGCACAATGTTTGCTTTAGCCACTCATTGACATCTTGTTGAGTGATACAGATTCACTGCCTCTTCAAAATAGTAGACATCTAAGTAGAACTACGACTGTCAATTTAAAAATGGTTTGTCTTGTGTTAGAAATTGGGTCTCTAGTTGGCAGTTATGCACTCTGTCCAAGTAGGGACCACAATCCTAGTCAGGGTAAGTCACAACACAACCTAAATTATCCTGTGCTCACCCTCTGGTAGCTTGACATGTAGCAGGCAGGCTTAACCTAGAAGGCAATGTGTAAAGTATTCATACAGTAACACAGTGGAAACACCACAAACAGTACTCCACACCAGTGTAGGAAAATAGATAATATTCATTTGAATAAAATAAGACCAATACAACAGAAATCCAAAATGCACAAGTCAAGATATCACTTTATTAAGGTTTAAATGAGTTTCCATCCTTAAGAATAAGTGTTTGTATCTTTTTAAAACACAGTTCCTGCAATGCATAAAAAGATAGCGATGCTGAGTGCCACAGAGGA
This sequence comes from Pleurodeles waltl, assembly GCF_031143425.1. Classification (NCBI taxonomy): domain Eukaryota; kingdom Metazoa; phylum Chordata; class Amphibia; order Caudata; family Salamandridae; genus Pleurodeles; species Pleurodeles waltl. The sequence continues at coordinate 595,387,186 of NC_090444.1, read as the reverse complement.
GGAGATGCGTCAAAAAAGAAAGCGATGCGTCAGTTTTTCCAGTGCGGAAAAGGCGATATGTTGTTTCTTTCCACGCTGCAAGGTGATCTGTCGGTCTCCAGGAGTACAGCCTTAGTTCGTCACTGCGATGCAGGGATATTTTGACGATGCGCGGAAAAATCCAGAACACAGTGAGCAGAGGCAACAGGGTCTGCTTCCATCCGGCAGGCAATGAGGTTATTCTTCAACCACGGGACAGGGGCTGCATCAATCTAGCAGGCTTTGCATTGAATTTTGCAGGCGTTGCGTCGATTTTGGACATGCTGGATTTTCTTCTCTTTCGTGAAGTCTTTGATAGCCCTGAGACTTCAGATCAGGAGGCAAGCTCAATCCAAGCCATTGGAGGATACTTGCGGAGGAAGGCAAAGTCCTTCCAGCAGGCAGCAGGCAGCAGGGCAACAATAAGGCCAGCAGTCCTTCCAGCAAATCAGCCCAGATGAGTCCTTTGGGCAGCCAGGCTGTGTAGGTGGAATGCACAATGGGAGCTGTCAACCAGCACAGACTAGACGTGGATTGGAGGCAGAGAAATATCTACTTTCTAAAAGTGGTCTTTCTGAAATAATAATGTAGAATCCAAATTCACCAGTATGTAGTATTTCTCACTACCATTACAACCATACCAAACATGACACGTTTATTCCTTTCAGATCAGAAATTACCACTAAAAAGCATATAAGGGATTTTCGAATGCTGCCCAAGAGAGCAGCAGGCTTCACAGTAGTGAAAAACGACTTTGGGTGATTTTCACTACCAGGACATGTAAAACGTATAAGTACATGTCCTGCCTTTTACTTACATAGCACCCAATGGGTTACCTAGGGCCTACCTTAGGGGTGACATACATATGAAAAGGGGAATTTAAGGCTTGGCAAGTAGTTTTAAATGCCAAGTCGAAGTGGCAGTGAAACTAACCACAAAGGCCTGACAATGGAAGACCTGAGATATGATTAAGGGGCTACCTATATGGGTGGCATAATCAGTGCTGAAGGTCCAGCTTACAGACCCTGGGCGCATCTAGTGCACTTTGCTAAGGACTTAATTGAACATGCAATTGGATATGAGCCAATGTTACCATGTTTAGGGGAGAGAACACAACACTTTAGTAATCATCAGCAGTGGTAAAGTGTGCAGAGTCCTAAAACCAGCAAAAATTAGATCAAGAAAATGGAGAGAAGCAGGCAAACATTTGGTGGAAGACTACCCTAAGGTTGTTGGGTCTAACATCTTGTAAATAAAATATTGTATGGGCTACTAATACATATTCTGATGGTGCATATTAAAGCATTGGATGTTTTTCAATATATTTATGCAATAGTAAATTAGATGAAAAAATTTAAAATAGACTGTGACTAATACTAAATGTTGCATATACTGAACATAAAATATTAGAAAAACAAACTTTATATGTATTCTGTAGTTTGTAGCCAATATACAAGCAGTTTGCAACATTTGGTAGTGCAGAAGATTTTTCTGCCTGTTAGTTTTTATCAGCTAAGCCAATTACGTTTTACAAATGTACATTTATAAGTTGAGTAAATTTTAACAAGCTTTATAACAAAAGGAATGACTAATAATGTATTAACGCATGTTTGTGTAGAGCCATCATTCACAGAGGGGTCAGTTGTTGGACAAAGCTTTCTAAAATATTTACATTGCACTTTAAAAATCACTTACAAACTAATCCCTGAGAACACATTTTATTTTCAATTCACAAAGTTGCTTTACTTTTCATGCCAAGATACTGCTAGGCACAAATTGCAGTGGAGCTTCTGTGGGTAAGCCGGTTCATTTATTTATGTTTTTTGCACGTACACAAATTTCTGCCCAGTGGTATATTTTTCTGCGTAGTTTTGAAGCACTCCCAATCAAATCTAGAATACCGAATTTGTATCTAAGGTCAGTGGTGAGTGTTGATAGAACCATATTTTCGCATAGAGCTCCATGCAGATGGCACCATACCTACTTGCTCACCAACTTTGATGTGTAGAGACCCTTTCTGGTTGAAATGTGTTACCTCCTGGAACCTTAGCTGGTCACTGACAGCATGTCAATCAATAAATCAATCATAGTATTTATAGAGCGCACTACGTACCCGTTAGGGTTTCAAGGCGCTGAGAGGGGGGGGTGCTGCTAAAGGTCGAAGAGCCAGGTCTTGAGGAGTCTCCTGAAAGTGAGAAGGTCCTGGGTCTGCCGCAGGAAGGTCGGGAGGGTGTTCCAGGTCTTAGCGGCAAGGTAGGAGAAGGATCTGCCGCCGGAGGTCTTGCGTTGGATGCGGGGAACGACGGCGAGGTTGGTGGAGCGGAGTTGGCGGGAGGGAACGTAAAAGTTGAGTCTGTTGTTCAGGTAGGCTGGTCCGGCATTGTGGAGTGCCTTGTCAGCGTGGGTGAGGAGCTTGAAGGTGATCCTCTTGTCCACGGGGAGCCAGTGGAGGTCTTTTAGGTGGTGGGAGATGTGGCATCGGTGGGGTACGTCGAGGACCAGTCGGGCCGAGGGGTTTTGGATGCGTTGGAGTCGTCGGATGTCTTTTGCTGGGATGCCTGTGTAGAGTGCGTTGCCGTAGTCTAGTCTACTGCTGACGAGGGCCTGGGTCACCGTTCTTCTGGTTTCCGTCGGTATCCATTTGTAGATTCTACGGAGCATGCGGAGGGTGTTGTAGCAGGAGGAGGAAACTGCGTTGACCCGCTTGGACATGGTGAGGGTGGAGTCGAGGACGAAACCCAAGTTGCGTGCGTGGTTGGATGGCGTTGGTGGGGGTCCCAGCGTAGTGGGCCACCAGGAGTCGTCCCAGGCCGAGGGGGTGTGTCCAAGGATGAGGACCTCCGTCTTGTCGGAGTTCAATTTCAGGTGGCTATTTCTCATCCACTCTGCGATGGACTTCAATCCCTCATGGAGGTTGGCTTTGGCGGTGTGTGGGTCTTTGGTGAGGGAGAGGATGAGCTGGGTGTCGTCGGCGTAAGAGAGAATGTTGAGGTTGTGCTGACGGGCCAGTTGTGCGAGGGGGGCCATGTAGACGTTGAACAGCGTCGGGCTTAGCGAGGAGCCTTGGGGTACGCAGCAGATGATGTTGGTGGGTTCGGAGCGGAAGGGTGGGAGTCGGACTCTCTGGGTTCTGCCAGAGAGGAAAGAGGAGATCCAGCTGAGGGCTTTTTCTTGTATTCCGGCTTCATGGAGGCGTGTTAGTAGGTTGCGGTGGCAAACCGTGTCGAAAGGTGCAGAGAGGTCTAGGAGGATGAGGGCTGATGTTTCGCCGTTGTCCATTTGCTGTCTGATGTCATCTGTGGCGGCGAGGAGAGCAGTCTCAGTGCTGTGGTTACGTCTGAAACCGGACTGGGAGGGGTCCAGGATGGAGTTGTCCTCGAGGTGGTGGGTAAGCTGAGCGTTGACGATCTTCTCGGTGACCTTTGCTGGGAAGGGGAGGAGGGAGATCGGACGGAAGTTTTTGAGGTCGTTGGGGTCTGCCTTGGGTTTCTTGAGGAGGGCGTGGATTTCGGCGTGCTTCCAGCTTTCCGTGAAAGTTGCGGTTTCAAAGGATAAGTTGATGACCTTTCGAAGTTGGGGGGCGATGGTTGAGTCGGCTTTGTTGTAAACGTGGTGGGGGCATGGGTCTGAAGGGGATCCTGAGTGGATGGAGTTCATGATCTTGCAAGTTTCAGCGTCGTCTACGTGGGTCCAGGTGGTCAGGCTGTTGGTGCAGGTGGAGTTGTCGGGGGTGGGGCCTGACGGAGGCGTGGTGTTGAGGCTGTCGTGGATGTCGGCGATCTTCTGATAGAAGAAGGTGGACAGGGCGTCGCAGAGTTCTTGGGATGGTGGGATGTCATTGACGTTGGCGCTGGGGTTGGAGAGCTCTTTCACTATGCAGAAGAGTTCTTTGCTGTTGTGTGCGTTGTTGTTCAGGCGTTCTGTGAAGTGGGATCGTTTGGCGAGCCTGATTAACTGGTGGTGCTTGTGGGTGGCCTCCTTGTGGGCTATAAGGCTGTCGGGTGTGTGTTTGAGGAGCCATTTCTTCTTTAGTTTGTGGCAGGTGCATTTGGAGGTGAGGAGTCAGTGAACCAGGCAGCTTTTTTCTTTCCTTGGTTGTCGGTGGACCTCTTGAGTGGTGCGATGTTGTTGGCGCAGTCGTTGATCCACTGTCGTAGGTTGAGTGCGGCGGTGTCTGGGTGGGTGGAGTCGGTGGGCTGGTTCTGGGCGAGGGTGTTGGTCAGCTGGTCTTCTGTGACTTTGCTCCAGCGGCGGTGTGGTGGTAGTTGGGTGCGGAGGTGTTCGATGTGCTTCTTGAATGTGAAGTGGATGCAGTGGTGGTCGGTCCAGTGGAGTTCAGTGGTGTGGTTAAAGGTGACGTGGTTGCTTGCGGAGAAGATCGGATCAAGTGTGTGGCCGGCGATGTGGGTGGGTGTGTTGACCAGTTGTCTGAGGCCGAGGTTGGAGAGGTTGTCGATCAGAGATGTGGTGTTGGCGTCGTTGTTGTTCTCCAGGTGGAAATTGAGGTCACCAAGGAAGATGTAGTCCGTCAAGGTGAGCGCGTGGGTGCTCGTGAGGTCGGCTATGGAGTCGCAGAAGGGTGCTCGTGGTCCTGGGGGTCCGTAGATGAGCGTTCCTCTGAGAGTGGTGTTGGGGTCAGTGTGGATCCGGAATGAAGGTGTTCGGCGGTCTTGAGGGTGTCGTCCGTGTGGGTGTGGATTTTGAGGGTGGATTTGTGGGCGATGGCTATTCCTCCTCCGATTCCGTTGGGGCGATCCCTCCTGGTGATCTTGTAGCCGTCCGGGATGGCTATGGCGATGTCAGGTGCTGAGGAGTCGTTCCACCAGGTTTCGGTCAGGAAGGCTACGTTTGGGGCGGTGGTGTCGAGCAGGTCCCAGAGCTCGATAGTGTGCTTGCGTGCGGAGCATGTGTTGAGGAGTACGCAGTGGAGGTGGTTAGTTGAGGTTGTTGCAGGTTTCCCTGTTCTGTCGCAGGTGAAGTTGCAGGCATGGCAGGAGAATGGTCCCTTGGTGTTCTTTGGGGATGACTGGAAACATGTTGCGAAGTTGCCGGGGTTGAGGGCGATGAGCTGGTTGGCCGAGTAGCAGCGTCTGGTGGTGCAAGGGTCGTGCGGACCAGGGGGGGTGGCGCTGGGCGCGGTCCAGGCGCGGACGGGCGCAGACGGGCTTGCGCCAGCGGCGCGGACACGTAGCGCCAGCCATTAAGAAGGGAGGGAGGAGCTGCTGGGAGGCGGGAGGGAGCGGTGAATGGGGGCGCGAGGGGGGCGGGCCGCAGGGAGGCAGCGGCAGGGGAACGCGGCAAGGGGGAGTGCACAAGGGGCGAAAAAAGCGGTTACAACAGACAAAAAAAAGGCACAAATGGAGGCAAAAGCACAAATGGAAGCAAAAGTGGATCAAAAGGCACAATAAAGCAAGGCACAGAATACAGTCACAAATACGGCGAAAACGGCACAATGCACACGGGTTCAGCGAAGCTTACCAGAAGCCCACTAGACGGGCCTCGAACTCGCTAGCAGCAACGTGGGCGAGGGTCAGGGACACGGACACAGCAGGTTGGTGCTGCGGTCGTGGGGGGGCGAGCTCTTGACCGAAAACAGGTCAGAGGTCGCTCACCCTCGACGCGCAGTGCTAGCCATTAAGAAGGGAGGGGGGAGGGAGGAGCAGCTGGGAGGCGGGAGGGAGCGGCGAATGGGGGCGCGAGGGGGGGAGGGCCGCAGGGAGGCAGCGGCAGGGGAAAGCGGCAAGGGGGAGCGCACAAGCGGCGAAAAAAGCGGTTACAACAGTCAAAAAAGGCACAAATGGAGGCAAAAGCACAAATGGAAGCAAAAGTGGATCAAAAGGCACAATAAAGCAAGGCACAGAATGCAGTCACAAATACGGCGAAAACGGCACAATGCACACGGGTTCAGCGAAGCTTACCAGAAGCCCACTAAACGGGCCTCGAACTCGCTAGCAGCAGCGTGGGCGAGGGTCAGGGACACGGACACAGCAGAGTGGTGCTGCGGACGTGGGGGGGCGAGCTCTTGACCGAAAACAGGTCAGAGGTCGCTCACCCTCGACGCGCAGTGCCAGCCATTAAGAAGGGAGGGGGGAGGGGGTAGGGAGGAGCAGCTGGGAGGCGGGAGGGAGCGGCGAATGGGGGCACGAGGGGGGCGGGCCGCAGGGAGGCAGCGGCAGAGGAAATCGGCAAGGGGGAGTGCACAAGGGGCGAAAAAAGCGGTTACAACAGTCAAAAAAGGCACAAATGGAGGCAAAAGCACAAATGGAAGCAAAAGTGGATCAAAAGGCACAATAAAGCAAGGCACAGAATACAGTCACAAATACGGCGAAAACGGCACAATGCACACGGGTTCAGCGAAGCTTACCAGAAGCCCACTAAACGGGCCTCGAACTCGCTAGCAGCAGCGTGGGCGAGGGTCAGGGACACGGACACAGCAGGGTGGTGCTGCGGACGTGGGGGGGCGAGCTCTTGACCGAAAACAGGGTCATTCCTTTCTCACATGTGGCAGTATGGCTGCAGTCCAAAAAAAATACCTATAAAATAATATGGCTATATAACACACCAACATGAGGTTTCCAATCCTAATTGGTGTGTTAAGTGGAGATACTAACTTCAAATAAATTTAATCTCATTATTAGTTGCTGTATAGCTTGTTACATTTTGTTATGTTAAAATGTTTTCTATAGCGGATGGCTGCCCCAGAAGGGGCATTTCTGGCGGTGCTCACTGGGGAGACAAAGCAATGGCGAGAAAGCTAGATAGTCTAGCTAGAGAAGAGCCAGGTCTTCAACTTTTTCTGGAATTGTAAGTGATTTTGAACCATTCTGAGGTGGCGTGGCATAGAGTTCCATAAGGTCAAGACTAAGAGACAAAAGAAGCAGCCCCTCATTCTGGCTCTGGTGTCATGGAGGATATGAGCCAGGTTCAGGTCAGTGGAGCATAGTGCTCTGGAAGGCGTGTAAAATTGCATCAAGGTAGCTAGATTGGGTGTTGCTTGCTTGTATAGGATTTTGTGGGAAATACATACAGACTTGAACTTTGTACGTTATCCTATGGGTAACCAGTGGAACTTATCCAAAAGTTCGGAAGCAAAGCTGTATTTAGGGAGGGTAACAAGAAGCCTCGCGGCAGCATTTTGTCCAACATGTGATCGGTTTGGTATAGATTTTCTTTGCGCCCAGATAGAGGATGTTGCAATAGTCAAGATGTGAGATGACCAGTTAGTATACAATCATTTGGCGAATTTGCGATGGAAAAAGTGCCAGACTGGGCTTGAGGCTCCTAAGGATGCCAAAACAGTGACCTGCTTGCGTCTTGGGGTTCAAAGGAAAAGAATTATCCATCCATACCACAAGTTTTTTCACTACTGATTTATGTTCAGGGGAGGCCCTAGTATTTCCAGCCTCTATTGCTCGCTACAAAGATGGATATGTCTACCCAGCAGGAGAATCTAATTTTTATTAGTTGAAGTCTTAAACAGTTGTTGTGCATCCAACCGGCAACTGCTTTCATACAGTTTTTGAAGCTGATTTAGCTGGTCAACTCAGCTGACCAGGAGATAATCAGCTGAATGTCATCAGGATATGACACTAGTGAGATTCCAAAAGATTTTACTATGTCGGCTACGGATCTGATATAAATGTTAAAAAGGGTGGGGCTGAGTGATGAACACTGTGGTACCCCATGTATCTGTGCTCTTTGCTTTGAGCCAAAAGGGGGTTATCACTTGGAAAGAGTGCTCTTTTAAAAAGGAGATGAACCAGGTCACGGTTTGCCATGTAATTCCAGTTCATTGAGTTGTGATAGTTGAATCATATGAGAGACAGTGTCAAAGGCTGAACTTAAGTATAGGAGTATCAGAGCCTGGGGTTTGCCAGCGTCTTCAGTGCAGCAAAGGGCTTCAGTGACTGTTAAAAAAGTGTTACTGTGGGATGGTCTAAAGCATTTTTGAAAACCTTCCTAAAATGTTGTTTTGTTCTAAAATGTTGGTTAGGAGTGTATTTACATATTTCTCCACAACGTTGGATAGACATGACAGCAGGGAAATGGGGTTATAGTTTTCTGGTTGAGAGGCATCTAGCATGTGTAGAAAATGAGTTTAGCAGTGCATGTTTGTGTTTGGCTGACATTCTTCTGAATATGTTTATGCCCCTCCCTCATTCAAGGCAGGAAATATCTTTGTGCATGAGTTTTCATTGGTAAGATTTCTGGTACTCGAAGCAGCACAGAAGGTGGGATGATGTTGAGTGGCTGACTAGCATCCATGTAACATCTTATATTTGTAAATATTGCAAATCTATTTTTCAGATTGACATCACTCCTCATGGTATTTAGGATTCTCAAGCAATAGATAAAGTATGTATCTACAACCACCCGCTTGAAAGGTTAGTACACATTTTTGTTACGATAATTTCTTAGGATATGTAATTTTCTGTATATCTAGTAAGTCACAAAGTTGGATTAAAAATAAATGGTGCGGTACTGCAAATTGTTTGTTGAAGGATTATTATTATATTTTTGGTGTGCAAACATTCCATTGCCAGTAAAAAAAAATAGGGGGTCAATGTACAAAAGGTTTCTTGTGAACTAGTGTTCTTTGCACACTGACTACTTTGTTATCCACCTTTCATTTTGCAATATGACTGATATACTATGCATTCGCATAACTCAGTGCAAATCCACTTGAAATCAGAAACCAGTCAGCCTCAGGGATACTTGGAATCTTGTGAGTATGAATGCACTGATGGAGCAATGTGAGGCACAGCAGACTGACATCACTGCATTTGCTACTCCTGTTTCTTTAAGGGATATGACAAAAAAAAGATGGCAACTTTTGAAAAAAAAAAGTCAGTGTGCAGAGAATGTCATTGCAGGAGTGTGCAGAAATGGCCTTTAGTGAGTTGCGACTTATGGTTTTGAAATAATAAGGCAAGTCATTTTCTGAACTGCAGGCTTAGGGAACCAAAAAACATTTTGGGCCATATTTATACTTTTTGACGCAAAACTGCTCTAACGCAGTTTTGCGCCAAAAAAATTAGCGCCGGCTAACGCCATTCTGAAGCGCCATGCGGGCGCCGTATTTATTCAATGACGTTAGCCGGCGTTAGCCGCCGGCGCTGTCTGGTGTGCGTTAAAAAAAACGACGTACACCAGGCAGCGCTGGCGTAGGGGGAAAATGGCATATGGGCGTCCACAAATGGTGCAAGTCAGGCTGAGGCAAAAAAATCGCCACAACCCGATTTGCGCCATTTTTTTACGACGCCCATCCCCCATTGAAATGACTCCTGTCTTAGCAAAGACAGGAGTCATGCCCCCTTCCCCAATGGCCATGCCCAGGGGACTTCTGTCCCCTGGGCATGGTCATTGGGCATAGTGGCATGTAGGGGGGCACAAATCAGGCCCCCCTATGCCACAAAAAAACTAAAAAAAAAAACTTACCTGGACTTACCTTAATGTCCCTGGGGTGGGTCCCTCCATCCTTGGGTGTCCTCCTGGGGTGGGCAAGGGTGGCAGGGGGTGTCCCTGGGGGCAGGGGAGGGCACCTCTGGGCTCATTCTGAGCCCACAGGTCCCTTAACGCCTGCCCTGACCCAGGCGCTAAAATCCGGCGCTAATGCGGGTTTTTTAGACCCGCCCACTCCCGGGCGTCATTTTTGCCCGGGAGTATAAATACGACGCATATGCATCGGAATCATTTTTTAAGACGGGAACGCCTACCTTGCATATCATTAACGCAAGGAAGGTGTTCACGCAAAAAAATGACGCTAACTCCATGAACTTTGGCGCTAGACACGTCTAACGCCAAAGTATAAATATGGAGTTAGTTTTGCGTCGAATTTGCGTCGAAAAAAACGACGCAAATTCGGCACAAACGGAGTATAAATATGCCCCTTTGTATTCGAGACACCAGGATCTTAACTTGCACATGCAGTCATGCTTTATCATTATCACTAATGTCTTGCTATAACAAGGGATTTGTGTGTGGTTGATTAATGCTTAAGCAGTTACAGCAGGTTATTCAACTGTATTACAAGTATTTTCACAGGTTTATTATAACATCCCAAAATTCATGTGTGTGTTTATTTTGTGATCTGTTGAGACTATTCTTGAAGCAATGCAAGCATTTCCAATATTTACTGCAACATTCTTTCTATAACAGTTTTCAGTTCTTTATATGCATTTCTGTGCAAAGCTCTCTTTTGTAATTTACATTAATGCAGTAATACAAATTACAAGTCATTCATATAGGATAGCAAACTAATATTAAAAGAAAAGTCTTAGTAGAGGAGACTAAACAGTAATCATTATAAAATGTAGGTTTTGTGAAAGTGGCTTGAAAATCTGTAGCATGTTCAACCATTGAACAATTAGAAAAACAATTCAGCTCAGCCTTAGTCAATCAATGGAAGCAATCACTTTTGTTTGACAGACAAATCTCAACACTTCTATTTTAAATGTTTAAAAACATGAATGGCTGACAGACAGTTTGAGAAAGTTGAAAAACACAACTTAATTAAACAAATTGGGGCAGATGTATCTGCACTGCATTCAGTAAAATAGTTTTTCTTATTTTAAAACACCATATGTTTTTAAAAGAAAACAGGATGTGTAGAACAAACAATGATAAATTTAGCAAACTTTTATAAGACTAGCCAGTAAAACACTACCTAATTACAAAAAAGTTTATTTTTGAACATTCATTAAAGGAAAGTGGTCTCTTGGTGCCCTGTTCCCATTTATGAATGGGTTACCACCTCCTTTGAGATATCAGTAACATATCAAATTTATGTGAATGGATTTTGGTTGCAAAATGTTAATACATCTATGGCAAATCACTATTTGGATTTTATGTCCTAAAGATGCTCCTTTCAAATTGTAATTTGGTCTGCACTCCTACACCCAAATTGCGATTTGGTAAGGTGTTATAAATTCACAATTTGGTTTCTATGTGTACCAAACACAATTTTTCAGCCGCAAAGGCTCAGATTTTGCACATTGGTTCTTTTGCAACCTCAAAATCCCTCCCTACATCTGGCACATGATCCTTTGTTTTGTTTCTGCAAGCAATGTGAGTTGTATGTATATCTCTTACTTCATGCAGGAATGTTTAGATAGCAAGACTCCGCCAGTTGCACATTTTAGGCATGGGTTAAGGAGCAGCTGCTATTAGTACATGGGTGGCTGAAGTTGGAAAAGAGGTTGCTAATCAATTCTCCCTCTAATATTGTAAGTACTTGGAGACTCCAATGTGAATAGGTAGCTGGAGCCCTAGCCTTAGATCCCTAGTTTAGACCCCTTAAGAAGTTTATTTCTGTTACCAGGTATGGGCTGTGTGGTTACTGCTGGAGATGTGTCTTACACACAACATGGTCCAGATGTTTGGTTTTAGCATCCCGTAGATCACAAAGTGAAATTTGAGATTTTAAACAGTTGTGTTTAAGTCTGAAACAATGTGATCAATATATCTTAGTTGGTGAGCACAAAGGGTGCCACATGTCGACCGGTTTTCATGAGGGTAGTATGTAGCAAACTAATTGGCAACACTCTTCCCCATCGATGTAAGAGAGGACGAAGGCTTGGACAGTAATCTGTAAATTGCTTAGGGAGAGTAAGCTTCATTTTGCACAAATGGTAAAATAAAAAAGTCTATTAGTCTTTTTTCTTTACATGTGTCATGAGGTAAGACCAACTATTAATGTTTTTTTTTTAATGAAGCACAGACAGACATTGGTATGCATTACTAAAGACTTGTTAGTGATGAAGAGTGAAGATAAAATACCTTCCACAGTCATGTTGCCAAATTATGGAACTATGTGCAACAGTACTTATACATTTTTATATTAACATGTGTTCTGGTTGCCTTTTTTAATTTTTAATTTGATATTGTTTTAATAGAATCAGAAGAGTGATAGTGATTTAGGTAAGAATTTACATTTACAATATTTAGCGTTCAAGCATCAGCGCTAATAAAAATAGATTTCTTTTTTACTCCTTTAACTATTATTTTAAACTAATGCTGACTTTTTAGTGAATACAAATAAAAAACTTGACATTCTAGAATTTGATTGATAAGACAAACGTCCATGTTTAAATGTACCATGTTGTGCAGTCTCTATTGAGCCTACTTTAATATTTACTTTGGCTGTCTTGTGGAAATAGTTTTGCCAACACTTTTAACACCTGTAAAAATCTTTTTCACATGTTCCTAACCAATACTCAAAGATAATGTACCCTTGACTGTATACCTATCGGCACAACATCAGTACATTTATCTTTGTTTCTATTTTTGTAAACTTTACTGACATCCTACCCCTTGCCAAAATTCTGTAATATTTGCCTGTATAATAGTAGGCTGAAAATACTAGATAATTTCTATGGCCATGGACTCTGTTGAGTACACCAAGCACTGCTTTTTATGCTACAAAATACATATGCAGCACATTCACACATTGAGACAGCTGTTTAATATTTACACCTTTAACATTATGTACTGCCTGCATACAGTTATGCAACAGAATTTGAATTAAATTAATACTTTTAAACCATTTTTATATAGTTTGCATTTCAGAGTTTGGTGGCATTTCTAAAAATGCATTTATCCTAAAGACAGCATTTTCTTCTTTGAATCTTCCCAGTGAACTTTCTCTTCAATTAAATCATATTTATGGCATCCATGACAGTCTCCAACGTCAAACGCATTGTTGAAGTTTGGTTCATTTACTGAAGGTGTTATGTTATAAAAAATAAGTGGTACAAGGTTTCTTTTTTAAATTACGTCTCAGTGGTAGTGTTAGATATTTGAGGCGCATGATTGGTGTTTCAATCCAGTATGTCACATAACATTATTTACTTACCAATGCCTGGTTAGCTGGGTTATACATATCTCTCTACTACAAATTAAATGAACATTACAATCAAGCCTACAACAAGTTTAAGGAGCCTGAGAAATATGCTATTCCCTAGCTATATGTTTTGACTCCTCAATCTGTGTCTCATAAAGACAGGCATGCTTTACCTACAAATAGCTGCAATATATGAATCATTATTAAAATCACCCCCTAATTTCATATTTGTTTCAAGACACTTCAATTCTTCTTTCCAAATGTGCAATCATTATTGCTGTACTCCCTTTGATATTGACTGAAAGCATTCAAACATTTTTAGCAAGAGTGCACATTATAATTGGTTATTATTTCTGAATTTCTTAAATTAGTTTGTGCCTACCCTAAGCATAATGATTGTCTGACAATGCCAGGACCACTCACCTGAAACCCAGGTATCCGCGGGAGCGAAGAGGTAACCCACACCCCATGAATTATTCTCTCAAAGCCAAGAAGAACAGCTACTGAGGGAATAACTCTCAGGGGGAGAGCTAGGGATAGGGAAAATGGAAGAGGGAAGAGATAAACTGGTATTCGAAGCTCCTATGACATCCAATCCAAAGGAACGCGCATCTTTTATAGTACATCACAATGCCTATGTGATAGACAATGAACAAAAATAAGTATAGCCCCTTAGTGTGCGGAAAACAATGTAACATAAATCAAAACACACATTCACACACCGTAGTCAATGCTGTAGTCAATGCTTGCAATGAGTGCTGACAGGTAAAATTAAAGTTGCATTAATGTTTACTTCTTTTCATTGACGTAAGCAATATTGTCTTTCCATTTCTCTCTATTCTTTCAACAGAATTCCAGGATCCTTTATAAGTTACCAACAAATGGAGCAAGTAACAAAAAAAAAAGACTATTATTGCATAGTCAATTCAAAAACGTGTCCTGATTAACTTTTACCATAATGTTCCAAAGTTCAAAAAATAAAAGACAGCAGTTTCTTTGAAATAAATGTTGACCTTTATAAACAGTCTTATCTTGAGAAAGTCACATTCATTTCTCTCTTTTTCTCTGTAAAAGAAATCTGATTACACTGACCTTGAAGCACCCAGGGGCGCAGGGGCAGGATAAGAATCTTACTTGTAAAGCTGCTGGGCTTTGCCTTTTCCAAGAGATGAACCAAAATTATTTCTTGCAGGAAACATGCTCACTCACACGGAGACTTCAAGGATGATCACAAGTACACTCTGACACAAGAGCCAGAACTCTTGAAGCCAAGCAAGGAAATGATGATTGATTTGGCTTAAATAGCTTTTTACTCACGTTGTTAGACACGGGAGCCAAGCAGGTGGCAATACATGTGACAAGGATGATGAGTCACCGGTATCATGTTTGAAGACTGTTTGTGGGGAAGAATTTAGCATGGTTTGTACACAGAGAAAGAACCAGCATGCTTTTTGTATAATCAGCAACACAAACACTCACACCAAAACAATAACAAACAAGTATTCTCTATACTCCAGGGGGTGTACTAGAAGGGACAAGTCCTAACCATAAGAACAGTGCAATATCCTATATTTTCCTACACTTTTTGATGGGGTGCTTTGTACAAAGGGACACAGACAACGCACGATGAGTGCTTCCTAACATTGCCTATAATGTTGCCTGTGCTCTGAATAATATTATCCCTTTCTCTGTTCGTACAGAATTGATGCATATTCTTCAAGATGAACTTTGGGGATCCTCTGCTATTCCAGTGGCGAAGGAAGAGGATATTTCAATCACTCTGGAAAAATCATACCCCTTATGTGTGTGTGTGTGTGTGTGTGTGGTTATTCCAAAACGGTTCATACATATATCCTATGATAACAAAGAATGCTATTTGTACTTATCATTCTGGGACCCCCACATATCCTCCCTTGGGTCAGTGGATGCTCCTCCAGCTCTAGATGTACCCTGACACTTTAGTACAGGACCCAGTCTACTTACATATTAAAAATTATTTTATATTTTAATTATACATTTCTTAATCATTTTGATTTAGTGTATTTACCTAGAATTCCATATTTCAACGAAGACCAGATTTCATGTAATATTGAAAATATTATTGGGACTGGTGCTTTTGGAGCTGTGTATAGAGGTTCGTATCAAGGAACTGTGGCTGCAATAAAAAAATACACTACACAGAGGGGATGAGCAAATCCATCACTCACGAAATACTAGTCTGCATGTGAGTATATTTATTTTCTGCTTCTCTTCTTATGTAAATGAAGAACTACCCTCATCCATACACAGGCCCCTAAACCCACCAACAAACACACAGCAGAGGACAAACTTTCATGTGTGGTCCGCATTATTTGATCACTTAGCAAACACACCATTGAAATCTGGGACTTCCTGAACACTAAAACCCTGGACCTCCTCTTCCCTACAGAAATCTGGCTGACCTCTGAGTCGGCACCCAACAACACCACAGCCATCCCAACAGGATACAAGATTGCAAAATCCCAGGATCACCAATACATACCCGGATGAGGAATTATGATAATATTCAAAGAATCCTTCAATTGCACCACAACCACTGATAACATAACCCCCTACATGGAACGCCTACACTTCAAACTACAAATCACAGCCTCCTTGGCCCCAAGCGGAATCCTTGTCTCCCGATCTCCGGGACCAAACAACACTTTTACTCACAACATTGCTTACTTTGTTACCACCCACCATCAACTCTAACACCTACATCCTACTGGGAGATTTTACTTACACCTGCAAGATAAGAACAACACCATTGCACTCCTTGCAAGCCCAGAGAACCTGGGATTGACACAACACACCAATGAACTAACACATTCTGCCAGACACACCCTCGGCCCTGTCTTCACCACTTTTAATGACATTGAAATCACATCAACCAAGTCTCTCACCTTGACCGACCATGCCATTATAAAGTTGCTAAACAAAACCTACCACTGCAGGCCTGGCCAGACACAGCTAAGGGAGCAGCATCTCAAAATCCAACTAGCCAGCCAGAACTTACCAATGACCTCAACAGATACATCAAACATCTCAGCAAATAGATCACAACCTGTTCAACCTGGCACCTCATAAACACAACACACAGAAGAGGACACAAAAGCATGCCAGTTGTATACTGAGGAACTCCATGCAAAAAAACAGCACTGCTAACAATTGGAAAGAATATGGAGAAGGGGCCACAGTGAAAAGGACAAAGAGGCATACAGAGCAGTCCTGTAATGTTATTAGCAGCAAATCAAAGAAACCAAGAAGAAGGCCCTAGGAGGAAGCATACACAACAGCTTCAATAGCAGCAAAGAAATCTTTGGAATGATCAAAGACTTCACCTCACCAGCTTCCACCCAGCACAGCAACAACCCCTTGCAAGAACTATTTGACAACCTCTCAGATGTCTTCGGCAACAAAAACAAAGCCATCAAAAACAGCTTCAATCCCGAACTGGACCTCTCCTCCCCCGCCATGATCTAACCAATAACCATGCATGAAAAAATCTTGACTGCCTGGGAAACTTTCACCACAGAAGAAACAGCCAACATCATGAGAACCATCAACTCCGGGTCTCCAACATACTCCTGCCCTCAACACATTTACAATATGGGCACCTCCCTTATCAGAGAAGTCCTCACCCACATTCTGAACAATACCATCACCACTGAGATTCTCCCATACGCCTAGAAACATGGGAGGGTCAATACACTGCTTAAGAAACCTTCAGTAGACCTCACCCAACTAGCATCTCCCTTCTATTCTACCTAGCCAAGGTCATGGTAAAAAACATCAACGAGCAACTCACTCTCTCTCTAAATGGCAGCAGCTCCTGGATACTATTCAATCCGGTTTCCATTCCAAATAAAGTACCAAGGTCACCCCCTGCAACACAAATCAACTTCATTACCTGCATTACTGCTCTGGCCACTTGGATGAAATCCAAACGCCTCAAACGCAACACAACACAGACAAAACTGAAGTGGTGATCTTCAGAACAAAAGACTCAGCCTGGGATGCCACCTGGCTGACAACAGACCTCGGCGTCACAACCAACACCAATGCCATAAATCTTGGGGTCATCCTGGACAACAAGCTGAAGACCAGGCTTTTAAATAATCACTCCAAGGAGGCAGCTGCAATTTTCACAAACAAAGTGCCTGGATACCCTCACGGGTGATTAGCACTCTATAAAAATACACATAATATAATGTAACATACATTACTGTGCAAAAGTGAAGGAATGTGCCCGTACAGCTGGGGTTGTCCTCAGAATGTCACAAAGTTTGGAATCAATGGTAGGAAGCTATGCACTAACAAGCCTCTCTACGTTGTGCATGATTGTCTAAGGCAAATGTCTTTAATATGTATTGTTTTGCAGCAAACATTCACCCTGCGAACAAGAGTTTTTTAAAAAAATGGCACTGTTATATTAGTATTTGCACCTCATTAACCATTTCCGACATGTGGGCGAACCTTTGTCATAGCCAGTAAGCATACGATCAGAGTTTTGAGGTCGTGAAAGTTACAGGGATTGACCAGATGTAATTCTTGGCATGCATCAGCGTAATCTGGGGTAAAGTTGCATCTGTACCATTTGAAGGGAAACTCCTGCATGCTAAGTGTCAGTAGATATGCCGTTTGGCTAGTCGTTTATTAAAAAAGCCTCACTACTATGCAACCTTGTTTTGTACTTAGCAATTTGCAAATTATGGGGGATGTCTGGTTGGGAAGTGTATTACAAAGATATGCCAAAAATAAGTAGGCCTTGCATGTACAATAGTAACTGTTTTTTCAATGTATTGTTGGATAACGTTCAGCATAGGTTCTTTTCAATTATTTATTTTTGGTATCTGATCCATTATGTATTTAATTTGCATACTGTGAAATTGGCTAAACATTCATAGAGTGTACTTGATTCATCACAACTATACAACAAATATGCAATTTTAGACATTTATGTAAATATGACAATGATATGTCTTTATCTAGGAGGCTTTCCAAATAGTGTAAGACTGATGGCGACTACTAAAACTAGTTCTTCTGTTCTGACTGCCTCACAGTACTTACATGGTGCAAGCTTGAATACAGTACTATACAAAGCGGAATGCCCTGTGAAAGTAGGTGTATTAAAGTTATAAGTTAAAGTTATATTTGTCACATTATTCCAGCTACATAGTACATGGTATAGTATTTGTGTTACTTATTGCTACTAGTGACACATTTCAAGCACCATCAGTAGAAACCTATCTTAAAGACCTAATATTAATAGTTCTCAAATTGTACTAATGGTTTTATATTGGGTACTGCAAATACTGCTTTTTTTTACTAACACTGTTATTTTTTAAATTGTTATAATAACCTTTACTAGCATTTTCAGTAAAGCATAAGGACAAGCATGTGTTAGTACATAATTTCTCAGTCTGAGGTTTTGAATGAATCACTATTTACCCTTACTTCACCAATATTTACCAAATGATGGCATTGGTAATCCAGAATATCTTCTCATTTTCATTCATCAGAATGCCCTCCATATATGCCTTTCAGTCTTTTGAGAACTGCAGTACAGTCCGCTTGTAGGTTAATCCTCAGACCACCCACATTTTATGCTGGTTCTACAGGCAGACCTTGGGCTCTATATGCAAGAATCTGAAATGTCATACAATAATCAAGGCAACATGCATGTGTCTATCTATTTGCATCTATATCCAGCAGGATCTTAGGTAGGGCTATTTTAGGCGTGCATTCTAGCTCTTCCCAGTGCAAGCAATGACAAATGGACTAACCCTCGACAGAGACTCTGTATCATTGAACAGAGCTATGCAATGTGCCTGAAGTCTCTGGCCAAGACTCCACATCTCAAGCTTGAAGATAAAGTATCTGTAGGAATCTCCATATTTTTGGACGTAAGGTACGCTCAGTGGAGATACTTGAATTGGATTTTTTTTTACTTCCCTCTTGTCCAGTATAGCCTCACACCACTGTTCCTCTTCAAGTGACCACAATCTGTCTCCCTCTCCTCACTTAAATTAGGGAAGGAGTCAGAGGAATTAATCAAAGGAAGGACTCTGTGACATTACATGTTTGGTGCAAAACAACCCCAACTCGACTGTTGGGGACCAGTAGTCGCTACTTGCCAGTGGGCTCCCAAATGGGGATTGATAACATGTTTACAATGTTTTATGGAAATCAGAAGTGTAGTTTAGATGCCTAAAGATATAAATGAATGAGAAATATAATTATGTTTCATATATTAGTATTTTACAAATGTGTGTGTCAAATGTCTAACGTCATGTAAGAAATGCATCTTTAGTTTGTTTTCCAGTCCATTTATTTGCTTTAGCATTTGATATTTTTGACCTTTGATGTAATTGAGGCCTGCTGATCAGGCCTTAGTTACATGTGTTCTGCTTAAAAGGGGCAACCATTGTTTTGTATCTATACTTGCCATTAAGAAATTTTGCTTAAAAAATCTTCATATGTGCTTAAATGGTAGGCATAGTTGTTCTTGGATAAAATAGTGAATAATCACATTTTCCAATTGTGCATCAAATGTAACATAAACCTTCAACCGTAAATTTTACCAAGATTGAGCGAGAAATTCCTCACAGGAGTAAGTTTACCTATTATTGGGCAGATTGTTGTTTGCTTTGTGGAAGCTCTATTACAGTTTCTATTTAAACTTAAGCCTTTCTCCAATAACATAATAAATCCTGTTTTCTGCACTCTCATTTAAACACATCCAGTGTACCATAACTAATTTATAAAAGATAATGTTATACATTCAATATTAATATTTGCCTTACAGCTGTTGAGTGCAGATAAATTCTATGTTGTTTTGGAAATATCAATGGGCATTGAATATATACATTCCAAGAACATTCTCCATCAAGACATAAAGCCGGCAAACATTTTGGTAAGTCTTGTGTTATACCAGCTTAGATAAAGTCTTTAAAATATTTGTTATCGCGCTCCCACCACTGTCTATAACAATATTAAAATAGATTTAGAAATCCATGAGCCATGGCAGTATTTTTTTTTCTTGTTTAATTTCTTTTTTGTAGTGTTGTATCTTCTGTTAATAAGTTTGACGTGATATTTGATATGTACACTGAGCTTGTGATTAGGCATGTGAGTAAGTAACTCAGCATAAAATCTTGGCATGGTAGATAATGGCAGGACCTAGGCATATGATAAAGTATCATCTGCATCTGATGTGCATGGCTTGTCGGGTGGACCTTTCTGCTCCCTTTGGTAAAAGATAATGTAGGTGCCCTTTGTTACTTGCGCTCCTTGCCATCACATGCGCCTCACGCCCTTTACATGCTTGCTTGGCCACTCATATATTACATAGTTTGTGCACATTTTGTAGTTTTTATTAACTGTCTTCTAATTGTGCTTTTTAGTAAAAAATGTTATTATTCTTTTAGTATGTTGTATTTAGTTTTTTTTGTGATTTCTCCCATGCTCTCTCCTCACCTTTTAATTCCTGTCATTGCATGATGCCGCACACAAGGCATGTGGCCCATTTATAGTATAAACAACTGAAATTGTGCCTTAGTTTATATGTACATGCATTTTATGGGAGTTTTGCATTGTTCACAGTCAGAGTAACATCCATAGGCAACCCCATCTTTTCTTGATACCCCTTGATAAACATGTTACAGTGAGAGCTCCATTTCTTAACAGTCGAATATTACACTTCTAGAGTGGCAGCTTCTCTACCTGCACAGAGTGCTTCAAAATTATACACACATGAAGGGCATGTTGTGCTGTTGTTGCTTTGCTCTAACAACTATACAACACCACTCCAATCTTGTCTGCATTGGTTTCTTATGTCAGTTGCATCTTTTTGTATGCTTCATGTAGTGTTCCACTATAACCTGGCATCTTCATAGATCCTACCAAATGTTTGTCACACTTCTCTTAAATGGTTATCAATAATCAATGCATCCAGAATTTTGTCTAGGGTACTCTAATGAATGTGATGTTTCACAATTTGGCTTATGTGAGCTCTTGAAATATGGCAGATCCTCTCACGAGTCCCAATAATCAGCAGCGTTTCTAGGAGTGTGTGGAGGGGCTAGGTCTATCCAATTAAATGTGAAACGGATGGCAATTGCAAAAACAATTACCAACCTATTTAAATTACCCTAAAAGCATCCACTCCCTTGGCCTGCCTCGTCCCTCTTGTCCCCCAAAGCAAACATCAGGTAGTTTGAATATAGACACATGTGCTACGCACATGTGTCTATTGCCAGCAGTGAAAGTTAAGCAGAACAGGCTAACATGCTGCCTGCCTGATTCAGCAATAATTGGGTCCTATGGCACTGCCCACAAATGGTGCTTAAAAGCATCACGTTCTGATGCAGCCTAGTACGTGTGCAGTATCAGCCCTGTACTCCTGGGGCTGCTTGTCTATTATCAGTTGCCTTTTACCACTTCTCCCTTTCCCAAGTCGTCACAACGTGATGATGTAGAAAGGGAGGGGTTGCAGTATTTGCAGAATGGAGTGACATCAAAGAGTCATGAGACTTAACTCGTGGCTCTGTGATGGTCATGTTCTCTAAACAGTTGCACTTGGCATGCTTCTGCACCTCATGTATTCTGTTTAGAGCATTCCAGCAGAGAGGGGATTTACGAAGCTGCAGCTGGGCCTCATTGAAAGGAAGCACCGTGGACTGTTAGTATACAGTTCCTGGTCTTATCTCTCTTTTTCTGCTATTTCCTCTCCTGAGTCCTTTAGTAGCAGCAGCAGCAGTGACAACTAGGATGCCTAATTCCAATAGTTTAAATTACAAGCTTCAACTTAAGTGTCATTCAGTGAGTCTCCTGTGCTGTGCAACTGAAGCTGGGCATACAGCTTAACAAGCCTTCCATCTGGCTTTAATTGATTGAATCACTCGAAGGTTTGTGATGGCAAAGATTTATTCTTTTTGAGCGGTAGTGCACAGAAGTAACAGCTGAGCTGTGAAGTGTGTGTTATTTTAATTGTATTTATATAGCGCAAACTTCCCTGACAATGTGTAAGGGACAATTATTATTATTATTAGATATTATTAGATATTTGTAGAGTGCATGGCTACCCGGAGGCCTCCCAGCGCTAATGCAGGACCGTTGAACAGATGAAGCTGACAGGCTATAAAGGAAAAAGAAAGGTCTTGAGCTTTTTACGAAACTGAAGTTCTGAGTTTTCTGATCGAAGCTCCAGTGGTAAAGAATTCCATAGGTGACCCACCTTGAAGGCAAACAACCTGCCTCCCCATCTTACTTTATTAAACCGAGGTGTATTGATCAAGGAAGCGGAGGAAGATCTGAGTGATCTCTGGGGGTTGTAAGGAGTTATAATATGCCTGAGAAAGGCCAGACCCCTATTGTGGAGTGCACGCTGCACATAGCAGGCGGCTTTAAAGTTTAAAGTTAATGCGCTGTTCATTGGGGAGCCAGTGAAGGGAGCACAGAGCAGATTTAGCCGAGTAGTGTCTCTGGGTTCCACCTGTAATCTCTTTAGCACATAGGAAGGAGAACCGAAGAACAAAACATTCCCATAGTCTAGGCGAGACAGTATCAGGGCCTGAACAGTGAGCCTTTTAGCTACAAAGGGAAGACATGTGACAATCTTCCTACAGGGCCTCAGTAAGTAAAAGCAAGTAGCCACCAATTTCTTCAAGTGGCATTCCATTGAAAGGCGAGAGTCCAGCCAAAAACCTAGACTCTTTATATTATCTTTGGGCAAGGGAAGGTCATTTAGTCCAGCTGAGACTAAGGCAGGGGGCTTCAAACATGAAACATTTCCTACCAACATAACTTAAGTTTTTTCCTCATTTAACTTGAGTTTGCTGTTCGCCGTCCATTTAGCGATATCGGATAGGCATGAATTCTGTAAAAAATTGCATTACTTAAAGTCTCTGTATAACTTATTATGTTCTGGAAACACCATTTTATCTTAAAACCTTTTTCACACTTTGTAGCAGTCTATCTTATATTGTGTTTAATGCTAGTTTAAAATAATGATTTACATATTTACAGTGCTTTCTGTCACAGGCTGTGACCTTGTAGCACTAAAAATACACAAGTCACTATTCTCAACTGCACCAACCAAGATTTAGGTCCTCATTATGAACAAGGCGGTCGAAACCACTGTGTTCATGATGGCGGTCAAGCTACTGCCCGCCAGCGTCCCTGGATCCCCGGAACATTGTTTCCGCCAGTCGGCCCACAGGAATGCTTGGCCGGGACATTGGAGCCGCCGCCAATGCCTCTGTATGGCGGGTGCAGCTGTGCGATGGGGCACTGCACAGGGGCCCCTGCACTGCTCATGCCAAGCGCATGGGCAGTGCAGGGACCCCCAGGGTGCACCCCTTCTGCCAGCATTTCCCTGCCGGGGAAACCCACCAGGGAAAGGCTGGAGGCTTAGGGATCATTATCTGTCAGATAATGGTTTCGACCGCAGCCAGGCTGCCTGATGGAGGGTTTTTCCGCCACTGCCAGCATGGCGGGCCAAACCACCATGATCATAATGACCACCTTAATTCTGTGGCTCTCTGGTTACATACAGACCTCTGGAGTGTGCTAACCAATAGGCTTTCATAATGAACAATAGTTCATTTGCCACTGAGTACCAACTTTGTAAATGTATTTTTCATTAAAGTTGCTTATTACTTTAAATGTAGCTACCTGATGTTGAAACTTACAGAATATTTAGCTTTTTATAGCCACACCTTTTGTACAACGATATTCTGACCTCACATATTTAAAATTGCATTAATATGTGATAATGAAAAAAATGGAGTTTTGGTGAAATAAAACATTTGCCTAAGATCACACGATTTAAGTGGGGTAGCCTTGATTTATCCATATTTTCTGGTTTCACTTTGTACAAATCAGCCACTAAATGGATATCTATTTGCCTTTCATTATGTTAAGGCTTAGGCCCTCATTCTGACCCTGGCGGTCGGTGATAAAGCGGCGGCCAAGCCGCCAACAGTCCGGCGGTCTAAAATATGCAATTCTGACCCTGGCGGGAACCGCCAACACAGCCCGCCAACTTAACACTCCGACCGCCACAGCGGTACAAACAAACAGCGCAGCGGTTCCCGCCAACAGCCCGGCGGCAGACAATGTACCGCCCACCCTATTACGACCCACCAATCTGCCACCTTTTCCGGGGCGGGAGCACCGCCGATAAGAACACGGCGGAAACAGACTACGAACGGGAAAACGCTCACCTCTACGCACTCCACGCGAGATTCCGGCAGTATGGAGCCAGAGTTGCAGGTCATCCCCGCACTCCTATTCCTGCTCATATACCAGGAGCACGCCCGGCGGCGCGGAAGACATCGGTGAGTACTGCACCTACGACACAGGGGAGGGAAAAGATTACCGGCACACACCCACCCACCCACACCCACTACAACACACACATCAATGCATTCCCACAGATCACTGTCACAACCCACAAACCACCCCCCTCCGAAATAATGCAAAGACCAAAAGAAGAGATCATAAACGGGCAGATATATTGAAATATGTACACCAGTAATCCCAATAAATAAATAAACTATGTACAAAATATATACAGCTACTAAATGTAGTCCAACCACTGTCCGTGGATCACAGGGGTCCTGTGCAAAGGGGCAAGGCCCAGTCCCACGACAAGAACTCCACGGAGAGAACACTGCAGGGGCATCAGAAAGAAAATAGGACAGGCACCTCAGGGGGAAGGGAAGGGGGGGCACCTTAGCCACTTGAGTACACGACGCCAGATCCACAAGGGGACTCCATGACCACTGGCCCATCCTGGGGAGAGCAAAGCCACAGTCCAAACAGTCCATACAGTGGGTGGCCTGCCCACTGGGCCATCCTGGGGAGAGCAAAGCCACAGTCCAAACAGTCCATACAGTGGGTGGCCTGCCCACTGGGCCATCCTGGGGAGAGCAAAGCCACAGTCCAAACAGTCCATACAGTGGGTGGCCTGCCCACTGGGCCATCCTGGGGAGAGCAAAGCCACAGTCCATACAGTCCATACAGTGGGTGGCCTGCCCAATGGGCCATCCTGGGGAGAGCAAAGCCACAGTCCATACAGTCCATACAGTGGGTGGCCTGCCCACTGGGCCATCCTGGGGAGAGCAAAGCCACAGTCCATACAGTCCATACAGTGGGTGGCCTGCCCACTGGGCCATCCTGGGGAGAGCAAAGCCACAGTCCATACAGTCCATACAGTGGGTGGCCTGCCCACTGGGCCATCCTGGGGAGAGCAAAGCCACAGTCCATACAGTCCATAACAGACCCCACTGCCACTGGAGGAGGCAAGTTGGCCAGAGGACATCCTGCAGCCCTGCCCGAGATAGATCCTGCCCTGCCACGTCTGCCAAAGGGCCAGCGGTTCTTGCCCTGAAGGGCCCAGTTCAGCGGTTCTTGAGACGGCGGGGCCCAGTTCAGCGCTCCTTGCCTTGAAGGGCCCAGTTCAGCGCTACTTGCCTTGTAGGGCCCAGTTCAGCGGTCCTTGCCCTGAAGGGCCCAGTTCAGCGGTTCTTGAGACGGCGGGGCCCAGTTCAGCGTTCCTTGCCTTGAAGGGCCCAGTTCAGCGGTTCTTGAGACGGCGGGGCCCAGCGGAGCGGTGCGTGAGACGGCGGGGCCCAGCGGAGCGGTGCTTGAGACGGCGGGGCCCAGTTCAGCGGTTCTTGCCCTGAAGGGCCCAGTTCAGCGGTTCTTGCCCTGAAGGGCCCAGTTCAGCGGTTCTTGAGACGGCGGGGCCCAGTTCAGCGGTTCTTGCCCTGAAGGGCCCAGTTCAGCGGTTCTTGAGACGGCGGGGCCCAGTTCAGTGGTTCTTGAGACGGCGGGGCCCAGCGGAGCGGTGCGTGAGACGGCGGGGCCCAGCGGAGCGGTGCTTGAGACGGCGGGGCCCAGTTCAGCGCTCCTTGCCTTGAAGGGCCCAGTTCAGCGGTTCTTGCCCTGAAGGGCCCAGTTCAGCGGTTCTTGAGACGGCGGGGCCCAGTTCAGCGGTTCTTGAGACGGCGGGGCCCAGTTCAGCGGTTCTTGCCCTGAAGGGCCCAGTTCAGCGGTTCTTGAGACGGCGGGGCCCAGTTCAGCGGTTCTTGAGACGGCGGACGGTCTATGGCCAACTGCTAATTGCCTGGTGGTGCCCTCCTGGGCAGCGGGGATGGTGCTCCTTCACTGCCCACCTGGGCTGTGGGTGGTGGGGCCCTCCTGGCCAGCTGGGCTGGGTCCTCCCTGGGCAGCGGCTATGGGGGTGGTGGGCTCTCCCGGGGCAGCTGTGCCGGTTCCTCCCGGGGCAGCGGCTATGGGGGTTGTGGGCTCCTCCTGGGCAGCAGGCCTGCTGCCTGACCTCTCCGACTTGCTGCCCTTGCCCTCCTTAGTCGTGGGCCTGTGGCCCTTTCCTCCCTTTGGAGCTGTGGCTGGTGACTGTCTCTGGGTGGTGTCCGGGGGGGATGTAGAAGGCGGGCTCCTGCGGCGACCCTTCCGCCTTCTGCTCCTCTTCCCAGGGGGTGGGCTGGCTGTCCCCTTGCTGCTGGGCGAAGATCCAGACATGCGGGCTGGCGGGCTCCAATACCCCTGCACCCTTGTCAAGGGGGCTGCAGGGCTGGTGGTGGCTGAGGTGCTCTTCTTACCCCGACGAGAAGGAGGGGGGGGGCTCAGGGTCAGGAAAGAAGTTAGTAGTGGCGAGGAAGAGC
Source organism: Pleurodeles waltl (assembly GCF_031143425.1). NCBI lineage: Eukaryota > Metazoa > Chordata > Amphibia > Caudata > Salamandridae > Pleurodeles > Pleurodeles waltl. Next base: position 595,360,612 of record NC_090444.1, on the reverse strand, counting down.
TTCTTGGGACAATGGAGAGTGGTAGGTACAGTGGGAATGGGAGTGGAGGGAGAGGATGTGGTTGTAGGTGAGTCACGTTTGCTGTCTTTGGGTGCAGGTGCAGGAGGGATAGGCTGTCGTGAGGTGGATGGCTGTTGGGTGGGTGGGTGGCTGCGTTTGTGTGGTGTGGAAGAGGGGGTGACAGACACAGTGGGAGAGGACACAGGGGACGTGTAAATGGCAGTGGGGGTGGTGACTGCACGTGTGCGGACTGGAGTGGAGGGTGTGCTGGTGATGGAAACACTGGCTGATGGTGAGGTGAATGGAGGTGTGAGTGTAGACGTCACAGGGAGGGAGGAGGGAGACGAGGAGGTGGGGGTCACAGAGGTGGTAGTGACTGTTGGCATGTCTGCATCGGAATGTTGCGTGTGTGAATGTCTGCGTGATCTGTGGTGCTTATGTTTGGATGAGCTTCTCTTGGGTGTTGAGGTGTGTGCAGGCTGGTCTGATGGTGTGGGTGGGACAGGCAGAGGAACAGGAGACTGGGAGGAGGGAGTTAGTAGAGGCAGGCAGGAGACAGGGACAATGGCTGCCGTCAGTGCTGAGGCCAGAGCCTGGAACGATCGCTGATGGGCAGCCTGACCCGAATGAATGCCCTCCAGGTACGCATTGCTGCGATGAACCTCCCTCTCCACCCCCTGGATGGCATTCAAAAGGGTAGTCTGCCCAACAATGAGCGTTCGGAGGAGGTCAATGACCTCCTCACTGAGGGCAGCGGGGGTAACAGGGGCAGGGCCTGAGGTGCCTGGGGCGAAGGAGATGCCCGGCTTCCTGGCAGAGCGGGCACGGGGCGAACGCTGAGGGGCTGCTGGGAGGGCGGAGATGGTGCGCTGGGTGGCGGCTGTACCTGTAATGGCGGGGGGCACGGATGGTGCCACCCCCGCAAGGGAGCCCCCTTCCGAGGACGTGTCCGTGTCGCTGCAGGGTCCAGTCGTCCCCGTCGTGGAGCTCCCCTCGCCCTCCGTCTCACTGGTCCAGTCTGACTCTGTGGCATGGCCCTCCTGGGCCATGTGAGATGCAGCTCCCTCCTGCCCCGATGCCACTTCTCCTCCGCCTGATGATGCTGATGCACACAAGCACAGAAAGACAAACAAAAAGGGGGGGGGAGAGAGAAATAAAGGGATATTGAGTACATGGATCTCCGGTACAGTTAGCGGACATGACAGACACAGATGCCCCCTGCACTAAGTTGCGCACTTGGGGTCCGCTACGCATTCCGTGGAACATGCCCTACACGCCTAGATTTGACAACTGCACCCATGGATGACACGGCCCAGGGATGGCTGTACTGACAAACTACTGAGGGTGGTGGCTGGGGACACAGGGGCTTACGGGGGTGCCCAGCCTACAGATATCGCCCTGGCCTAGGGGGACCCCCAGCCCTCCTCCCCCACCCAGACACCTCCACTGCGCGACAACAGAGTAGATAATGCTTGTACTCACCCCCTTGTGTCTGCTGTGCTGCCCTCACGCGCCCATCCAATTCAGGGTAGGCCACCGCCAGGATCCGGAACATCAGGGGGCTCAGTTGACGGCAGGCACCCCGCCTACGTTGGGAGGCCATCCCCAGCAGAGACTCGGCGGTCTTCTTGGTCCCGCGGCGGATGTCCTCCCACCTCTTGCGGCAGTGGGTGCCCCGTCGATGGTGGACCCCCAGGGTCCGGACTTCCTTGGCGATGGCACGCCAAATCCCGATCTTCTCATGGGCGCGGACCTATGTGACACGTACAGGGAGGGAGAAATACCACGTTCAAGTTTCTCAGCATTTTCCTTTCCAGTGGCCCAACGCCCCCCATCCCCGCCAGGCCCCCCGCCATGCCCCCCGCCAGGCCCAACATGCCCCCCATCCCCGCCATGCCCCCCGCCAGGCCCAACATGCCCCCCATCCCCGCCAGGCCCCCCGCCATGCCCCCGCCAGGCCCAACATGCCCCCCATCCCCGCCAGGCCCCCCGCCATGCCCCCCGCCAGGCCCAACATGCCCCCCATCCCCGCCAGGCCCCCCGCCAGGCCCAACATGCCCCCCATCCCCGCCAGGCCCCCCGCCAGGCCCAACATGCCCCCCATCCCCGCCATGCCCCCCGCCAGGCCCAACATGCCCCCCATCCCCGCCAGGCCCCCCGCCATGCACCCCGCCAGGCCCAACATGCCCCCCATCCCCGCCAGGCCCCCCGCCATGCCCCCCGCCAGGCCCAACATGCCCCCCATCCCCGCCAGGCCCCCCGCCATGCCCCCTGCCAGGCCCAACATGCCCCCCATCCCCACCAGGCCCCCCGCCATGCCCCCCGCCAGGCCCAACATGCCCCCCATCCCCGCCAGGCCCCCCGCCAGGCCCCCAAGCCAGCCAGTGGCCCCAAATCCATATTGAATTAAACTCACTTGTTGGTCTGGAGGACCGTAGAGTAGGGCATACTGGGGGAGGACCCCATCCACAAGTTTCTCCAACTCCTCTCCAGTGAAGGCAGGGGCCCTTTCCCCAGCCGCAGCAGCCATTGTCCCTTCCAGACCGAGGTCACAGCAACACTTGCAGTATAGGTCCTCTCCTGTGAAAGTTCAAGTCGCAAGTGGATAAGTAGATAGAAAATGGCGGTGACGTCCGCGGCGGTGCGTACCGCGGCGGTGCGTCCCGCCACCGCCGGCGCCCTTCGCCATTGGCTCCTGAAACCCATAGGCTTCAATGTTAACCAATGCTGCTTTGCGCCGCGGGCTTCGCCCGCCGCCCGCCGCGGTGTGCCACGCCAGCGCATTGACCTCACATCCCATTGTCACACTTCACAGGTCAGGCAGCCGCCATTTCCAGGGCCCACATGGCTCAATTTCAACAGCGTCACACAGGCCTAGGCCTTGCATAGCCACTCAGACACGCCATTCACTGCATAGAGAATCGTTTACTGTGCTAGCTGTGAGTACGTACCTGTGGGTTGCTTGACTGTGTGCTCCATGTTGTCCTTCCTAGGCACCGTCCGCTGGGTTGGGCGAGGAGACGGATGAATCCTCCCGTGTACCGACCGCTGGTGGACCTGTCGACAATGGAAGAACGCCACATTATCCTGACCTACCGTCTTAACCGTGCCACTATCCATGAACTGTGTGCCCAGCTGGAGCCCGACCTGATGTCCCCCATCCGCCAACCCACAGGGATTCCCCCTCTGGTGTAGGTCATGTCAGTACTCCATTTCTTGGCAAGTGGGTCATTTCAGACAACCGTGGGAATTGCTTCTGGGATGTCTCAGCCCATGTTTTCGAAGGTGTTATCCAGAGTGTTGTCTGCCCTGATGAAATCCGTGAGGAGCTACATCATTTTCCCTGAGGTGGGCGAATTGGCTACAGTGAAGGGTGATTTCTACGCCCTTGGACATATTCCCAACGTAATTGGTGCCATTGATGGGACCCATGTGGCTTTGGTTCCCCCAAGAGACAGGGAGCAGGTGTACAGGAACAGAAAAAATTACCATTCAATGAACATCCAGGTGGTGTGTTTGGCTGACCAGTACATCTCGCATGTAAATGCCAAATTCCCAGGGTCAGTGCATGACGCCTACATCCTCAGGAATAGCAGCATCCCTTACGTGATGGAACAGCTACAGAGACACCGTGTATGGCTAGTGGGGGACTCTGGGTACCCCAACCTGTCGTGGCTACTGACCCCAGTAAGGAATCCCCGGACCAGGGCAGAGGAACGGTACAATGAGGCCCATGGGCGTACTAGGAGGGTGATCGAACGCACCTTTGGCCTCCTAAAGGCCAGGTTTCGCTGCCTGCATATGACAGGTGGATCCCTAATGTACTCACCTAAGAAGGTGTGTCACATCATCGTGGCCTGCTGCATGCTTCACAACCTGGCTTTGCGCCGCCAGGTGCCTTTCCTGCAGGAGGATGGTCGAGACGGTGGTGTTGTGGCAGCGGTGGAACCTGAGGAGAGTGACGAGGAGGAAGACGACGGGGCTGAAACAGACAACAGGGACAGAATCATTGAACAGTACTTCCAATAGGACACAGGTAACATTTCAAAGATAATTTAGTAAATGTTAACTACTCTCCAGCATCTCTGCTGCCTGTCTATTTGCCCCAGTGTATGATGACTGAGTTTTGGCTTTTCCCTCCCTATTTCAGATCTGGGGTCCCCACTACGAGTCCTGTGCTTCGTTTCCCCATGGACTACAGCTTTGTGGCAGCTGTTTGTTGACTTCACCATGTACAAGGACATATTTGCACTGTCATGTCAATTACAATCTATTGAAATCACAGCCAGACTCCAGATATTTTGGTGCAAAATAGGTGTTTATTTAAGTGCTCAAAATGGGATGGGTGGTTTCAAGTGGGTGGGGGCTATGGTGAAGGAATGTCCATGGCAGAGTCCAGAGTAACAGTCACACAGGTGCATTGTCCAGAGGCCTGTGGAGAGATGGAGCATGGGCAGTTCAAGGATGGACAGGGTGACAATGTGGGACAGTGGGATGACATCAGGTGGTATCCATTGCTGGCGGGGGTCTTGACATCCTACTCTGTCTTCTTGCGAGATCTCAGGGCCCTCTTGCGGGGTGGTTCTTCTCCTGCAGGAGGTGGGGGTCTGGTGGGCTGCTGCTGTGCGGGGGCCTCCTGTCCACTAGCGCCGGCGGAGGTGGTTGGCTGTTCTTGGTCCAGGCTAGTGGCAGGGGCCCTTGGGTGTTGTTCAGTGTCCGCCCTGTTGTTGACGAGGTCCTGCAGCAGCCCTACCATGGTAACCAGGGTGGTGTTGATGGCTCTGATGTCCTCCCTGTACCCCCGATAGTGTTCCTCCTGCAGCACCTGGATCTCCTGGAACCGGGCCAGTACCGTCGCCATCGTCTCCTGGGAGCGGTTGTATGCTCCCATGATGGTGGTGAGGACCTCGTGGAGAGTGGGTTCCCTGGGCCTCTCCTCCCCCCCCTGTCGCACAGCTGCCCTCCGAGTTCCCCTGTTTCCCTGGGCCTCTGCCCCCTGGCCGGTGTGCCCACTACCACTGCCCCCAGGTCCCTGTTGTTGTTGGGGTGGTGGGTTATCCTGGGTGCCCTGTAGTGGTAGACACACCGCAGATTGACGCGCCCTGGAGACAGAGGCATGGGCCCGCTGGGTGGGAGCTGTGCTGGTGTTCCCAGAGGGGTTTGGGTCTGTAGTGGCCTGGGCCTGTGTGAGGGGAACCGACTGTCCAGAGGTCCCCGATGGTCCGGGCTGGTCATCGGTGTCCAGGTCGACAGAGCTGCTGTCATCGCTGACGGCCTCTTGGGTGGGGGGTGTGGAGAATTCTGGCCCCTCCGCCGCGGTGTGTTGACGGTCGGGTCCTGCAGGGGTATAGAGGTATGGTTATAGTTTCAATGTGTGGCATATGGGTGTATCTGTGGGTTCTCGTGTCCCCAAGTGCTGGCATTCGTGTGTGGGGGCTTTGGTGAGGGTGGCTTGTGGGGGGGATGTGTATATGCATTGGGCATGCTTTGGTGATGGGTGTCCATGCTTAGTGGACGCATGCAGGCCTAGGTTTTGGGATGTGTGGGTTGTGATGGTGAGACATTGGCGGGGAATAGGTGTGCTGGGGGTGGGGGTGAGGATGGTGGTGGGGGTGAGGATGGTGGTGGGGGTGAGGGTGGGGGTGACGATGGGGGTGGGGGTGAGGGTGGGGTTCGAGGATGGGGGTGAGGTTTGGGGTCTGATTTGGCATGCAGGTGGGGGGGAAGCAGTATTGAAGCTTCAACTTACCAGTATCCATTCCTCCGCCGACTCCTGCGAGGCCGTCAGGATGCAGGATGTTCAAGACTTCCTCCTCCCATGATGTGAATTGTGGGGGTTGAGGTGGGGGTCCTCTGCCAGTCTTCTGCACGGCGATGTTGTGCCTGGATACCATGGAACGCACCTTCCCCCGTAGGTCGTTCCATCGCTTCCTGATGTCTTCCCGATTTCTGGGGTGCTGTCCCACTGCGTTCACCCTGTCGACAATCCTCTGCCATAGCTCCGTCCTCCGGGCAATGCTGGTGTATTGTATCTGTGTGCCGAACAGCTGGGGCTCTACCCGAACGATTTCCTCCACCATGACCCTGAGTTCTTCGTCTGTGAAGCGGGGTTGTCTTTGGGGTGCCATGGGGTGGTGTGTATGATGTGTGGGGTGGAGTATGTGTATTTAAGTGAGTTGAGTGTGGTGGTGTGTGTTGTTTTGTGTGTGGATAGTGTGTGGGTGATGGTGTTGAGTGGCTGTGGCTGTTATTTTTTGGATGCTGGTGTCTCGCTCTTGCCTTCTTGACGAATTTTTTAGCGTAGGGGTTTGTGGGTGATGTGGGTGTGTGTTTTATATTGTATTGTGTGTGTGGGAGTGGTGTGTGTATGTGTATCAGGTGTGTGGGATTCAAATCGTCCAATGTGGCTGAGTTTTGTTCGTTTGTGTGTATTCTGACCGCGGCGCTGTGTCCCGCCAATGGAATACCGCGTTTGAATGACCGCCGCGTGGATTCGTGGGTCGTAATGGGATGGGCGTATTTCTGTTGGCGTGACGGTGGAGGTTTGGTCACCTCCACCTTTCCGCCGACCGCTGGTCTGGCGGTCTGTTGTGGCGGTCGGATTTTCGGAGGTTTGCCTTCTGCGGGTCAGAATGACCGTGGCGGGTTTCCGCGACCGCGGCGGGATTATGGAGGATTTCTGACCGGCGGTAGGCGCCTTTTACCGCCGAGGTCAGAATGACCCCCTTAGTTTTTAAACTCTTTGTGCAGTTTCCATATAACATAAACTAGAACCCAAAGTAATTTAGCGCTTTGATGAGCACCAATTACATTACACAAGGTAACACTCATTTATTATAGGCATATGTGAGATTAAGTGATTTGTCCAGAGTCACAGGATATTCACACTGAGAATTAAACCTGGTACCCCAGTTCCTAAGTTGCCAGCTCAGGCCGTAACACCACATCCTGGATAGAGGGGCGGTGGCAGGCTGAAGCCAGTATAAGAACACTATTTTGTGTCCATTTATCACAGACAAAGTGCTGAAAATGGAACCAAAATGGCAAACATCCTTTAGGAATTGGTGTGAACGATGCTGTGCCTCAACAACATGGTCCGAACCATGAATGCATCTTTACAACGCATTCGTTTACCACCCAAGTTGTTACAATGGCTTACCTTAAGGAACACGTTGTTGGACTGATGTTGGACTTTAAGTCCAATACTTTCCCTACTGTGGCAGACTGGAGCTGGAACTGTGTGTTTACTATTCTAAAGTCATGTGCTCCCCCTAAGGCAGGTCGTTGTAACGACTTGCGTAGTGAAGGAATGCATTGAAAAGACGTATTTGTGATAAGGACTCCCTTGTTAAGGCATGCGTGGTAAATGCATGCACAGTTCCAACATACAATCTACCAAAATACACCAATTTTCAAACTTTCCCTAGGGGAGAACCGCCCGACCCTCACCCATAAACATTTGCCTCACTCGTGCTACAATTCATTCACTGGTTTTACACCCCACCACTTTCAAATTCCACAAGCTGCCACTGCAGACAATGCCTCTGCTGTTTAGTATGAAATACCTTAAACATATATTTAAATAGTAACAGGTAAGAAAAAGCCAATGGATATAATGTAGGTACTCTTTGTGTGTGGAGTGGTTCTTAATACCTGCTTCCTCTCAGACATCATTTAACCCATCTCTTGAGGTGATAGTTTTGGTCTTGACCATTTTTATTGTTTCAAAACAGGTGGAAGTAATCGTGGGCTAGCATGCTCTGTATGGCTGCACATGTTACACCAAGCCAATAAAAAATCAGAAGGGAACCTAGCACACTATAGTTTGAAGCAGTGTATGCCCAAATGTGTGTTATAGGTGCTGTACTGGTTTTTGCAGGTCAGCACAAACCGCTGTGGTTTCTGCTTGACACTTTCATTTTATACTAAAAGTATCAACTGTGAAATGTAAATATGTAAATGAGAGATTCATAATTGTTTTTTTTCCAGATTGAAGGTTCCCCCTAAAAGGCATTTCTAACTGACTGGGGAATGGCCAATAACTGGGATTCGGAATGCTTGAAGATAGCTAGTCAATGTATTTCGCAAAAAATTCGACCATTGAGAGGTACTGCAATGTACATGGCTCCAGAGACTATACTGGATTATCAAGCTCCTACAAGGAAATCTGACATGTGGTTGTTAGGTGCAACGTTCTTAGAAAGGTATGCATTATCACCGCCATGGAATGCAAACACCTCCCCTGATATCTGCAGAGTAATGAAAAGCGAGTCTGAGCCGCATTACTTAAAACTGTTACCTCCTTTGGAGAGGTCATTGGTGGCCACTTGCTTCTTGTATATTTCTCATAATTGGCCAAGTGCTGCTGACATGGTGAAGACAAATAAAGGTCTGGCACAAATTCAGTTAGAAAAACATTATGGCTACATATGGTAGCTAGGATTAAACATTTCAAAATAGAACATTACTTCAAGTGAGAAGAAAGATGTCCTGGCATACACTTGTGCATTTTCCCCATGTTGTTGTTAAAAGACATCCAATAATATTTATATACTTTTAGCTACATAAGCTCAAACAAAATACCGTAACCAAATATATACAGATATATATACACATCCAACAAAAGATACATCACGATTAGTAGTGTAGGTATGCACCAATTAATGTCCATGGACCACTGGGCCAAAAATGCATGGGCAAGGCCCACACACGATACCTGAGCAAAACGGAGAGAACACTGCAGGGGCATCAGATCGAAATACAACAGGCACCTCAGGGGGAAGGGACGGGGGGCACCTCAGCCGGATGACAGCACCACGCCAGATGCACGAGAGGGCTCCATGCCCATTGATGTGTCCTGGGGAGTGCAAAGCCACAGTCTCACAAGTGGGTGGGTTGCCCACGGGAAACATCCTTTATGCCGACTTTTTTGTAACGAAGTCCTGGTTAACGAAAGCGGAACAGCGCTTTCTTTAACCACGACTTCGTTATTTTGTGCCTTAACAATGCATGTCCTGAACAACGAACATGCATGATTAAGGTACAAACAAAGGAGACGGCTGAGGAGGACGACGCAGATGACGAGGCGACGACTCAGGTAAGTGGGGTTTTTAGGTTTTGGGGAGGGGGTCGGGGTTTTAGGTTTTGGGGTGGGGCGTTTTTGGTTTTGGGGAGGGGGTCGGGGTTTTAGGTTTTGGGGTGGGGTTGGGGGGGTGGGGCGTTTTTGGTTTTGGGGAGGGGGTGGGGGGTCGGGGGTTTTAGGTTTTGGGGTGGGGTTGGGGGGGTGGGGCGTTTTAGGTTTTGGGGAGGGGCTGGGGGTGGGGGTTTTAGGTTTTGGGGTGGGGTTGGGGGGTGGGGCGTTTTTGGTTTTGGGGAGGGGGTGGGGGGTCGGGGTTTTAGGTTTTGGGGTGGGGTTGGGGGGTGTGGTGTTTTTGGTTTTGGGGAGGGGGTCGGGGTTTTAGGTTTTGGGGTGGGGTTGGGTGGGTGGGGCGTTTTTGGTTTTGGGGAGGGGGTGGGGGGTCGGGGGTTTTAGGTTTTGGGGTGGGGTTGAGGGGTGGGGCGTTTTAGGTTTTGGGGAGGGGGTGGGGGGTTTTAGGTTTTGGGGTGGGGTTGGGGGGGTGGGGTGAGGCATGCAGGATCAATGGGTGCCTGTTACTAATGACTTTACCAGGAATGCCTTTACAACAAAATATCGTTGTTAAGGCATTCGTGGTAAAGGCATTATTAGTAACAACTAGGTCGGTGTTCCGACCTCGTTGTTTAGGCACCCGTTGTTTTGTCAGTCGCCATTCCGTCGTACAACCGTTGCCCACTGCCATATCCTGGGGAGTGCAAAGCCACAGTCTCACAAGTCTCTACAGTGGGTGGGTTGCCCACTGTACCATCTGGGGAGTGCAAAGCCACAGTCTCTCAAGTCTCACAAGTGGGTGGGTTCCCCACTGTTCAATCCTGGGGAGTGCAAAGCCACAGTCTCTCAAGTCTATACAGTGGGTGAGTTGGCCACTGTACCATCCTGGGGAGTGCAAAGCCACAGTCTCTCAAGTCTCTACAGTGGGTGGATTGCCCACTGCCATATCCTGGGGAGTGCAAAGCCACAGTCTCACAAGTCTCTACAGTGGGTGGGTTGCCCACTGTACCATCCTGGGGAGTGCAAAGCCACAGTCTCTCAAGTCTCTACCTTGGGTGGGTTGCCCACTGTACCATCCTGGGGAGTGCAAACCCACAGTCTCACAAGTCTATACAGTGGCTGAGTTGGCCACTGTACCATCCTGGGGAGTGCAAAGCCACAGTCTCTCAAGTGGATGACAGTCTCCACTGGTTCTGGAGGGGGACTGGTGCCCAGAGTGCTTCATCCTGCCAAGGACTGAGGTAGTGGATGCATGTCTCCACTGGTTCTGGAGGGGGACTGGTGCCCAGAGTGCTTCATCCTGTGCAGGACAGACGGAGTGGATGCATGTCTCCACTGGTTCTGGAGGGGGACTGGTGCCTAGAGTGCTTCATCCTGTGCAGGACAGACGGAGTGGATGCATGTCTCCACTGGTTCTGGAGGGGGACTGGTGCCCAGAGTGCTTCATCCTGCCAAGGACTGAGGTAGTGGATGCATGTCTCCACTGGTTCTGGAGGTGGACTGGTGCCCAGAGTGCATCACTCTCACCGTGACGGTCCCAGTTCCGTCACTGCCCCTGCCGCACATGGGCTAGCGGTGCTTGAGTTGGCGGTGCTTGCCCTGTTCAGCGGTGCTTGCCCAGGAAACATCCTGAACAACTAGGTCTAAACCACTACTTGCCTGAACCACTACTGCTAAACAACTAAAAAGTCTCTACAACTAAGTACTGAACAACTACTGTCTAAAGAACAATGGTGCCTGAATAACAATTGCCTGAACAACTAATTTTAAGGTAAGGTTTTCTTTTTGTTTTTTTATGGTTTATTAGTTGTTTAGAATATATAAATATATATTAGTTGTTCAGGCAATTGTTATTCAGACACAATTGTTGTTGAGACAGTAGTTGTTCAGTACTTAGTTGTAGAGACATTTTAGTTGTTTAGCAGTAGTGGTTTAGGCTATAGTTGTCTAGGACCTAGTTGTTCTGTCACATATTCGTGCTTGCCCTGTTCAGCGGTGCTTGCCATGGCGGTCTTTGCCCTATTCAGCGGTGCCTGCCATGGCGGTCTTTGCCCTGTTCAGCGGTGCTTGCCCTGTTCAGCGGTGCTTGCCATGGCGGTCTTTGCCCTGTTCAGCGGTCTTTGCCCTGTTCAGCGGTGCTTGCCCTGTTCAGCGGTGCTTGCCATGGCGGTCTTTGCCCTGTTCAGCGGTGCCTGCCATGGCGGTCTTTGCCCTGTTCAGCTGTGCTTGTCCTGTTCAGCGGTGCTTGCCATGGCGGTCTTTGCCCTGTTCAGCGGTGCTTGACTTTGCTGTTTCTGACCTGTGCAGCGGTGTTTGTCATGGTGGTCCCTTATTGCCCAGCGGGGCTGTGGCTGCTGGGGCCCTCCTGGGCACTGACTCTGGCGGTGGTCTCCTGACCAGTGACGATGGGACTGCCCTCCTGGGCACTGACTCTGGCTGTGGTCTCCTGACCAGTGACAATGGGACTGCCCTCCTGGGCACTGACTCTGGCGGTGGTCTCCTGACCAGTGACGATCGGGCTGGTGGTGGCCTCCTGGGCAGCGGGGATGATGGCGGCCTTCTCCGCCGTGCTGCTCTTCCCAGACTTTGGCGCTTTCTTCTGCCCCTTCCCCACCTTGGGAGGAGTCACAGCTGACTCGACACTCCCCCCGGGACCCTTGTGAGTGGCTTTGCCGGCTGGAGTCTTCCCCCTATCCTGTCGGGCACTGTCCAACTTCTGGTGCTTCACAGGGGGGGACTGGCTGTGCTTTGGCTCCGTGTCACACTGGCTGCCCTGGTGCCCGGTGCACTCCACATACCTCTAACAGGCACCACTGGTACCGGAGATTTTTTGGCTGAGGTGCTAGTACGGGACCTATGAATAGGAGGGGGGGTGGTGGGAAAGAGGTCAAAGTTGCTCAGGAAACGTTTCTGACGAACACTGGGATGGGTAGCTGGAGGGGGCCTCGGAGTGGAGGAAGAGGAGGTGGTTGTAGGAGGTGTAACCTTTGATGATTTGGGTGCAGGTGCATGTTCTGGAGGCTGTTGTGAGGTGGATGGATGTTGGGTGTGTGTGTGCCCGCGTTTGTGTACTTTGGGAGGGGGTGTCACAGACACACTGGGAGAGGACACAGGGGACGTGTAAATGGTAGTGGAGGTGGTGAGTGCAGGTGAGCGGGGTCTGGTGGTGGGTGTGCTGGTGTGCTGGTGCGGGTCCTAGTGGCTGTAGTGGTAGTGCATGGGGGTGAGTGTGTAGACCACACTGGGAGGGAGGAGGGAGACGAGGAGGAGGGGGACACAGTGGAGGCAGTGGATGTTGCTGTGTCTGTATGTGGGTGATGCTTGTGTGAGTGCCTGTGGGATGTGTGGTCATATGTTCGCCTGAGCTTCCCTTGTCTGTTGACGTGTGTGCAGGCTGGTCTGATGGTGTGCTTGGGATAGGCAGAGATACAGGGGATTGGGTTTGGGTGGATGAAGTTGGAGAGGGGAGGCTAGAGACAGGGACAATGGCTGCCATCAGTGCTGAGGCCAGAGATTGCAGGGTTCGATGATGGGCAGCCTGACCAGAATGAATGCCCTCCAGGAATGCAGTAGTGTGTTGCAACTCCCTTTCTATACCCTGGATGGCATTCACAATGATAGACTGCCCAACAGTGAGTGACCTGAGGAGGTCAATGGCCTCCTCACTGAGGGCAGCAGAGATGGCAGGGGCTGAGGTGCCTGGGGTGAAGGTGATGCCCACCCTCCTGGGTGAGCGGGCACGGGGCGAAGGCTGAGGGGCTGCTGGGAGGGCGGTGCTGGTAGGGGGGGGTGGTGGATGTACCTGTAGAAGTGGGGGGCACAGATTTTACCGCCACCACAAGGGAGCTCCCATCAGAGGACGAGTCTGTGTCGCCGGTTGCTGATCCGGTGACCGCCGTGAAGCTACCCTCGCCCTCCGTCCCACTGGTGCATTCAGAGTCCGTGGTGTGGCCCTCCATGGCCATGTGGGATGCAGCTCCCTCGTGCTCCGGTGCCACTGTACCTCCGCCTGATGATGCTGATGCACAAAAGAACAGGGGGAGCACAAAAAGGGGGGGGGGACGACAGAAGAAAGACAGGTTGAGTGCATGGCTTACCGCTACCGTTGGCGGACAATACAGACACAGCAGCCCCCTGGACTACGCCGCGCTCTTGGGCTATACTGATGCAGTTCCTGGGATATGGCCTACATGGCTATGGTGGACATCAGCAAACATAGATGACACAGGGGCATGTATACCTGTATTTGGCACTCTACAGAGGTGGGATGGAGTGCCACATGGCCTGCATTACTGCGGGGCCTAGCCTATGGAACTCGCCCTGGCCTAGGGGAACCCACAGCCCTCCTCCCCCACCCAGACACCTTCACTGCGCTCAAATTCCGCAGAATGATGTTGTACTCACCCCCTTGTGTCTGCTGTGATGCCCTCAAGTGCCCATCCAACTCAGGGTAGGCCACCGCCAGGATCCGGAACATCAGGGGGTCATGGTGGGACGGGCACCCCTCCCACATTGGGAGGCCATCACCAGCTGAGCCTCCGCCGTCTTCTTGCTCCAGCGGCGAATGCCCTCCCAACATTTACGGCAGTGGGTGCTCCGTCTCTGGTGGACCCCCAGGGTCCGGACGTCCTTGGCGATGGCACGCCAAATATCCTTCTTCTGGTGGGCGCTGACCTACATGACATGTACAGGGGGAGAAGAGAAGTAATTACCAAATGCACCGTCGACGTGAGTGGCCCACATCCCTACCCTTGCCATGTGGCACATGCATTCACAGTCCTTCATGCTCTCAGAACTGTGCCCCCTTCCTTCTTACAACCAGCCCTCTCCACCCAGGCATAGCCCATACAACTTGCTCACTGTGTACTCACCTGTTGGTCTGGAGGACCGTAGAGTAGCGTGTACTGGGGGAGGACCCCCTCCACGAGCTTCTCCAACTCCTGTGCAGTGAAGGCAGGGGCCCTTTCCCCAGACGCACGAGCCATTGTCTCTTCCAGACTGAGGTCACAGCAGCACTTGCAGTATAGGTCCTCTCCTGTCGAAGATCAGTTATTGAGTGATTGAACAGATAGAAAATGGCGGTCACATCCGCGGCGGTCATGTCCGCGGCGGTGCGTATCAACACCGCCGGCGCACTTCGTCATTGGCTCCTGGGACCCATAGGGTCCAATGTTAACCAATGCAGCATTGCACCGCGGTCTTCGACCGCCTACCGCGACGGTGTACAACGCCAGCGCAGTTACCTCACATCCCATTGTCCCAGTTTACAGGTCAGGCAGCCGCCATTTCAGGGGCCCACATGGGTTCAATTTCAACTGCGTCACACATACCTAGGCCTGGACTTACACACTTCCAGACAACTTTTTGGATTATGCTTCGTGTTCTGTGTAGACTGTGGGTACATACCTCTGAGTAGCTTGACTCGGTGGTCGCTGTCGTCCTTCCTAGGCACCGTCAGCTGGGACATGTGAGGAGATGGCGGAATCCTTCGGTGTACCGACCGCTGGTGGACCTGTTGACAATGGAGGAGCGACATTTGATCATCACCTACAGGTTTGACCGTGCCACAATCCAGGAACTGTGTACCCAGTTGGAGCCTGACCTGATGTCAGCAATCCGCCATCCCACAGGAATCCCCCCTCAAGTGCAGGTGCTGTCAGTGCTCCATTTCCTTGCAAGTTGGTCATTTCAAACAACAGTGGCCATGGCATCAGGGATGTCCCAGCCTATGTTTTCCAACGTGTTGTCCAGAGTTTTGCTGCCCTGCTGAAACACATGAGGAGCTACATTGTTTTCCCTCAGGTGGAGGATTTGGCTACAGTGAAAGGTGACTTCTATGCCCTTGGACATATCCCCAACATCATAGGTGCCATTGATGGGACCCATGTGGCTTTGGTCCCCCCCGCAGGAGTGAACAGGTGTACAGAAACCGGAAGAGTTATCATTCGATGAATGTACAGATGGTATGTTTGGCAGACCAGTACATCTCCCAGGTAAATGCTATGTTCCCTGGCTCTGTGCATGACGCCTACATCCTGCGGAATAGCAGCATCCCTTATGTGATGGGTCAACTCCAGAGGCACTGTGTGTGGCTATTAGGGGACTCTGGTTACCCCAACCGGTCATGGCTACTGACCCCAGTGAGGAATCCCAGGACCAGGGCAGAGGAACGCTACAATGAGGCCCATGGGCGGGCTAGGAGGGTGATCGAATGCACCTTCGGCCTCCTGAAGGCCAGGTTCAGGTGCCTCCATATGACAGGTGGTTCCCTATTCTACTCACCAAGGAAGGTGTGCCAGATCATCATCGCCTGCTGTATGCTTCACAATCTTGCTTTGCGACGCCAGGTGCCTTTTCTGCAGGAGGATGGTCCAGATGACGGAGTTGTGGCAGCTGTGGAGCCTGTGGACAGTGATGAGGAGGAAACAGAGGAAGAAGACATTGACAACAGGGACTCAGTCATCCAGCAATATTTCGAGTGACACACAGGTGAGAACACATTCCTGCCTACTACAAGTACTTTCACACTTCTACCTTTTTCCTGTCTGTCTGTTTCAAGCAGTATTTGGTAACTGAGTTGTACATATCCATTACGGTTTCACAGGTGTGGTTACCAACGTGTGTCATCTGCTTGCATCCTTCATGGACTTGTGATGTGTGACATAGGTATGTTGACATTACATTTGAAAACGCTTTTTGTCACTGTCATTGCTAATACACATTTTCAAAATCACAGACTGACTCCAGATTGTTTTGTGCTTCAAGGGTGTTTATTGAAGTGCTAATTATTGGAGGTGGTGGTAAAATGGTGAGGGGGGATGGTGGAGGAATGTCCATGGCAGAGTCCAGTCTATTAGTCTCACAGGTGCACTGCCCATATGGGCATAGGAAGTGGAGCTGGGGCAGTTTCAATATGGACAGGGTTACAAAGTGGGACAGTGGGATGACAATCAGGGTGGTCTCATTCCTTGGCGGGGGTCTTGCCATCGTGCTCTGTCCTGTTCCTGGTTCTCAGGGACCGCTTGCGGGGTGGTTCTCCGTCTGCAGGGGGTGGGGTGCTGGTGTGGTGGTCCTGTGGTGGGGCGTCCTGTCCACTAGCGCCGGCGGAGGTGGTGGCCAGTTCTTCGTCCATGCTAGTGTCAGGGGCCCCATGGAGTGCCACGGTGTCCCTCATGGTGTTCTGTATGTCCTTCAGCACCCCTACAATGGTGCCCAGGGCGGAGCTGATGGTTCTGAGTTCCTCCCTGAACCCCAAATACTGTTCCTCCTGCATGCGCTGGGTCTCCTGAAACTTGGCCAGGACTGTCAGCATCGTCACCTGGGATTGGTGGTATGCTCCCATGATGGAGGAGAGGGCCTCGTGGAGAGTGGGTTCCCTGGGCCTGTCCACCCCCTGTCGCACAGCAGCCCTCCCAGTTCCCCTGTGGTCCTGAGCCTCTGTCCCCTGGACCGTGTGCCCACTGCCACTGCCCCCAGGTCCCTGTTGTTGTTGGGGTGGTGGGTTATCCTGGGTTCCCTGTAGTGGTGGACACACAGCTGATTGATGTGTCCTGGGTACGGAGGTATGGGCCCGCTGGGTGGGTGCTGTGCTGGTGTTTCCAGAGGGTGGAAGGCCAGTGTTGGGCTGTGCCTGTGCGAGGGGAACCGACTGTCCCGGGGCCCACGATGGTCCGGGCTGGTCATCTGGATCCAGTTGGACAGAGCTGCTGTCATCACTGTGGGCCTCTTCTGTGGGTGGGGTAGAGATGTCTGGACCCTCCTGTCTGGTGACGTTGGGTAGGGGTCTTGCAGGGGTATAAAAGCATGATTATTGCATCTGTGTGTGTGATGGTGTGCAATGGGTGGGTGAGCGTGTATCCCGGTGCTAGCATTCCAGTGTGGGGGCTTGTGGGATGATGGTTGGGGGGGTGTTATGGGTATGTGCTGTGGGCATGCTTTAGTGAGGGGTGACCATGCTTTGTTGTGTCATGCAGGGCTTGGTGTTGGGATGTGTGGTTTGTGTTATTAGTACATTAGTGAGGAGTTGGAGTGATAGGGGATAGGGTGAGGGTGGGGGTGTGTGATAGCATGCAGGTAGGGTGGGGGATATGATAGTTAAGATTTGACTTACCAGTGTCCATTCCTCCACCGACTCTTCCGAGGCCGTCAGGATGCATGATGGTCAAGACCTGCTCCTCCCATGTTGTTAGTTGTGGGGGAGGAGGTGGGGGTCCGCCGCCAGTCCGCTCTACTGCGATGTTGTGCCTGGATATCATGGAACGCACCTTCCCCCGTAGGTCGTTCCACCTCTTCCTGATGTCCTCCCGATTTCTTGGGTGCTGTCCCACTGCGTTCATCCTGTCGACTATTCTTCGCCATGGCTCCATCTTCCTAGCTATGGAGGTGTGCTGCACCTGTGATCCAAATAGCTGTGGCTCTACCCGTACGATTTCCTCCACCATGACCCTCAGCTCCTCCTCGGAGAACCTGGGGTGTCTTTGCCGTGCCATGGGGTTGTGTAGGTGATGTATGAGGTGGTGTATGTGGTGATGAGTGTGGTGATGTGTAGTGGTGTGTGGTGTTTTGTGCGTGGATGTTGTGTGGGTGATGGTGTCGTGTGCCTCTGTGTGGTGGGGTTGTCTATGCTGTGCTCTCTCTCTGGCCTTCGTCAATAATTTTTGGTCGTAGGGGTTTGTGGGTGATGTGGGTGTGTGTTTTATATAGTGTTGGGTGTGTGGGAGTGGTGTTTGTATGTGTATCAGGTGTGTGTATTTGGAATTGTCCAATGTGGCGGTGTTTTGGAGATGTGTGTGTATTTTGAGCGCGGCGGTGTGTACCGCCAATGGAATACCACGGTTGAAAGACCGCTGCGTGGATTCGTGGGTCATGATAGCATGGGCGTGTTTCTGTTGGCGTGACGGTGGAGGTTTTGTTTTCGCCAGTTTATCACTGACCTTTGGTGTGGCGGAGTTGTGTGGGTGTCTGAATTTCAGCAGATTCCGAGATGTGGGTCATAATAGCTGTGGCGGTTTTCCGCGGCCGCGTATTGGCGGTCTTCTGCACAGCGGTAAGCAGCTTTTACCACCAATGTTGTAATGACCACCTATGTTTGGAGGTCAGAAAAAATCTTTGCCAGGCATGATGAATGCTAGATTTTCATATATTGATAACTCCTTTGTAAAATGTATGAAAAAGCAAAGCAAGTTGTTAAACAGAATGCAGTGTTTGTGTATCTTGTGTCATAATATGGGCCACGTCATGAACGGTGTGCTAGTGCAGTACAGAGCTGGGCACCTGTTAATAAGAAAATGCACTGGCTAAAGCACATACACCTAATAATGTTCTCTCTTTTTTGCAAAACATATGTTATTGTTTGATGCAGCATCCATGTTGTGCTTGTTTTTCACTGGCCCATGTGAAACAGCTCTGTCCCTTAATTGAGATTGCTGTGTCTCTCACTGTGTTTGTCCGATGAGTTCTGAAAGGAACGAGATTGGCGTGTATCATATATTGATATCTGTCAGGTGTTTTAATATTATCTCTATTTCTGAGAGTTCTCCATATGCGTAGATTCTCCCCTTTCTTTCTTAGGTGTTTGTTGTTTTTTATCTCAGCGTTTCTTATTACCTTCAGGAGCTTGCTTGGTAGAATCTTTATTAGATTTACCTTGAAATTGTGGTTTTGTTAGTCTGGCCCCCAGACTATCTCGACCAATACTAGAGTAGGTCTCCCAATAATAACCTTTGGCAGCTCACGTTCTTGATCCTGTGTAGGAATGTCCCGGAGCCGCATGCACACAGCTAGTGCTACCGCTTCCCCTTTAAGGTTACTTAATATAATTGAGGACACCGTGGCAAAGTCGGCCATTAGTTGCATCCCCAAGTCCAGGGCCGGGGCAGCCCCGTATTCATCTTGAATTTGTTTCAACACTTCCGGTAAATTGACAAGTGTCGGTGTACCGTGTGCGGTAGTATAAAGCGTGGTAAATACTGTGCCCCATGTAGAACAGTTGCCTACTGTGGGAACCATTTCAAATGGCAAGCACATTGTTAATATTATGTGTTTATCCTGAGGTCCCATACTGGGAAATACTGCTTCCAGCGCACTTATTTTTTTAGGTAACCAAAACGGAATTTCTTCTCGCTTGGCGGGTACTTTTCCCATGATGTTGCATGCTCCGGCGCATGTGGTTGCGCCGGAGCAGCACGTGCTGAGTTTTTGTTTAATGTTTGCATTACAAACTGTACTAATCGTCTATATATTTCTGTCAGCTCAGCGTATAAGCGGCGGCCCTCAGCTACCATTCGCTGCAGCAGGGTGAGGTGTATATGTGGCCATTAAAGGCCAGATAGGACCATCATTACTTAGAGGACCTAACCTAACATGTAAAATTGTGTGGGGTAGGGCACCATCAAGCCAATTATTATGTTCTTGATAAGATAGAGGTATTTCTAAATATGCGTATGCTCTGTATTGTGCAGGTATATTTGCAGGTGTATAGTGATGAAATGTATTTGTGTTCCCATCAACTACTGGAACTGTGACCCAAGAATAAAAAAGTTCTGTTATATAGGCTGCATGAGCCTCAACACAAAATGTGACTGGACCCCCCTGGGCCGTTAGGCCGTTTGCAAGTAAATGGGAAATAAGGGGTGGTCGCATATTGACTGCAATTGCTACCTGTTGTGGATTTGCCATGATAAATGGTAAATTTGTTCAGAGATAAGCACACCAAATGTGGATTATCCTTTTAGAGTTCAAGCTTGAAAAACCTACAGTGTTAGTTAGGTACTCCCTACTTAGCTGAGGACGAAATCCTCAATACCACAGACATCTCTGTATATAGTACTGAGGTGTATTTGTATGTAGTGAGACAGAGATACTCAGGAGGGCCCGAAAATTAGAGCCTGACCAAACGTTGGAGGTGCCATGTCGTGTAGGCTCTCATTATTCTAATGAGACTACTGGTTTTGATCTGCAGAATCGCCTGTGGTGTGGGGGACTGAGTCTAACCCACTACAGGTGACACCTGTCGCCCCTATTTGGGTTTTGCTCCGGCTAACTAGCAGTGCCTTATCTCCACCCAAGAGCAGGGATGATTAGGCTGCTGAGTGCATGACACAATTGACTCTTCAGGGAAATCGTGGTCACTCAGATCCCATCCCTTTCTCTCAGTTACATTAGTCTCACATATACATTGACAAGCCAAGGCAGTATATGTTTCAATAAGGTTTTAATGAAGCAACTGCATCTTAGATATTAAAGCATTTACTGCAATAACCAGGACGATAAAGCAGGACAGGATTAAAATTGTGACAAGGAGAGTAAAGCATGGAAATAACACTATCATACTGTCACTAGAGTTACTAGACGAATTCCTACCTATGGTATATTAGAGCACAGCGTGTTAAGCTCTAGTTCTGCCCTTCTGGTTCCCCTGGGAAGGCATCATCCCCCATACTTGAGCAAACACCTGAAGTCTGCATAAGCAGCTGTAGCAAAGCGTTCAGCAATCAACATACAGTCGTGGTCATCTGGCTGGAATCGCCCTCTAACGTGTATGGGACAGTGAAGTGTTTTTATAATAAAACAGCTGAGGTTCTGAGAAAATGTCCCTACGTAAGGATGTGTATGTTTCTATGAGTACCAGAGACAAAGCGTTACCACATTTTACCGGTAACCTATCTCACTGCAGCCTTGAGAGAAGCACAGAGTGAACAAGAATGTGTTGTTTAAGAACGTAGTGCTGGCCTAGGCAAAGAAAAGCTAGATAGAGAGAAATCAAACAAGACCGCAAATGTGGGTATTGTTGAAAAAACAAACAACGCTTAGTAAAATATATCTAGGTTAAAGTGCACAGCGGCAGGCCTAGTGTGCTAAAATAACGTGCATGGAGCTATAACTAATATGGCTACACAACAACTCCACTGTTTTGAATGTGTGAGGGACAGGTCACCTGAGCAAGAGATAACTCTGTTGGCAGAGGCAAGTAAGTATTTGGCCTATTGTTTCTATCTCTGGATAGGTGATATATATGAACTGTCACCTGTCCCTTGCTGTGTTCTCTTAGATCTCAACCTAAGTAGGACTACCGACAGCATGCCTGATACTTTTCAATATTTTTTTACATTTTTTCTTAAACAAACTTTCACTTTGGGTACAAGAAATGCTACATCAAGGAACACATGGAACCCACTCTACACTCAGCTTGCCTACAGTTCTTTGGGCACACTAGAGAATATTCGAAAGCCAGAGAGATCCCTTTGTGGCATGCAGAGATCTACTGATATGGTGGATGATATTTCATCAAGGAAACAGATGCCAAGGTCACAGCTGATGTCAGTCTCGCAGGCCTACTCCAAAACTGTAAATGTGGCCCTTGTTAACACCAATAAGCACACTAAGACAATCATTTTAGACCTGTAAAACTAGCTTTATACAAATTATGGTAACAATCTATCCATCTGAGAACCAGTGCAAAAATGTAAGTCAATTAGAGGATTTCAAACAGTCTTAAGTTAAATTAATTTTTATTCTCTATTGAAATATTTTTAATTCACTAGCCCTGGTTTTTGGCTAGTTATTGTGTGTTAATCCAAAACAAGGCTAAACTTGTTCACCAAGAGTAAATACATTCCTAACAAAGACTCTTTAGAACTATTAACCACTTGGAATGCAACATGAGGTAGTCCAAAACTAACACTTATGTGCAATAGAGAAACATAGCAGATAATTGTAATGCACCTAACAACATAAGGGCAAACTAAGAAAGTAATAAAAATTGCAGTCACAGCATCTTATAGCAGTCATTCTTCCTAATATTTTTCTAATATACCGGTAACAAAAGATGCCTTTACGTTTAATTAGCATAATTCAAGAATTCTATCAAATTATAACATTGTAAAAAGTGCACGCATCTTCAAATGACCGTGGCATCACTGCACTCAATCTTCTTGCAGCTGAAATAAAGTGAGAAGTTAGGTGCATGTAAGAAGCAGTGGCTTCTTTAACATTTGTGCAGCTTTTGAAAGAGGTATTTTGAAGGTTTTCAAAATGCCCGTAACATTTAAATTTGTATGATATGAGTAACGTGAAAGTCTGTCTGAAGTTACTATTTGGTGGAATGACAAGTATTTTATCTTACTAGTCCAAATAAGAAACAGCAAATACATTTGTAGAAGAAACAACCCATTAAGTAGTTTAAGCATTTAAACATAATTTCACTATATTGTAAAGAGAAGTTTAGATTTACACATATGTAAACTATGACCCTAAATAGTTTACAAACCGTTTTTAAAACATCTAATCTTCTGGAAGGAAGATTCATGATAAACATCCTTGTAAAGATCTCTTGCAGTCCGAGGTTTCAAAATTGCCCCCACACAGTATTCCTGTTTGTATGTTCAGCTTTACATATTCTGCTCTATCACTGAAGCTGGAGTTTCACTAAGCAAATATCAACCCTTGGGTTCATAATTGTTGTCTGGTCCAAATTACAGTCATCCTACACACCTGAGCTTCTTTACTCACACTTTATATTTTTGATGTCTCCTAAAATCGCAGTTCCGAAACACACATGAGATGTCAGTGTGCAAGTCACAAGCAGCAACATAATTTTCATGTCTTTCCATCCTTACTGTGAA
Organism: Pleurodeles waltl; assembly: GCF_031143425.1. Taxonomy (NCBI): domain Eukaryota; kingdom Metazoa; phylum Chordata; class Amphibia; order Caudata; family Salamandridae; genus Pleurodeles; species Pleurodeles waltl. Next base: position 595,337,863 of record NC_090444.1, on the reverse strand, counting down.
TTGTACTCCATCATCAATCTTTCACTCCTCCTCCCTGTGCTTTGAAATAACTTCTTATTCTCTTCAGCCTTGCTCCCATCATTATTCCTTCTCCTTCCCCGGCCTTTTGGCCTACCATCCATTATAAGATTTCAAATGCTAAATGTACCTGTTTTTGCGGTTGCAAAGAGTTCAACTCTCACCCTGTGTATCAAACACAAATTGCGATTCTGTAACACAATGTTAGTTTGGGACTACATAGCAAATCAGTATTTGAAAGGGTGTGTATAAGGCATCCATTTCAAATAGAATTTCGAAATGGGATATATTAATATTTCACAACCGAAATCTGGTTGCAAAACATTAATATTTCAATAGGGAAATATGCGTTTTTTTTCCCTGAGAGCTACTAAGTGATATCAAATAGTTAAGAGCAAAGCTCAAGTTGTCTATGATTCTATGCCTCAAAAAAGTTATATATGGCCCCCAAAGTCATCTCCCCCTGTTTTCAACTGCTAATCAGGGACAGAGGAATGATTGGAGAGCTATACACAATATAGGCCCTCTCCAATCCTAAAATTAAAATGGCCCCTTGCCACCCATCCCACCAATCTATACCTTCTATTCCCTTCCCTTCAGAAGAGGTGCTCCCTGCTTTCCAGTGCTGCTCTGGCAGGCTCTAGAGAGACCTGTCAGATCAGCCTAGAATTCCTTTGTGATGCAGCTACAGTAGGTAGCAGGCTTTGCAAGCAATAGCTGCTACGCCATAGCCGCGAATTACTAGATTTAGAATTCCATTAGTCATTAGTCAATGAGAGCCACACATAATAAATTCGTATATTTTGTGTTTTTACTCTCAAAGGGGGTCATCATGTACTTTGGGGGACGCCAACCGTGCCGGTGGTTAACAAAGGACCGCCTGTGGCGGCGGTCGGCAGCCTGCCAAATAATGACGTATGGTGCCTCACCGCTATTGATGGTGGTGGGGCCCACCATGCGTCATGCGGCGGTGGATGCTGCTCCACCCTCACCGCCACGTCACTTGCCTACACCGCCACGCTTATAATGAAGCAGTTATAGGTGTGGCGGTGTATGGAGAGGCGGCGATGGTGGCAGAGCATCATTCAGGGAGCCCGTTCCCTCCCAGAGCAGCGCAACGGAAAAGGTAAGTGGGAAGGGGGAGGGGTGTGTGTATGTGAGTGCATGGGGGTGTGCGCAGGTGTCTGTGGGTGTGTGTGTGTATGAGTGCATGTATGCATGTGTGCATGTAAGGGAATGGGTGCATGTGGATATGGGGGTTGGGGTTTGGGGGACTTGTATGTAGGGGTGGGGAGTGGGGGATGGTAAGGCTCAGGGTGGGGGGCCTACATGGGGTTTTGGGGGTGGAGGGTTGGGGGTCGGTTTTCAGGGTTCAGTGTAGGGGCTTTTCTAGGGGCTTGGAGGGAGTGGGTAGGGATTGTGGAAAGGGGGAGGGGCCTGGCATGTCACATACAGGTGACAGGAATGATTATTCCTGTCACCAGTATGCTTTCCACCAGGCATCTGCAACAAACACATCAGACAGGTAATCCTGTGCAGAAATAGGCTTGCCGTTATGTTCTTACCAAACGTGGGGCTCCAAAGACAGGGCTTGTATCAAAGATGTTTATAGGTCTGATCATGGCCAATTAGTGGTGAGCATATTATGTTAGAAGGTGTCCTCACAAGGGGTAAGAAAGGGCTATAAAACACTAATAGAATAGGAACATAAAGCAACATATAATCAAGTCAGATAGTCAATGTTTTAACAGTAAGCTCAGATATTAAAAATGGTGGGTACTTTTCTGACATGAGATTGAATGTGATTCCAAAAATGACATAGAAGTTGATGTAGAAAGAGCACAGAATGAAAAATGTATTAAATGCATTGAGAAATCTTTAAACCACACATGATAAGATTGATGAAGAAACATAGCACGTGTTAAAAGCCCTGATAGGAATAAACAAATAATTAGAAACTGTAAAGGCTAGCAGGTAGGGTGGTGAAGCAGTTAAAGGTGATCTGGAGGTAGTGAGATTTTGGTATAATTAATATATCTAAATATAAGGCAAGTAAAGTAACTTGATTTTTTGTATGGTAAATACAAGGGAGGGAAGTAAAAGAAAGAAGAAGTAGCTTGCATTTGTCCAAGTAAGTAATGTTATCATATATAGGGCCAGATGTAGGTAGCAAAAAAAAAAAAATGCGAGTCGGAAATTGCGAGTCGTTGCGACTCGCAATTTCCGACTTGCAAAATGGTATCCAAGAAGAAAAAGCAACTTCATTTTGCGACTCGCAAATGAAGTTGCACTGCAGATTGCGAGTCCGCTGTTAGCGAGGTCGCTTTTTGCGACCGCGCTAAAAACGAACACGCAATTTGCGAGTGGGTGTCGCAAATTTCTACTGTGCCGCAAATCGAATGCAGGTGCAGCAGAACACTCTGGAAAACACTTCCTGGCTCTTGATGATGACATCACAGCCAGGAAGTTTACTAATACACCTGGGAAGAGGGAGGACCACACCCATTTCAAACTGCTGAACAGCCAACAGGAAGAACAGCAGCTACAATGGCAGAAACACCCAGGAAGAGAAAACTGAAATTTGCAGAGAAAGAACTGGAGGTGCTGACGGAGGAATGCTGCCAGCACCACGAACAACTATTTGGGAGAGCAGCCCTCAGTGTGCCAGAGCAGAAAAAAGGCAGATTTGGAGTGAAATCCAGGACAAAGTCAACCCCATGGGTGTGAGCCACAGAAGTATTGAAGAACTAAAGAAAAGGTGGTATGACCTGTGCTCCCGGACTAAGGAGAGGGTGGCAGAGCGGCTCCGGGAGATGAGGGGCACTGGAGGGGGACCATCAACCATACCACCACCCACACCCTTGGAGGAAAGAGTGGAGGAGACCCTGGAGCCTGAGGCAGTGTCCGGGATAGGTGAGCTGGACACGTCAGCGCCAGGACCATCAACCAGTGAGTACCATGAGACATGCATGTACACCCATATATGCCATACCCCCACCCACCTAGTACACAGCAGCATGCACAACCAAAATAGCTCCATTTCAGAGTAGCAACCACCTGCATGGTGCATTATGGGTAATGTAGTCAAGTAGGCACTTGATAGGCAACAGTTTATTAGGAAGCAGATAACAGATGGTAGATAGTGACAGTGTGTTTCCTATGTCCCACAGTTCTCCCACACAACACCACCTCCAGCCACAGCATCCAGGGGCCACAGGTCAGCCACCAGCCAGCACAGGACCCAGGACCAGCCACCTCAGGGACCTGTACCACCCAAACACAATCCCCTCCTGATGCACCAGTGGCCATACAGGAGAGTGAGCCAGCACCCGGTTCCAGCCAGTGTACAGGACACGGATCCTCCACCGCATCGCAGGCGACGTCTCAATGTCCCTCCAATGCCACAGGGTGAAGTAGGGGACACCTTCATGTCCGCCGCCGAGGCTGCACTCCTACATGGTCAGCGCCTGCAGACAAGGGAGATAAGAATTATTTCAGGGGCCATGCGGCGCATGGAACGCAACCAGACCACAGGGCTGCAACAGGTCCACACTGAGCTGCAACATCTCAACAGCACTGTTGGTGACCTTGCGCTCTCAATTAGACAACTGGTGTCAGAACTTGCCACCGAGAGAGAGGGTGCAAGGCCCCGTGACCGGCAGCTCTTCCACCGCCTGGACCGTATGTCTGCCTCCATCGTCCGGCTGGCTGTTAACACCACTGGGCTGTCACGGCGCACGGTCAGCCTCCAGGTGGACATGGGCTACTTTGCCAGCGATGTGGCACGTGGGCTGGGACGTATTAGCCACGCAGTCGATCTTATGGAGGCACAACAGGTGGCTAGGGGCGCGGCAGACACGCCGCAGGACAGTGAGGAGGGCTCTACCATTAGCAGTGTCTCAGCCACAGACACCAGGGTGTTGCGCAGTGGTAGCGCACGGCAGGGCACTGCAGACGCACCAGGAACCAGCCATGCTGGGCGAGCACGGCGTAGGGTGTGAGCTACGCACTGTCATAGATTGGAGGCACATGAGGTTAATGTGTCCTCATAGCAGGTGGACTTTTACAGCCCCTGATCTGTAGTTAGTGTAAATAGTTTATTGGTGCACATCATTAAAGTTCTTGTTTGTTCCACTTCACACCTGGACTCTTTGTGTGTGACATTCGTGTGTGGGGTGACAGTTAGCACGTACCTTCCAAAGTATTGGTTTGCAATGTGGTCCCGTCTCTATCCCCATGATGGCGATGTGGTAGATCTTGCTCGCCATCCTCTGAATCTGGGTCTTCTTGGGTGAGAGGTAGCCCACGTCTGGTGGCAATGTTGTGCAGTATAGCGCATGCACCAACTATCTTGAATGCTGTTATTGGGGCATACTGGAGGGCACCTCCACTTCTGTGGAGGCATCTGAATCTTGCCTTCAACAGTCCAAAGGTCCTCTCTATAATATTTCGGATCCTCCTATGTGCACTGTTGTATCGCCTCTCTGTCTCATTGCTGGGTGTTAAGTACGGGGTTATTATCCATGGTCGCAGTGCATATGCACTGTCACCTGTTTGGCACAAAATGTACAATGTTAGCTGGGCATAGATGGGTTCCACATTGACCTGTGTGTATGTCTGCAAGGTGTATTCAGCTATACCTAGGAGGTATCCGTCTCCAAACTCCCCACGTTCTAGGCGTTGGTGTATCCCACTGTGCCTGAAAATGTAGGAGTCATGTGTACTCCCTGGAAATTTGGCAACCATGTCAGTGATGACATAATGGGCTTCACATACCACCTGGATGTTCTGTGAGTGGGTACACTTCCGGTTGCGGAACAGATATTCCAGATTTGCAGGGGGGCAGATTTGTACATGTGTCCCGTCGACACACCCTATGACATGGGGGAAGTTGGCAATCCTGCAGAATTCCAACTTGGTGCTGTTGATTTCTGCCTCATTCCTGGGTAGGTATATGTATCTGGACTTGTGTGTGAGTATGGCATCTAGGAATTCTCTGAAGAACCGTGAGAGTACACTTTGGGATTCCCCACCTGCCACGGCAATGACCCCCTGATAGCCACCCGAGGCCAAGAGGTGCAGTGAGCATAGCACTTGCATATGTGTGGGGATGGCGCTGCCACGCACAGTCTGGCGTTGAAGCTGCGGATTGAGTAGATCTATTAAATCTAGTATTTCTGCACTGCTAAGTCTGTATTTATCATATATCTCCTCCTCAGTTTGTTGGAAGAGTGTCTATCTGGTTCTGTATATCTTCTCCTGTCTCTGGCTCCTCCTCCTCATCTGCTGTGCGGCGTGGGCTCTCCTCCTCCTTGCTATCACATATATCTCCGCCATCTTGAGTAACCCAGGTGCCTTCTGGGTCCCCTTTTATACTTTGGTAATGGTTACCACCTGCTCTGAGTTAGTGGTAAATTGGAAGTGCAAAATGTTTTTTTTGCGACTAGTCGCAATTTGCGAGTGGCTATTGCATATGGTTTGCTACTCGCAAATAGCGACTTCCTATTTGCGGGTTGCAAAATGGGGTCGCTATTTTTGCGAGTCGGTAATGGCTCGCGTCGCATTTTGCGATTCGGAAATGGGATTTTTGCATCCCATTTCCGATTTAGCAGGGTCGCAAATTGCGATTCGGGCCATTTGCGACTCGCAAAAGTTTGCTACATCTGGCGCATAGTTCCTTGTAGTGTTGAGTAAAACAAAACATCTGGCTTTCCAAAGGGTCCTCCTAGTCCTCTTTGTTCCCTAATATTATGTTGATTCCATTCAACACGTTCCAAATTCAGCTCATTCTGAATTAGCCTCAAGAATCTGCACTGCAAACGGTGACTAAATTATTCATAAAAAAACAAATACAATGTAAAAAATTAAGCATCTGAAAAAAAGTATACTTACATACCTCAAAATAGAAAACAATTTATAACAGTGTTGCTGCATTTAAAGTCACATGTGAATAGGGTTAGATAGATCCAAGATGACAATTAACACCATGCTCTGTGTGAACAAACACAATTAAAACAAGGTGAAACATTGAAAACCATAAACAAATTGTGAAATCTATACACTTGAACCATTGTTTATTAGTCACATTACATAGCACAACAGCAACAACTCAGATCAAGCAACACCAATCAGTACAATAGAGCAAACATCAGACAGGTGACAATAGTGACACTTAGATTTATTATGCCATTTTACGTTAGGTGAGTCATTTTTAATAGGTAATTTGTGTCAGAAGTGTTCTTGTTGATGCCTCAAGATAAAATGCATGACTTGTGGGTACCTTGTCTTAACAGCCCATCTACAATGGGTTGCCTACTTAAAACAAAACATCAATGAAACAAATGTCCCTAATGTGAAGATGGGTCAATGGTGCGTAAACCATTTTTGACATTATGTGCCAAAACCTAAATATCCCACTTAAATCGTAATCATTATATTTTAGAAAATGGTCAACACCCATTCCTATTCAATTTTTGAGATTAAACCTCTACTGAAAGTCTGGCAATAGGACAAAAAATTAAATGAATAAGCAATAAGTAACACAGAAGATGGCATTACTGTTGTTAAATATTTGTGACACATATAGGGCCTAATTATGAGCTTGGCGGGCAGGAATACCCGTCTGCCAAACTCCCAACAGGGTGGCTGCTGCCATAGAGGTGACCACCCTGCCAGACCCATTACGACTTTCCCGCCAGGCTGACTGGTGGAAACTGAGTTTTCTGCCAGTCAGCCTGGCAGGAAAGTGGTGGCAGCATTGCCTCCAGGTCGTAATCAAGCCGATGGAAATGCTGTGCAGGGTGCACCAGCCTCCTCGCAATGCTCGCTGTCTGCACAAAAACAGACAGTGAACATTGCAACGGGGCTGGGCAGGGTGACAACTGCACTGCCTATGACAAGTGAATGGGCAGTGCAGGGGCCCCCCTGTGGCACCCTGAATCTGTTCTCCACCAGCCTTTTCATGGTGGTAAAATAGCCGTGAAAAGGCTGGCAGAGAACCAGGGCGTAATCAACATGGCCCCGCTGCAAGCATGCGTCCTGGTTGATTCCGACCTCCTCCACCATCAGCCCGTCACTAATCCCGACTGAGACGGCGGTACCTTGGTGGTCTGACCGCTACCGCAAGGCTGGTGGTCTCAAGACCGCCAGCCTCGTAATGAGTCCCAAATTATGGGATTGAAAATCTGAAAGCATTATATGCTCTGGCACAAACCTAAACTGCAAGCTAATTCGAAAATGACAACATGTACTTATTTTCTCAATTTACTCTAAACAGTGTTGTTAAAAGAGGTGTTGTAAATTAGTCTACTGATAGAATCATATTTAGTTATCATCAATTAGAAATATGTTCATTGTACTTCACAAGACTGTGCATGCACAGTTGGCCAGTAAAAGACACTCACAACTCACCAATAAAAACAGCAACAATCTTTTACTTTTATCTTAACTCATGCTTTGAATCTGTTACTTAAAGTTCCAATGATACAAGCCATATACAAGAAACAAGTTAATGTTCCAAATTCAGTGCTAATGTAAAAGGAAACATCCTTACAAAAGAATCTTGTCATGCAGATATATTATGACACTACTTGTAACTTGTATGGAATTATAACAAAATGCCATGAATATCAGCACAATACTGGTAATTATTTTCATAATGCTTGAACCTGAACATAGTCCTTTTAAAATAAATACATGTATTCATCACTTTCTTGTATGCCTAAAAAACCTACCAATGAAGATGCCAAATAGTGGGATATTGAGAACCCACAAACACCACGTTTTTTTGTATTTCAGTACATGACATAGATGCAGTGCTTAATTTGTAAATAAAAAGGTACCAGTGCCCAAAGCCCTCCTCTTAAACATGCGGCTGCTGCAATTAAATGTGTGAACACGGAATACTGAGGTGGCGTAATGCTGAAGCCATCTCTGGCCTCTTTAATCCAATTACAGCCACTCCCTGCCCCTTAAGCTCACTCCTGCAGCTTTCTACTTTCTCCCTTTGTGACGCTTTTTTGTTTTCCCCTTCCTCCGTCTTTCCCATATGTGTCTTTTGCTCGCAGCAAATGTTTAAGGCAGAAGAATAAGCCCCGGCCCTCAAAAAATAAGTGCCGGTGCTCAGCACCGGAAACAACATGCAAAAATTAAGCACTGCATAGATGTCAATAAGGCATGATCAATGTTGCTACCTCCACACCCCTCCTTCCCTGGCAATTAAATGCTAGACAAGAGTCCTGGTTTTCATTGACCTCTTAAAAAATGATCATATTTTAGACTTGATTAAATCTAGCATCTTAGCCATACTAATATAAAGCAACTAAATATAATGTTTTAAATTATAAATACACAAAATGTAATGTGTAAGAAGGATAAGAATGGTGTCCAGAATTGTCATTTTTACATACTATCCTTCTTACTGTAAACATTTAATAAATCATCAAGAATTGCATACTGGATTTGTTGCCCCTAACTAGTGGTTTGAGTTTCTTAGTTGCTGTAGTAACTTACTGAGATTTAACCTATGTATATTCTGCAATTAGCACATGTTGAAAAAAGTATATTGAAAGTAAACGTTTCATAGAAATTGCAACCATGGAAAAATGTTTCATCATACTGATCAATAGTTTTGCTCCCAATAGCTACCAATATAAATGAAGTTGCCTTCATGTTCAAGTCACAAGAGGACAATAACCAAAAGTAAGACCGTTTTAATAAACGAGAAGCATGTTGATGTTATACTTCAAAGCGTTCTTGCCAAATCTGAATCTAAGACTTTTTCAGAAATGAATAGAAGCTTTCAGCTCGCTGTTGAAAGTAAAATGATAAGAAGTTGGTTCAAAATTATTAACATTTTATTAACTTAACTTTTAATAATGTAGGAATGCCCTTACAAATGGGGGCAGATATGAATTGCACAAAAGAAACAATAAAAGTACAGTAAACCCCAGCAAAAAAAAACATTTAAATTTTTAAAGGAAAATGGGATTAAAATATCAGAAGGAAAAGCAGTACATCATAAATGTTCATCCTAAGCTTGCTATAGAAGACATCAATATTTGTTGTGGTTTCACTATAAAAGAGATCAAGATTATTATTCCACACAAAAAAAAAACTCTGTACTAATGTGAAAGAGTAGGATAGAAAAACATTGCAGCAAACACTTAACAGCTTTCAGTTTTAAGACATAGGCCCTCATTATGAACACTTTCATGCTGGCTGTCTTCCCAGTGACCGCCAGCTCCCCCGGAAAACATTGTTTCCGCCCGCCGGCCCAGAGGAATGCCTGGCCGGGACATTGATTGCGGTTCCACATGGAGCAGCCGCCAATGCCTCTATGTGGCGGATGCAGCTGCACCCGTCGCGCTGACCACACTGCTGGGGTACTGCACAGGGACCCCTGCACTGACCATGCCAAGTACATGGGCAGTGCAGGGGCCCTCAGGGGTGCCCTGGAGCACCCCTGGAGCCAGCCTTTCCCTGGTGGGGAAACCCGCCAGGAAATGCTGGGGGATTTGGGATATTGGGATTGCCCTGTCGGATAATGGTGCCGTCCACTGCCAGGCTGCCTGACGGAGGCAGCCTGGCGGTGATTGAGGGCCGCCTATGGTGGCCCTCCATGGTTTCATTATGTGGCGGTGTGGGCCGCCATGCCGGCTGGTGGGATTTCCAACCATCGCCTGCATGGTGGCCTACACCGCCATGTACATAATGAGGGCCTAAATCTTCCTTAGGATTTTATAGTCGATTTAACAACTGCAATGATTTAAAAGCCATCCCAGTGATCTTTAAATGTTCAAAAATGTGCCAAACTAGAATTGCAAACGTAAATTAAAACCATTGCAAAGACCTTGCTAACATAAAAAGTAAAACTGAAAAATGTTTTAATTATGCATTTTCAGACCCTTTCTAATAGAAAACTAAAAATGTAAGCCACTGACACTCTTCCAGGAAAGGCAGCTACAATTTATTATGAAGAACGCTGCACATAAAAATATAGGCCTGTCTCATGTTTTTATTTGTGAATTTCTCAAACCACGACTGTGGAGTCTTCCCTAGTCATGAATTTACTATTAAATAGCAGTTTTGTGAATATCAAAAAAGAGTAAACACAAACCAAATTGTATGCATCTCTGAGTCAATCAGGCGCATGAATGGGAAAGCATCAGAATCCACATCACAAAACAGAGATTTCATATTTAAAAGCGCAAACTGCTAATAGTTAAATAAACTCACCACCATAACAAGAAACCATTCAGAAGGACTAATGAATCCACATGTACCCACATGAACACACAACATTAGGGGCCATCTGTTCCATCCTTCCATTTGTGGGTGAGTCCCAAAGATAAACAAATACTTTATTTGATACGGGAACCAGCATCCTGCATATTGTTATAAAAAAGAGAGCAGTTGCAGTGACATCAGTACTAGATACACATCTATGTTGTTATTTTTTAAAATCTTTTTAAATTATATTTCACTTGCTTGTGTCAAGTTGGCTCAAATCAGAAACAGTGTACATTAGTGGAAATTTGTCAACTGGAATTGCTGTGCATTCAAACCCTTACATCACAGGTAAAGAAATACATTTAATGTGTTCATAAAAAGGTAACAGTTTACCTGGTTGTGCACTGATTTCCCATATCTGAAACTGTGTATTCAAGCCAATCTATCATCACAGCGAGACCTAAAAGATGTCGGAATGACTGCAGCATACGAATTCCATGTTCCTCTATCAGCTCTTACCAGCATTGGACAACCTAAAAAAACGAAATTACAAAATTACAAAAATACTACTATCAGTTTAAAAACCAGGAAATAACACATCAAGTAGTTAAAGTACCAAGATACTGGGTTGTGTTGCCACACCCCCAACTCACATATGTCATATTTCCTTTACAAACCACATAGATAGAAAGGTGGCCTTTTTGAGGATATTTAGAAAGGTAAGTGATCCAGGCAGTGGCATTCAAGTTAAAACAAGTACAAAGGAGAGAAAGAATCTGTCTTGTGCGCCCATCAATATGTCGAAGTTGTTGAGGGTTAATTTTCTGTTTCACAGCAATAATCTCCTCCTGCTGACTCACAACACTGAAATGTATCTGATAAGTATGTTTATTGCTAATCCAATCACCAGATAACCCTTCTATATGCAGAATACCGAGCACTAGTAATATGTGTTGTACATTATTTATTCATGGTATATATTTGTAACATACCCAGGAACTTACCTCCTTCTCTGTTGACTGCATCCACAAAAAATCTAGCAATACATTTTTGTTTTCGTTTGAAGTTGCAGCATGAAGCCAGAATAAACGCCGTGAATAACTGAACTTGATTCATAATATTTATTAAAATAAACTTATTAAAATGAACTTTTTTAAATGTAAAAAGGAATAGTAACAATATCTAACCTACCCATTGATTACAAGATGTATCCAGACGCCATAAAGTTTAAGTTTGTAATTTCCTGAAAGAAATATAATAGATTGAAATGAGGTTGGAGAAATATATTTGTTTGCATGTTTTCTTAGATATATGCATACATTTTATTGGCTTTTTGTTGAAGCACAAAATTTAAAGATGTGCCACACAGTAAATTAACATATTTAGAAAACATGATAGTAATTCTACCACCCTGTCTACAGTGGCTCATTCATCATCTAGCTTGGAAACATACATCAGCATTTGGGGGCAAACAGCTAAGAAGGCACTACAATTTAATCTCACTTTGGGGGTACACTGCCAGGATCCACTTTTGGTGGAATTACTTGCATAATTTGACATTGACAATGGACGAATTCAAATTGGATGTATCTAGTCCAAAGTGTCTACTAGGCATAGTAGAGAATGTGAATTTGCTAAAGGTGCTGAACTTTAATTGTGGACAATTGTCCTCAAACAATTTCTTTGAGTAGGAATGTTTATCATGATGGAGGACAGCATTTCATTAACCAAATTAAAAACCACACTTATACTGTTAGATGTGCTAGAACATTCATTTAATCAGGTTTGTGAATACCAAAATAATTATTTTTAAGTTAAATAGTTTTGTATATTAAAGGTCTACCTGTATCATATGCAAATTGTTAGCACACAATGTTACATTTACAAGAAATGTAGGCTTGCCCATTTATGCTTATAAACAAACAAAAGGGAACTGTATTGTACAGTGCATTCTTTTGGAAGAACTAGACACAAAAGTTCCGTCACATTTACTGGTCATGAAAGCTGTTATGCTGTATTTAATATTTTCAGACTTACTATATTTTATTTATAATTTCTCCTCACTAAGCCATGTGTTTACTATCCATTTCAAAGAACAAATAGTCTCTGAAAATTGTATGGTTCCGACAATTGATGTCATGTAATTTTTCATCATGACTGACAAAATGCAGAATGTGATGAGGTTTCCAGATTTACCATCAGTCTTAATGTGCTCTTGGTCCCATAGACATCTTTGTAATTCAATTGGTTTACTATATTCACTTAAGTATCTAGGCTGGATAGTGGTTACAAAATAGCTTTGTTAATCCACCTTATGATGTATTAAAAGTATTTTAAAATGGGTGAGTTCAGATAAAAAACAAATAATCACCAAATGAAGAGAGAAGTCTTGTCATCAATAGCATTAAATATCATTGGTCTAAACAGTGCTCTGAACAATGACCTCTATATTTGAAATCCCTTGAGATTTTGTTGCACAATGTGAAAGTGTTTAAAAATAATGTTTTTACTAATAGAGCCAATATCTCAATCCTTTCTGCTTACACAGGCATTACAGCTCTTAACTCTGATTTCATGCTATGACCTTATCAACATATTTCCTTATTGTTTAAGATTTTTATTTATTATTGGTGATGGATTGTACTGCAAGCAGCAATCCAATTTTAACTGCTTGTCTGCATAAATATCTTTCTGCATGCCCATACTAAAGGCCCAAGGTGGTCTTGTACAAGTGGAATACAAGAGCAAAAGCTCCCAAAATGGGGTTAACAGGATGTGAGGAGGATTAGAGATCCCAGGTGCCTGTTCTTTGGTGAACCGTTGAGAAACAGATAAAACATGCTTGTAAAACAGGAATGTGACATGCTATAGATTGCTCTGAGAGTAAGAACAATTAAAGATGGTTGTGTTGTGTAGCATTGTAAAGGGAAATAGGCAATGTCTCTAGAGATATATAGCATTCAAGTGTTTTAGGCACGATGGGTAACAAGGATTTATCAATGTGGGAATAAACATGCAAATAATAGCTCTACTGGGAGAATGATAGTTTCCCTGTTCGGCCTAGAAATACTTGTAAGGGACCCTAGTCAGATAAACTTATATCTCCCATATGCCTCGAATCAATTTGCATTATTCTAAGCATGTTCAACAGATAGGCTGGCAAGGCACATCAATGAGGTGGGAAATATTTGTAAGTTATAACATACTAAGAGTTGGCAGCCACACATGCAAATTAAATAGTAAAAAATCAACATATACTGCAATATGAAGTCACTGACAAGGTAGATGAATAATTCTTGTGAGAGGCTCATGAGGATATTACAGTAAGAAATGTTTGTGATGCAGGAGTTGTAATAGGATGTTTCTCAATTTGAAATGGGAGAAGGAATCACAATGAAGGAAGGAAGTAGCTATTGTTGTGATAATATATTGTTTCACTGATGCACTTGTGACATACCAAAAACTAGAACTTTGTCATTTTAATTTTCCTTGTTTGAACTAAAACAAAATTAACTACCACCACCATTTATTAATGGTCAACTATTTAAACTTATGATTTGCAACTGTAATAATTGTAAGTATTGACAATAGTATAGAAAATTGTAATTTGTATGTTATTATTTATATTACTATCAATGTGCCATGTATCATTAGGCCCACGTGATGAGTATCGAATTCTATCAATTCTGCATTTGCCTGGCTTACGTCGCATCAGTTCCCTGGCATCTAGCAATTGCATAGCCCTATGGACATCATCCCTATGAATCATTTGAAAGTGAAATGATTAAAGTACATGTTAAAACATTTCCAACAAGATTCATCATTTTGGCCAGGTTATTAATAGTTAATTATGTATTATGATGACACTTCACCAACTGACATAATTTTCATGAGTTGTATCTCTATATAATTAGTCAACAATATGCTTGATCACAGATTAATTATTTTTGCTTTTTAAAGTATACACTGAGTAATCCATGCTGACTCTGAATCGGTAGAGTTATTGGAGTGCTCATGTAAATTTGTCAGTGGACCTTCTGTTACATATATGAGTACATCTAGTTTCATCCACTGCCATCTGCGAGACAGAAGGATGGAAGGTCTTACACAGCATAACAGAACTTCCTTGTTTCCAGAAGAGTACCTGGATGTGAAAGCTTCAGGTATTAAGACTCATTAGTGTGCACTAGAAAATATTTTGTTGTTCCAAAAAATATGGTTCTTTTGTGACACCCAATGATAACTCTGTATTCGTAATTAAGCAAAGTTATTGTAGTGGACACTCATTCTAATGAATTAAGAAAAGAGTGCCTGCCTATGAGCAAAATACTTTTGCATGCCATTTTCAAAGTGATGGATGGAATGATTGAACTAATGTCAGCCACTGGTAATTACTCAAGGCTGCATGACAATCCGTTGTTATTTTGCACACCATGACACCTCATTTTGGACCCAGCTATATGCAAATCAGTCTTGGCCCTGCTCCAATGGGAACAGTCCAGGTTGAACTTACAAGCCAGGTTTTCCTTGAACATGAACACAAGCAACTTAGGACCAGTTTTCCATTGTTATGAGGTCATTGGCCAGGTATAGCTTGGTTTCAGTGACACAGTGTGCATAGGGCCCAAATATTGGCATAAAAGTCTCATTTAGGGTGTCATAATGGTCATGTCTATAAAGGGGTTTTGAATCACACACTATGCAGGCTTTCCCCTTCAAAGCAGTAATTTAAAAGGAATAAATGCCAGTAGTACTCTTTGGGACACCACAATTTCCTGCTATGCTTAAAAAATGAACTCCTCTTTTCCACAGGGGATCACAAAACTACCCACAAGTGTGTGACTAGATCGCTGAATTTAGTTGTCTGTGAGTATTTGTGATTTACCTAGATGTTTCTGAGAAACTCTGACATGAATGACAAACATATGTTAGCAAAGAATTATCTTTTTTCTTTTAATGTATATTCTCAGTGAAATGAAAGAAAACCATCAGAGTTGCCAACTAACAAGACACAAGTAAAAAATGTTAATAATGCATCAAAATGTATGAAGTCTCCCTGGTGACATGCCTACAAAACAGTAATTAGAGACACAGCTCAGAATATAGTGGTTGTAAAGAGAAAAGGAAAGGAACAACAAGAGCGGAACCTAGACAGACAACTTAAGGTGCTAGAGGGGGAATGGCACAAATGGGGACCCTGGAGGTCTTTGCAAAACTGGTTGCAGCACAGGAACAGTTTCACAACCATACAAGACATGCATTCCAAGACCAATATACATCAACAGAGAGAAAACTCTATGGAATTGGTGATATGGCAGGCCATCTGCTGGCTTGGTTGGGCAGGAGGGAAAAAGAGGTGATAAGGGTAGTGGAGATTTGAACCGAAGAGGGCATACTGGTCACACCAGACAGAGATGTATCAAAGGAAACACTATCTTCATAAGCTCTATACGGCAAGGGCTGGGTGATCCAGGCAAGACATCTCAGATTTCATGGGAGACAAATTGTGCTAAACCTGACTAAGGTGGATAGTGAGGCATTAGAGTCTGACCTGTCTATTAAAGAGATAGAAAAGGCTCTGGCAAATATGAAGTCTGGAAAAAATGCATGGGCCAAATGTTTCCTGGTGGAAATGTTTAATTGCCTGGCCCCACTCCTTAAATTATATTTGAGGAATGTATTTCATGCAGCTAGAGAAGAGGGGGAACTCCAACCAGATCTTAAGCATGCACCATAGTGGTAATCCATAGTGGTAATTCATAGGACAGACAAACCCCAGGACAATTTTGCCTCTTATAGTCCTGCTTCACTGTTACATGCAGAGAGTAAGATATTGGCCAAGAAACTTGTGATGAGGCTGGCAAGTGTATTAATAATATTTGAAGATCAGACAGGGTTTATACTGATGAGAGCTACTCATCAAAATTTGAGATGATTACAGGCATGGCTGTCTGACATTGAAGGCAACAGTAAACCCAGCAGTCTTTCCACTACACGAAGACAGAGCATTTGATTCCATAGTTTGGACATACTTCAATTTGATCCTGGAGCGCTTTGGGCCTAAATTCTGTCAGTGGGTAGCCCTGTTATACAAAGCTCCGATGGCAACTGTGAGTGTCAGAGGAACATTCTCAGATAAATTCGAATTAGGCTGTGAGAAGAGACATGGCTGCCTATTAACTCCCTTATTGTTTGTCCTCTGCCTGGAGTCCGTGACATCCTGGGTTCATTCCAGGTCTGACATCCACGGATTCCCAGAGGTGATCAGCAATCTGGAAAACAATTTGCTATACGTGGGTGAGGTTCTGGTATATGTTGCCAAGCAGGAGATGACCATCACATCAATCCTCTCAATTTTACGTAACTTTGAAGGGTACTCAGTATACTGTATAAATTGGGATGAGTCCAACCTGTTTCAGCTGGGTGAAAAGTACATGCTAGAGGAAGTCTTGGGAAACCTTCAGGTCACAGGGGAGAATTTTAGATACCTGGGAATCAAGGTCAGGACAAATTGTGCAGCATTTCAGTAAAAGAATCTCAACAGGTCCTGGGCTCATTCCAGAAGGATGTAAAAAGATGGCATGGGACGCACTATACAAAAAAATATTTATACCCAAATTATTGTATGTACTACCAAATACATTCTTTGAGAAACCAGAGTCATATTTCTGCAAAATTGGCAAGGAGCTGTGGAGGCTCCCCTGGAATACTGAAACCAAGGATAGCCCTGCAGACACTCTACAGTTCGAGTTACAATGGGGGTATTACCTTCCCAGCCCTGAGAACATACTACAGGGCTGCACTGCTTCAGTTCATTAATGAGTGGGGTTTTGAGCCGCATATCACATCAGCATTCCGATTAGGGAAAGACAGGATGGCACAAGCTAGATACATAGAGTAACTATGTGGGAAAGCAGACAGGAGACATCTGTCCACCCCAACCAAGGACACACTGGGAGCATGTGATAATACTATAAAAGCATTAGGTGGTGAGGAACAATAACATTAGTGAACCACTTGTGGAAGGGTAACGCCTTCAAAGAAGTCAATAAATTGTCTGGTTTTACTCAGTGGGTCCTCATGGGCATACTAGCATTGGGAGACATGATTAATGGGGGCAGAATAAAGACATTTGAGGTTCTGCAGTAAATATTTCAATAAGCATCCACCAAAATGTACAAATATGTCCAACTGACCCACGCATTGTGAGATGGAAACCTCCCTTAGGCGGCAATTGCAGAACACAGCCCTTTACAGAATTGGGTATAGGATGGCGAGATAAACCAGAAATCGATCTTGCAGCTCTAACACACCATTATTAATATTACCCCCCACAACTTCCAGCCCATGCTGGTCAGATGGGAGCGGGAGGTAGGAGCCCTTGAAGATGTGGTTTGGGAGGCAGTGCTGATGCACCCGAGGGAAGTGGCCATCAAAGCAAGGTTGAGGTTGACTCAGCTAAAAATACCTTACCAAACATATTTTACCAGAAATAAACTTTTCAAAATGGGATGTGCCACCAATCCCAGCTGTTTACGTTTTATTACAGAGGAGGGCACCTTTTTACACACACACCTTGAGCATGCACCAAACTTTCAACATACTGCAAGGAGGTCCTCTGAGATTTAGAGACTGCATGGGAGGCGGAGATCCCTGTAACACCTCAACTGATGAAGATGGGGATCCCCAGTGATAATGACAATCCTAGTGCTGCCTTGACCTTTTGTACGCTGGTCTTTATAGTTGCAAAGAGAGATAACTGTGGGGCAAGCAACAAGTCCCTACAATTGAAAAATTGAATGAAGGTATGAATATGTGCATGGCAGCATAAAAGGAGGTCTACGAGGGCAGAAGCTATCCCAGGAAGTTCAACAAAGTAGGGGGGACCTGGAGAGCATATTATGTACTGGATGTGGAACACGATCGCAGGGAGGTCGAATTTTCCGAGTAGCACCAGGGGTATGGGGAAAGGGACGGTGATAGTGGAGGGGGGTGAGACGTAGGTGGGTAATGAGTTTTTGTATGATCAATATGGATCGTATATCCAAGGATATTGTATGTGATGTTCTGTGTCAATTAAAATATTTCCACAAAAAAACCTGAAAAATTGTCAATAAATTAGCATAATTTAAAATTAAGTTAGTTGTAAAACATGAATAGGTGCATTAATAAAAAAAGATGCATAAAATCAATGCACTAGTAATAATAAACAATAGCTATTAATAGCATCATAAAAATTAATTATTCATTACATGGGCAAAAGCCTAGAGAGCTTACAAAGTAGACATAACCCATCTTTAATGCTTATTCTTTCTTCTAAACTTGAATTATTCATTCAGAATACAATTATTATCACAGAGATTAACAAAGTGCAAATCAAAATAAAAAGATAACTGTCAGTTTTATATTGAAACATGAGGAGAGCTGGTAACAAATACACTAGCTATGTTGCAAGGTCCTTAATTTTAAAATTATTGTTATTGGACAGATAAAAATGTGCAATAGAATTTTAATACTGCGTAATCCTTTGCGGTTTGCGTTCTAACACGTCATTCAAAATCAACATAAGTACATTTTAATGAACCAAAAAAAACAAGTTTACGCTATGATCCTGTTTGCTGAAATTATTTGCTAATTTTAGCTCCCTAAAAGAATGACGGTGCTCCCTGATTTCAAGTAGCCTTGACTTGATCAACAGGAAACAATGCTCCTTTCAGTAAACTAAGGATGATGTAGATAAGTACCTAGAGTTCCGTGTCTGTGGCTGAAGTGCACCATTAATTACAATGATAATCTGTTAGTTATGCATTTACCTTACTATGTTTACTTGCTGAAGCTTCATCAAAGGGAATGTTTGCAAACCTAATGTGCTAAAATGACCTTTAATGAATTACTGGAAAGAGTTCAAGCCAAACTTCACACAAGAAAAATCCAATATGCTTATGTGCAGTTTGGAAAATTAGCACATTTTGCAGATATGCATATCAACAAGGTTAAATTATGCAGGCAGACCACAGTTTGCTATAAAAGCATAAACATATAAACACATAACATTAAAACAATGTAAAAAATGATTTGAAAACTATGTAGTGTGTAAAGCAGGTAGTTTGTAATACATGCCATTAGGCTTAATGCAAATTTACAGGAAGGGCATGTCAAGGGCTGAGCCAAGAGGGAAACCAGCCACAGTGCTAATTTATAAAGGGGAGCAGATTATTGATGCTCACTGGCTATCTGTTGAGCTATGGCAGTCCTATCGTGCAGCAGAACTGCTTCAGATTTAGGCATAATGCAATTAGGGGGAAATATTGCTGGTGGCTCTGTGGAACTCCTGTACACCAATACACATTCAAAGCTCAAAAATAAGATTTATATCCTTTTAGTCACAGTTGCAAGACATATGAAATCCTTTCAAAGGAGTTGTGCTCCATTAATGACTGCAGTAGTGTCCTTACCAGGATGTAAGCTAGTGAACCTAATCTATGCTACAGCAAAGGGCATGGACCTTCTGCTTTAATGTGCCTAGTGTGCCGATAAGTGCAGCACCAAGTCCAGCTCTTTTCAGGCAAACATTTCATAATTGAGATCAGGAACATCCACTTTAGCAAAGGATGCATGCACATTTTAAATGGGAAACCCTTAGAAAAATATCCATCTGTACTTCTGGGAATCTGAAACCCACTCAACCATTAACAGAAAATACCAAGGTTGCCAATAAATATTAGGGTTGCACCTCTCGATAACTCATAGATCCGGTTATGTTTCTTATGCATAGTAAACAACTCATATTAGTTAATGATTAAAATTGCATGCTATAGCATAGATGATCCCTTAATAAAAAATAAAACATAATAATATCAAAATACCTATAGCAAGGTTGAATACCCCTCTGATCTCTAATTCTTTTGTGCATTGCACGTATGACTTTTGCAGGGGACCAATGCTGCTACTCAAGTTGCAAAACAAAGCATGCATGTAATTTTACTTGTGGTAAAACTCAAACACAACATACTAATAAACCACCTACCAAATAAACATAACCTATTAGTCACTTTGTTAGTGATCTTTTGTGAATAACAAAATATCTGAATGGGCTGATAGGGTTACTGCTTTGCACAGTGCTGGCTCCTACCAAATTTGAATTACAGCAAATAATTAAAAGATCCATCAATTCAGAAATATAGGATGGTGGAATGTATTGCAGCTGGCACAAAAATGGGAAATAGGATATGTGAAGAAAATAACACATTGAAAAGAGGCATGCCTAAAAATGGTGTATAGAGAATACCAGGACGAAAATGATATACAACGGTTTCTTGCCTTGGATAGATATAGTTTTCCCTATATAAGTAGTTGTACCTAGTTAGTAAATAAAGCTTTACACCATGATTTGCTCCTTTTTCACCTACCTACCTCCCTGTTTATTAACTTTTCATAAAGAAGCCTTCGCTTATGCCCTTTACAATGGTTTGGAGATTGATTTATACATATTATTCTTTACTATGTTTTTGATAGTTGAAACTATGAAAAATTAATGTGTAAATTTCCATATAGCAGATTATTACAGAAATGTATTTAGTTTCCATTCTTACTATTAATATTTCATGACAAATTAGTCTAACATTAGACCTGCACAGCATTATGGATTTCAGCAATTGGCCAATGATGACTTCTTTTTAAACCCAATTTTTGTAGTACTCTTCTAAGGTGTATCTCTCTGCAGAAAAAATGCACATATTTTTAGTATATTTTAATTATATAAGCATGTCTGAAAAGAAGGATGATACATATTACATGTATTTATATAAAGCACATGATACCAATTAACTGACTCCGAAGGTGCAGGAAATGTTTGAAAATAAAACAAAAATGAAGGTCATTTAAAAAGGATGAAAGCCTAAGTTTATTTCATGAAAGTGACTCAGCAGGATATAAACTGAAGGTAAAAACTGTTGCATAACATTGCAAATATAAAATGGAAAAATGAAAATTAAAAAAATAATCTTTATTCTTAGCAATGACAAATATATGATATGTATTATATGGCTGTAAGTATCTGGGGTGTAGATATACTAAGAAAAACATAGAGGTTGCTAAAAGTCAGTACATCTTGAAAGTAGAGTTACATACATTTACAAGTAATTGACTTGCTGAAAATTATTGTTAGCTGAAGTCAGAGTAGGCTTCTTAAATTAAAATAATGGAATTAATAAGGATGACCAAAAAAAGCACAGATTTATGAGAGACAAACAAACACTATTAGCCTAGTTAACAAATTAAAAATATGCTCCAGTACAGCTGCCCCTACTTTCAGAGTAAAATCCAACTTTTGGGGAATTCTTCAAACTTTAACTTACTTAATTAGATATGTAACAAGTATTCATTTATGATCTAGAAAATGCTGTACAAAAGGGCATTTGGACTTCCAAATGTTGTTGTTATTTTTTTTCTCATGAGAAAAATATTTTCCTGCTGTATGTTCTATCCCCTATCCCCTTATGAAATTTATTTCAGCCCTCCCTATAGAAATCTATAGTAATTTTCAGGATGGGAAATTACCTGCAAAGTTCTGTGAATACGAACAAGTTTGCACATTTATGAATGCCAAGAAACGTTTGCAGGTGCTCCTCTCCTACACCGCCCATAACCGTTCTTGTGAAGGGATTTACAAATAACCCTAAATGCATATACATTTAACTAATAATAAGGGAGCATTTATATAAATACATTGAGCTGTTCCTTGAAATGCGATATAAATGCATAAATAGATTTGTTAATTAAGCCAAATAAACAAAGCGTTGCAAATTTCAGAATTCAGTTTGCACAAATACCTATATGTAAAAAAGCACCATTAAGAAATAAATAAACAAACAGCTAGGATGAGTTGAAATAAAAAATATAAACACTTACGACATTGATATTTGGAGGCTGGTCTTAAGCATCTTGATAATTTACTTTAGGGTGTACCCCTTTGTAAAAAACTCCCAAATTACTGCCTCTACTATAATATATTTTATGTTAAAGGAGGTCATAATTTTAGGTAGATAGCTGTGAAGCAAATAAATGGTACAGAACTAGGACATGTTAAAATATATGTTTTGCTTCCCCATAATGTATTCATTATAGTCATTGATATGGAAGATGTATGTAAAAGGAATGCAAGGTTAAAAATTCAAAATTCCACACAATTAGAATTTTTTTTAAAAATGAAACACATTATTAGGAAAACATTCCTTTTAACTATCACTAAAATTTAAATAAAGTCAATTTAATGCCAATATTAGAAATGAACCATTCCAGGGGTGTTTATGTGTGTTAACAAGAGTTTCCCTCTCGGTTCTGTGCCCTATAACCTCCTCATCACACTACTCCACCCAGGACACTGGTATGCATTCACCTTGGGATTAGACATGTCAGCCTCAGTGTGGTCGTCCCCCAAACGTTTTGCCTTGCCTTCCACTTTTTGATGAAATTAGTTTTTGTTGGCCTTAGGAATCCGTGCACTTAACACTGCTAATCAATGCTAAAGCGCCTGTGTCCTCTCCCTTCATGTTAAAATTAGTTAATATCTGATTATCAAATTTAATTTACTTATAAGTCCCTTTTAGAGCCGTATACTATATACCCAGGGTCTGTAAATGTCTGTAAATTAAATGCTACTAGTGGGCCTGTAGCAATATTGTACTACCTGTTGAATTTAGTCCTTAAAACAAGTCTCAGACCTGCCATTGTAGCCTGATTTCTGTTTTAAACTGCCAACTTGACTTAGAAATATAACCCCTTTGCCAAACCTTAAACTCTGCATTTATTGCATATGCCACTCCTACGTAGCCCATGAGCCTGGGTGCACTGTAATTGAAAAGTTGGACATGTCCTTTGAGTTTTATATGTCCTTGTTGTTAAAAGCTTGTTAATTTGTTTTTCGCTGCTGTGAATCCAACATCTCCCACAGAATAACATTTGGTTGCCTTATTACATTTAGTAAGTATTCATTTTTGGTGTGGAATAGGCAAACATAAGAAACAATTCAAATGTTAAAGCCAAGACTAGAGAGAAGTTGTCATAAACATTAGCAAACAACAAAATAAATGCCCTTTCACAGGTTAACATGACATAATGAACTGGTATAACAATGTGCTGACTTCTTTGGTTGAAGAAAAGGAACCTAGTAGTTCTCTCATGCCAACAAATTAGGAAATTTCTAAGGAGGGTGAATACGGAAGAGGAAAGTGAGAAGGTTAAAATGAGCCTGGAGGAAATATTCCAGTGATTACACTGAGATCAATTTGTGTGATCAGTGGAAGAATGATTCAATAGTTAACCTCAAGGCTAAAAATATTTCCTCCCAGGACGCATTTGAGAAGAAAGTAACACCAAAAAAATGATGTTCCAAAACCTCATAGACCTTATCTAGCAAAAATGTTAATACTACCTCAGTTATGTTTGAATGGTGCGGCAAGGTAAAAGATTACTTTAGTGAGAAACAAGAAAAGATTATATAACAGGTTTTCCGTAGTGGACACTGTAAACTGAGAGGCTTTGAGCTAAACACCCAGTATAGTTGGTGGTACCTTCTTTGACTTGTGAGATATCTTGGTAGAGGAAACCATAGCTATTATAAAAATGTATTAAACCATCACTATATGAGAGTGACTTTTTCCTAGTAAAAGTTGCTTAGAAAGGGTATAAATTACTAACTACTCCTAAATTGGAAGTAATTCCAACCAATACAAACAATCATGGGTGATTTTAAGAAAATGGACCATAATCCCATCGGCCACAAACTGTTCAACTTTAGAAATGTGTGGAAGAAAACTACATTGAGGGAGAATTGCAATCATGCTTGTACTCTAATATACACTCTGAAACAGCAGTGCTTGATATATATTTTACAACGCTGACTACAGAAAAGCAGAGAGATCCACCTCTGAATGCTACTGAACATGTCTACAGCCTTTGACATAGTTAATCATTCAATATTGCTAGAAAGGCTTCATGGTGTGGAGGTTGTGTCTTGGAAACCCTATCTTGGAAGGAATTATTATCCCTTACACAGCAGACATCCAGGGTGGCAACAGGACAGAAGCAAGATGCAATCAATTTAGTGGATGTTCGGCAGGGCTCTAGTCTGTCTTCATTTTCATTTAATGTGCACATTCAACCATTACAACAACTGCAGGAAACTCTTGAAGTCATTGTTCAGCATTATGCTGATAATACACAAGTTTTGTTTCATCAGTTAAGCAATACATTGATAGACTACAGAAAGATCACCAACACTTTTATCTTGATCTGAGTAGGAGTGAAATGAATGTGAGTAAAGGCTAAAGTAAAGTCTATTTGGATGATATCCTATCTTGATAGTCAGATAAAGTCCATAGTTTGTGTCACCTTATGTGAATTTTTTTGGGGGAAAACCAACAAGATCATGTTTTGATTGGCAGGGCTGTTTACGGATTACAGCAATGATTTGAAGGTTAGGACAAGAAAAAGATATCTAATTAGCATGCAGGTCAAATAGCATTCAGCGGCCAGTACCAGCTGTGTTCTTCCAAAGTAGGTACTGATATTTCAAGGGACTTATACTGACTACATGTTTTTGTATGCATTCAGCTTAAGACCATGACACTCACTCACAAAGCATGTAAGTCTGTATCTATTCTTATTTGCACTGTTTTACTTTCTGCTGCCCAATGCTCTTCTGATCCATAGATACACATTTGGTGCTTCCTACAAAAGCTCTTGAGAAAAGGCAGGAGGCAGAAACTTTGTGGCAGTCACTACTTATCAATGAAATGGCTTACCTTAGAACCTGAGGTATATTGATAAGCTTTTATTTTTAGGAAAGTATTGAAGACATTTGAGAGGCGAGGAACAGCAAGAGCTTAGTTGCCCTGTGTTCATTGTCACATGCTAGATAAATACACTGATTATTTGATTAAAATAGCCTGACATGCAGTCTCTATTACTTTTACAGGGGTATCCAACATAAGTCCATGAGAGCAGGATCTGTTATGTTGGAGTGTAAAGACGACAGTATACTGTATGCTCTAATAAATACCAAAAAGCACGTAAACACGTACTCAAGGGCTTTATATTGGCCTGCAGAGCATGCAGCAAAGCCTTTTATTTCCCTGTGTCCCTTTAGGTTTCTGTCATAGTTTGTAATTGTATCCATAGTGAGACTCACAATATTATCAGTTTCTTCTTCTATACCAATGTGTAACCGTAAAACGTTTCAAGTAATCTGTAGGCTGCTTTGCTTGCTAGCCTGAAAGAGACAAAGCCGAAAGGGAAGTACTTAGTCATTTAGATTGGGGTTCAGTAGTACTGTGGCCCTGGACAACAGGCATAAACAACTCCAACTGAAAAAACATCTGAATTTACTAGTCACTCAAGGAACAATATCTCATGGGAATGAATTAACTTAATCAGTGGTTATCTTCAAAATCTGGAGTGGTTGTGGCCCACCTATGTATTGCTCCTCACAGGCCAGGATGGGAGCCACCACACAGACTGTTTAATTCGTACCACTATTTTCAAACCTCAATGTTTAGAGCCTTTGCTGCAAGATGAGGAAAAAATGTGATGCACTCATTTCTCTCACTAGATTAAGAATCAGTCTACAGCAGATACATGCCATTTATCAAGACAAATAATTGGTACAAACAATCTCCCATATCTGCTAACAGAGAACATGCAGAGAGACCAAAGCTAAATCTGAATAAATGGCACTAACTTTATTGCCATCAATGGGTGGTGTGGTGCAATTACAAACAGATTTGTTTGCCATGTGGCATTCATCCATGAAGTACTATGTGTCAAAAAGTTATAACTCCTGTCTATAGTACCTATGTACTAATTGAGAAGGCTTATTTGTGCTGCTGATGATTTTCACTAAGCTGGCATCTGGATGTTATCTCAGTGAGGCATTATTATTATTTATGAGGTGGCTATACTTCTATGTAGCAACTTGGTGCTGTAGAACTGTCAAAGATGAGACGGTTGACTGTTTGCTAATTTTGCATTCACCAGTCAGTGGAGCTGGTGCACTGGCCAATATGCAGGCTAGTGAAGACTGAAGACTGAGGTGCTGATTATAACTTTGTTGGTATTTCAGAAAGACCGCCGTGCTGGCAGCCGGCGGAATACCACAAGTGATGACAGTCTCCTGACCACCGTACTACGAGCACACACAGGAGACTGCCAAAAATCAGGCTGAATACTGCCACCGCCTCGCCGCAAGGACTCCGTCCACCGCATTATGAGTAGTAATACGGTACAAAGGTCCTCTCACTGCGGTACAGCATTGGCAGTTTGAACGGCCGACATCTACCCCGTCCCGGACGACCACCTTGACGTGGGCTGCTGTGCGGCCCAGACAGGTAGGTGGCCTGACCGAAAGGTGGTGGGGTGGTGAGTATCATAAGTGCATATGTGTGGTGTCTGTCTGAATGTGTGCGGAGGAGCGGGGGTCCATGGGGAATGAGGATTCCTGTCACTGGGTGCATTACTCCGATGGCCTGCTGCCTCATCATATGGCTGGCGGTCTTAGGCATGGCGCCGGCCCAGAGGAGCTCACCGCCGGCTGTGCCGGTCCGCCAGCAACAGCAGGACTGGCGGCGTTGTGAAGGTTTGGCTTCAGCCAAGGCGCCACACTCGTATTGCGGCAGTCTTTACTGCCAGGGCCGTGGTGGTGAGACCGCCACCTCCACCATGGCAGTACACATACTGCCAAACTCATAATGTGCACCTCAGTGTGTGCATATGAACACACATAGTTTCCCTCTCACTGATATAGCCACGAGCACTCAGAGAAGCTCAGCTATAGTACAGAACCAGAAAATCTCAAAGTGACAAAGAACAAGAAACTAGAAAAAACTTCAAGGTGATAGGACACTAGAGCTTAGGATAACACAGAACTTTAAAGAACAAAGTACAATAACAAACACTCTGGGCAAGAATCAGAAGTCTTAGCACACCATTCAGGCGTCCGCCTAGAAAAGTTGTGGAGACTCCACAGCCCTTTACTAATGAGCAATGAGTAAAGACAGAACACTGCATAAACGTAACCCAAATGAGTTAGCACTAACATTTATTTGATTGCAAGTATGCAAGTTCCTACTATTTCTGCCCCTGCAAAGCTCAGTTGTAGGGAACATTTCCCCCTACAATCTAGCTTACTTACATAGGAAATGTTCTTTGATCCATCCATCCCCCGGAGGAGACCCTCCCTCAGGTAAAACTGAAATTGCATAAAAGTTTATTTAACCCAACCAACTGCACAATTACAACAGTTTCTTAATCACTAGAACACCAACTTTTGTGTCAACAAAATTCAAATTTTTTGCAACATTCAAGAATCTTGAATTGTAACAGATAATGCTGGAAAGGAGGCACTTGCATTCTCTGCAGTCTCTCTGATAAAAGATCCCACCTCAAAGCTGCATCTTTACAAAGGGACAAGGTAGGAAATAAATATGCATGGACTACCAGGAAAATCGCCTTTCATTATACAACATCTTCCAATAATAGTACCAGTTACACTGATATGCACAATGGGGTATGTTTCACAATCAACTCTGTTGCTATGTGCCATACTATGTACACAATGAGAGAGAACTCTTATTGGGATACAGGATACCCTCTCCCCAGTCACTCATAAACTCACAAAGGTAACCTACAACCCCCTTATTAGTCTCAACAAATTGCAGTATATTAGAACACAAAAGAAAACTCTATGTACGCCCTCACCCATTCTGTTAGTGGCATGCTATATTATTGCCTCTAATTTTGGTCCCCATAAACCAGGATGTGCTTGGCAATATTGTAGGGAGAACTTTCAATAATACTGAGTCAAACTCGGTTTCACTCAAAGTAAAACACAGTGGGAGAAATATAAAGAGGTTTCTTGTAGCAGATAGCATCCCACAATAAGAATTGCCTTTTCCAGTTGGTGTTATGCAGGACTGTATACAAATTATGTTAAAGATTCCATGTAGTCTCTGCACCTTTTTTTGCCCCACTGAATTCCTGGCTGCACAACTTCATGGTACATAACTGTTGATTCATGTTAGTTCAACATGTTAATTCAAACTCGCTCTTCCCATGATGTCCATGTCCTCGAGAGTGTCATGGGAAATGTAGTTTAAAAACATCCTGTGGTCCCTAGAGGAGCGCTACTTATTGTACACAGACAGTCATGCATATGAAAAAGATGCCAAAGGGAGTGGCGTCATGGTGTTATTTCTCTTTGTAAAATGACTACATTGAGGAACTATATAAAGCTTTATTTGATAATGTACCCCCTCCAGTACATTATAAGGATATTGCAAGTCACATAGAAGCTCCATAACCATATAAAGAAACAAGGCAGAAGGACGAGTTTCTTTAGAAGATTACAGAACTTCAAGGTCACTTGCAATATTCTTATGTACACCAGGGGGGTACGTTATCCCATATAATGCATGGTCACACTATTGTTGTTCCCACAAACCATATAAAACCTTAATGCATGGCTCTTACATATGAAAGAGCGAGCATGTTTGCAAACATTAGCACATCAAAAACCTGTTGGATATTTGTGAAAAGATTCTAGCTTTTCTCTATAAAAGGGGTGGAAAAACAAACAAACATTCTCTCTGCTTGTCCTTGTAAGCTATTAAAATAGAGCAGAAGAAAGAAAAGCAACGTTCAGTTTTTGTTACTTCAAACGGCTGCTTCAATTATGCTCTGTGACCTGAACTGCCTTTCATCTTAGCTGCTGGTTATGGCAGCAGGCATTGTGATTTCAAAACTTGACTTTAATCTATATTAGTCATGTTTGCAGTCATTTCTTTATAATCTGCGACTTGGTGCAGCACAAGTTGCTGATAATAAAGAAATCAGACACTGCTGTTAACACAGGGATTACATAATATCATGTATTATACTGGAATTACATCATATGCCTAACCACAGGATGCAGCTAACAAAAGCATTAGTATTGGACTACCATGACATTGTCCATACAGGTATAATCACAAATAGCTGCAATTACAGAGGATTTAAAACCATAAACACTGTCTCCATGTCTTAATAGCCCATGCACCTTTACATTCTATCACCCTAGAAGTGAACTCAGGTCCGGATACCACTTACAATTAAGTCAATTAGTTAATGTCTTTGTTAGTGGTACATTGCAAGTAATATAATAAGATGTTTTTGATCAATGTATAATCACAAAAATGCTTACAAAGTTGGAGCAATAATTGCACAAATATTTCACAAATATATTATAAGGTGGATACATGAGCGAAGATAAGATAAACCTTTTTACAGAATGACAGTAACTATAAGAATTTTTACCACACATACAATAATTTATTTAGACATAGTAATGAGCAGTTGTGTTGTGATATTGTCTACAATTTTGACACAAAATAGAAAAAGAGACATATTATGACACCAGAGCACAGTATGCTACATAATTTGGTGGAATTGCTCAGACAAAAAGGATACTTTCAAGAGATGGCATTTGTAGTATTATGTGTAGAAGACCTGCAGAAAGAAAACAAATAATGAGAATCTATCTATCTATCTATCTATCTATCTATCTATCTATCTATCTATCTATCTATCTATCTATCTTACATGAAAGCACATTGATTATACACAGTACAAAAGTCTATTATACCTGATTTAATAACTAATATTTAAAACAATCATATCTCGTGCCTTTGAAATGCATAAGTATATGTAGTAGTAAAACACATTCACTACCTGATCTATCTTTGAAAAAAAGGTACTTATGTTAATAAATTGAATTAACATTACGACTGACCTTTAAGGTGATATCATTTTGAAAATAGCAACAGATGTGATATCTATAACAAATGTTGAAAGCAAGGTGAGTAAAGCAGATAGGGCACTTGCTTCACATCTGAAAGAACTTGTGGAGTGGGAGTGACTGGTTTGCCTTTTGTTCTTCTAAATCTGTACATAAGAGCGTGTTACGTGGACTTTGTAGCAGCATTTGGTCCTCTTGAAAGCTTTATCAGTTTTGACAGTGCTTGAAAAGGAAAAAAAATAAAGTGATCCAAGTGTGGGACAAACTTTGTTTTGTTGAACAAAGATTGTTATGATGAGTTGTGCCCAGTTCAAGTTAATCATTTCTGTCACGATGTCTTAGATTGTACAAAAATTAAGATCTCAGTCCTTCTCTATCTCTTCACTTAGGATCTGTAATGGGATACACCTATTAATCACAGTGCCACCATCCTGCTTCAATTTAGGAAAGAGCTTAAAACACACCTATTAAGCAAACACTACATCATGATGCAGTAATAGTTTACTATTAGTTTTAGAATTAAGCTACACCTCTGATCACATGTAGACTATACATGTGCCTTGGACTCTATACAGCACTTCGTGCCTTTGTGGCTATTTTTGTGCCATATTTATAAGATTTACATACATGTTAGGAGGAGAAACTCTCACCAGTCGAGGCATACGCTGGTGCTTCTACTAACATTAACAGTCCTATTGTAAATGTAAACAAGATCATGATATTTTGTCAAATGGGGAAGACAAGGATCATCAAAGTCTCATGGTAGCATAATCATTAACTTATTAACCAGCCAATATGTGGAGTTAGGAAAATCTGGATTAAATCTGCCATTTCA
Source organism: Pleurodeles waltl (assembly GCF_031143425.1). Taxonomy (NCBI): domain Eukaryota; kingdom Metazoa; phylum Chordata; class Amphibia; order Caudata; family Salamandridae; genus Pleurodeles; species Pleurodeles waltl. The sequence continues at coordinate 595,306,952 of NC_090444.1, read as the reverse complement.
GTGGCACACTTACTCCATTTATGTCAAATCTATTGGCTATAAAAGAAAATACTCATTAAAGGGGTCCAAGGAAGGTGAATAAAATGTAAATGGCTGTGAGGCATGCAAGTGAAATGCAACTTTCTTTCAGTTCTCACTAGTAAATCACATGTTGTATTTCTGATTTCTATGATAGCATATAACAGGGCACGTGCATTTACCTTATGTAAGAAGTCTATTTAAGCTATATCATCCTACACAAATAAATGTCCTTCAAAAAATTCTATTGAATACTGCATAATTTCCACTCATCTAGCTAACTGTGCTTTATCCTGTTCGTTGCTTTTTGCCTATGATAAAGACAATGGTCTCCTGGGAGACTTATTAGAGTAGCTTCAGATTCAATGGTGCCTCAGAAAACAATCATTGACTATGCCAATAGTTTTTGATTCTCAAATGGTAATACTTCAGTGTGATGAGTAATAATTTGTAGTTGCTGTTTATTGTTGTAAGAATGTATGTGGGCATTTAGCCTGGCCTGGGTACTGCTAGATACGTCACTAGCAAATAGCCCTATTCTCTTTACACTTTTGGGAGATAATATGTGATTTACCCATCTCTTACTACTAGTGTACTCCATTACTTGTGTAGTCACAATTTCTGATGGTATGCAAGCTTGTGAATCAGCCACTTAGGTAATCAATTAGGATTTGGCAATGTATGGGCACCACCATAAATCGGCAGTGCCATTGGCCTACCAAATTTGCCAAAGCACTGTGTTTATGCCGGAATAGCATCCAGTAGCTCCAGGAATGTAAACTTATGACCTGTCAGCCGTTCCAACAAAGGCTACCATGTCACAGTAATAACCACCCCATTTTACTAAGAGTCATCACTGATTTTCTCTAATTGTCTCTAGTATGTGATGGATGGCAGAAATGGGCTGCATAAATATACAATGGCCTGCACACACACACACACACACACAGAAAGTTCCCTTTGTGTCAGTGCCATCTGATTTTTGATTACAGAAAACAAACTCTAAGCAAAAACGTTTGATGAGTAGGTACATTAAACGTGGCACTTACATGGCAATCGATGTGGTGTGGAGTGAGCTGTGGCAGCAGCATCTGCCCCCATGGCACAGCTATTCCCATCAGGCAGGCAGAAGATTATTAGCCAGTGTGGAGGAGGACATGGCCTAAGCTCCAATAGTAGAGTGTTCACCCACATTTTCAGGCATATGTTTTGTTTTACAATGTAATTGCATTATGTCTCTGTGTGTAAACAAATGAACATAGACGTAATCCCCTTATTTAATCTGTTCATTGTAATTTATCTGCACTACTAATATTCTACCAATCCATGCATGTCTAATAAGTTTTAGGGAGCATTCCCATGCCTTCAGAAATATCTAAGAGTATATTTAATAGAAAGGTTTCTCTTTGCTCTCCCACAAGTCTATTATTTTGTATCCAAACAAATTGAAACAAACTTAAATGTGTACTGATTCCAGCTAATAATCACCAGTCCTCCTATGCCCTCATTATGAGTGACTGGGGGGAGGGTGCAAATATTACAAGATTTCACCAATAATGGGGAATAACATGCAGATGTTTGTGGTTCTTGCTCCAAAATCCATGTGTTCAGGTAAATATAGGGCCCACCTCCTCTGTTAAATTTGGGGAGGTTTTCAGCCTGAATCTAAAAGGGTATCCAAGCTTTAAACTACCCAGTAATTAACAGGTGTGAACATATCTGCATAATGTCTGTCCTATCACTTCAGCAAGTGGGTTTTGGTCTACTGGATGAACTACTGTTTTTAGTACACTTCTAAACACGTTTTAATCTCGAGGGGTTTTGTACTTATGGTATCATTACATTACAAATCAAGAGGCAAAAATAATTAAATATTGAAGGTAAATGAAGACCTACACTATCATATATGCAAGTACTGCTGACTCAAACCACTGTAAAAAATGCAGCTGGCAAATGACTGTGCAGATTAGCAGACTATTAAAATAAAAGTCTTACTTTCTCAACAAATTGTGTTTAAAAAAGAAAAACAACAATCGTGGTATATAGGGAAATAGAGTTCAAAACCCATTTAGATACAGTCTAGTCACAAAAAAAGGCAACAAGAAGGTGTGAGATTTCCCTAATTGGTTAACATTCTCCATGATGCCAATGCTTATTTAACATACATATACTGTATGTGCAGATAATATAAACTACCTCCACAGTGCATGCTGCCCATAGTATGGCTTGCAAATGACAGGAAAAAAATTAAAACATGACACTGACATTTTAAAAGTTATGCTAGCTTTTATTTTTATTGAATCTGCCTTTACCTTGAACTATCCCTTTGTTCAGGCCCTGCTCTTCCTGGTTTCCTACACAACTGAAGCTCAACTGGGCCTGAAATCTGTAAACTGCAAAGAAAAAACACAGCTCTCAGACCTAAAAGCAGCTTCAGACTTAAACATTGTATTTGTTACAAATAAAATGAACCAAGAAAAGGTTTCCATTTAATTGGATTGCACCCTCTCCAGTGTTGATATCACACACTTTTTTTATTACATATGAAACTGAAACTAGAAAGGTTTTCCATGAACTGCATAACCCTTTCTCTAAGAGCTGATTTATGGCCCAAGCGAGGCCTCCTTACCTTGGAAAAACCTGCAGAGCTTTCTGCAGAGGCCTGTGTTAACAAAAAACACTTAATTAAAATGAAATGCTCTACAGCATTGAATTCATTGGAGACAAACACACAGTTGTATGTCCTCCTCTCCTCCCTCTTTATCCAGCACAGGCAATGAGAAGGCTGTTTTTCAGTGAAATAGAATGCAGCTCTCGCTCTTAACTCTGATTACCTGTTGCCAACCAATCAGTGTGGAGGTGTGTTTCACAAAACTAAAAATGTGCTGGTATGACTGAGGGATGAGGAACGAGAATTGAAATGCTATAGAATGCAATAGGAGAATATAGGTCTAGGGGCAACACAAACCATATACTAGGAAAGTGGAATGTGAATCACGAATTCCCCCCTAGACAAGTGTAGTGTGTAGAGGGATGCTGGAAGTGTAGGAAAACACCAGAGGTAAGTAATTTACCCCACCCCTGAACCCCGGAATGCAGGAGTAAGGTACAGCAAGTTTCCTCAGGACACACTACAAATCGTGATAAGAGATTTTGCAAGAACCAAGCAAGAATGCAGGCAACAAATGATGGATTCCTGGACCTGAAGACCTGTGGAGAAAGAAGACCAAGTCCAGAGTTCGAAGAAGAGTCCAGGAAGGACAGGAGCCCCTGCCAACCTAGAAGACGGTGCAAAAGTGGATTCTACGGTCAGAAGAAAAGTACAGAAGAGCACCAAAGAAGATGGCTGAGGGTTCCTGCTTGGTGCAGGTGATGTCCCATGTTGAGTTGTTAGATGCAGGCTGTTTGCGTCACTGGATTCCACCAACAAGCCTTGGGTCAAGCAAGTTTGTGGTTTGTGTCAAAAAGGAGCTGCCAGGACCCAGAAGGACCTGGAGGACTCAGCTTGGACTGGGAAGACAGAAGGGGCTTTTAGCACTTCAGAGAGCCATCAGAAGATCAGGCAGCACCCACGGGAGTCCCAGAACATGGGGACAAAGAAGATGCAAAGTGCAGTCATTGCAGCACTACACAGGAAGGTCCTGCGCTGCCGGAGAACAACTCAGCGAGCTGTGCGTCGCAAGATGGAGTGCTGGAGACCTGGGCTACGCTGTGCATGAAAGATTCTTGGAAGAAGTGCACGGAAGCCCAAGGTGCGGCAGAAGACGTGGTGCATAGGGGTACTGTCGCAGCATGGGGAGGCAAGCTTTTACTTCCACCAAATTTGTACAGCTGGACCTTTGGACAGTCTGGGTCACTTCGGTTCCCCACCTATGTTCCACTGAGCATGCTCGTCATCAGGAGAGGAGTCCCAGAGTACCAGTCGTCATCGCAGAAGGGTGCCTGCAGATGCAGGAAAGTGACTCCATCACTCCACCGGAGATTCCTTCAGTTCTTCTGGTGCAGGGTGAAGACAGGCAGTCATCAGAGCATGCACACCTTGGAAACTGTTGCAAATGCTGGCTGGAGCTGAAGTTGCAGGTCACAGGAGTCATCCTGGATACTTTGTTGCAGTTACAGCGGTTCCTGGAGCAGTCTGCGGTTGATCCGACGGTCAGAAGCTGAAGCAGATGAGTCCTGGAGGAATCTTGCAAACCGAATCTGAGGAAACGCCCAGAGGAGAGACCCTAAATAGCCCTGAGAGGGGGATTGGCTACCTACCCAGGTATGCACCTATCAGGAGGGGTCTCTGAAGTGGCCACTCAGAGGTCTTTAGAAGGTCCCCACACCTTGGAAGCCAAGATGGCTAACGCCAGGGACACTCTGGAGGAGCTCTGGGCACCACCCCTGGGGTGGTGATTGACAGGGGAGTGTTCAATCCCCTTTGTCCAGTTTTGCGCCAGAGCAGGGACTGTGGTCCCTGACCCAGTGTAGACTGGATTATGCAAGGAGGGCACCGTTTGTGCCTTTCACAGCATTTCCAGAGGCTCTGGGATGCTACCCCTCCCAAGCCTGTAACACCTAGTTTCAGAGGGAGAGAAACACCCTCCTCCCAAAGGAAATGCAGTGTTCTGCCTTCCTGTGATTGAGCTGCTCAGTCCCCAGTAGGGCAGAAACCTGTCTGTGAGGTGGCAGCAGCTAGGGCTGCAGTGGAAACCTCGGAGAGCTGGTTTGGCAGTACTGGGGGTCCATGGCGGAGCCCCCAGGGTGGATGGGAGTGGCCCCCCAATACCAGATTTAGATTGGGGAACAATTCCATGATCTTAGACACCTCACATGGACATATCCGGAGTTACCATTGTGAAGCTACATATATGTCTGGACATATATGTAGTGCACGCTTATAATGGTTTCCCCGCACTCACGAAGTCCGGGGAATTGGGCCTGGACAATGTGGGGGCACCTTTGCTAGTGCAAGGGTGCCCTCACACACAGTAACTTTGCACCTAGCATTCAGTAAATGAAGGTTAGACTTATAGGTGACTTATAAGTTACCTTAGTGCAGTGAAAATGGCTGTGAAATAGTGTATGCACCATTTCACTCAGGCTGCAGTGGCATTCCTGATGAAAGGTTTGTATGAGCTCATTATGGGTGGCAAAAGAAATGGTGCCACTCATAAGGATCTCCTGGAGCCCCAATTACCTGGATACCTAGGTTACATATACTAGGGCTTTATAAGGGGGTGTCCAGTGTGCCAATTAGAATTGGAATATGGAGTCACTAAAGTGTAGTGATAAATTTGGTAAGTAGAGAGAGCATAAGCACTGGAGTTCTGGTTAGCAAAACGTCAGTGACACAGTTAAGCATACTGACAACACACATAGGCTACAAACTATGAGCACTGGTGTCCTGGCTAGCAGAAACCCAGTGAGACAGGCACAACACACTGACAAATAGGGTTTTTAACTATGAGCACTGGGGTACTGGCTAGCAGGATCCTAGTGAGACAGTAAAAACACACTGACAAAAACAAACGGGCCAAAAAAGGGGGTAACCATGCTAGAAAGAGTCTACTTTCTCACAGTACTTGTGTGGTGGAACCCTGTGGACCCACCTGCGTTCATCAGCTCCAACTTTGCTGATAATGAATGGCAAGTGGCCTGTTTAGGAACATAACTGTGCAAAAGCAATTGAAACTCAACGCATGGATCACTAAATGCACGACACTCTAGCCCATCTCCGGCTGACATCGGTCAAACGCATACCTAAGAAGGCCAGCTGGTTCACCACCAAACTCCAAGGGGCATATTTATACTCCGTCTGCGCAGAATGTGCGTCAAAAATGTTGATGCACAGTCGGCGCAAACCTTGTCCCATATTTAAACTTTGACGCCCGAGCCCGCCGACGCCAAAGAGTCGCCATATGGGTCATTTTCTTGATGCAGGAAGCCACCTTGCATTAATCATATGCAAGGTAGGTGTTCCCGTCCCAAAAAAGACATAAACGGCGTGCGTCGTATTTATGCTTCCAGGCAAAAATCTTGCACGGCCGGGAGGCGGAGTCGGAAAATGACGCACAGCCCGATTTGCGTCAAAAATTAACACCTGGGTCAGGGTAGGCGTTAAAATGGGGGAAACACCCCTGTATTTAATCAGAACACAGAAGCAACAGCAGAGCAGCAAAAGGGAGACATGGAGGTGCTTCTCATCCAGCGTGCACGCAGACGCAGAGCCCAGCAACAACAACAGAAGCTACCACAACACCAGCAGGGCCCCAAAGGCAGCGCAGAAGGCAGGAGACGATATTCCGCACCAGGACAACCATTCCTGGCCTCAGGGAACATGACATCATCCAGAGGTACAGGTTGAATTGGCAGGCCATTCAGCAGCTGCTGCGCAACATAGAGCCACAGTTGGCACCCACCTTGCTGACACCCCGCACCATCCCAACAGAAACCAAGCTGCTAGCTGTACTTCACATGTTGGCAAGTGGCTCCTTTCAAAGCACTGGCGCCCTGGTTGCCGGGATATCGCAGCCATCATTCTCTGCCTTCTTGCCCAAAGTACTGGATGCCATCATTGGACTCACACCCCACCACATCTGCTTCCCAAACACACAGCAGAAGTAGCAGGAGACAAAACAGGGGTTTTACCTCATTAATGGATTCCCACACCTCCTGTACGTCTTGTGCCACTTGCTGCAACTGAATACCTCTACCGCAACAGGAAGCACACACACTCCATCAATGTGCAGGCCATTGTCGATCACCAAGGATTGATCACCAACATCGTGGCAAAGTATCCTGGGAGTGTACATGAATCATTCATCTTCCGTCACTCTACCATCAATCAACACTTCCAGGATGGACGATATGGCAATGGACTACTTGTTGGTAAGTACAGAAACCTACTTATATACACACTGCACTGCAACCCTCTAGGACACACAACCCATACACCACGACAGCAACATGTGGACAGGAACACACTGAGGTTGTCATACCGCTAGCCATGTTTGATAGGTCTGCAGTGAACCTGTCACACATCTGAAATTAGTGTACGGTCTAATGTTAAAACGTCAATAATCACAACGTATTGAGAGGTTTGGCTAATTGTCACCTTGCAAAATGTAAGCATCTCACTGATGTTTAAATTAATCCATTGCATATGTCTAAAGGTATGGGATGGCCAGGGTACATAGATGCTAACGTGTTACCACCACTGTCAATTTGAATCTGTGTATGGAACTACCATCTCACCCCCAGTGAAGACACAGGGACACCTGTATCACAATTCACAATGCATGGGAGTGCACACTGTACTGCAAATCCCAAAACATACTGCTGACAACCAGTCAGCAGCCAAACACTCGTTCAGCCAAGGAAACAACCCAATGCAGATGGTACATCCTAGAAGCCTATGAAGCAACACAATAACACAAAAGAGTCACAGACAACACAAGACAACTACTGCCATGCAAGGTGATATTAATGGGGCAAGATACATCAAAATGATCCCAATCATTTTCTTTTTCAGCTGATCGGGGGTATGGGATCCAGCCATGGATTATGACACCATTTGGCAACCCAAGCACTGCAGCAGAGCGTGCCTACAATAAGGCACATAGGAGGACACGCACCATAGTGGAGAGGACCTTCGCCATCCTCAAGTCGAGAGTCAGGTGCCTCAACATCACTGGTGGCAGCCTCCTATATTCACCAGAAATAGTCTGTAAGATCATTTTAAAATGTGCATCCTGCACAACATTTGTATACAAAGGAACATTCCCCTATTAGAACAAGAGCCACAAATGCCTGAAGAGGGGGATGCTGGCCTGCAACACGAGGGGGAATAACAAAACACAGCTGCTGGATTGCGTAGGCGCCAACATATTGTGAACAATTTCTTTTAAAACAACTCACCATCACCACTGTAGCAACATATGTAAATAAACACCGATAATAATCACCATATCATGGTCTGCGTAATCATTTTTGCTCACCTTTATCTCTAACTATCAGAATAACAGTGTAGCCTCATGGAGCATTGCTGATATACTGATCAGGACACAGAACATTCCAAAGCAATTGTGATGCATATCACACAACAGTCACATACACACACACTGTAAACGACATATATCCTGTCCATTTCACCTTTGAAGGGCAATAGCAGAGGACCACACCTATTTCACACATACATGTTGGCAACATGGTTCATCGCAGCATATGGCACACAACTAAGACACCATCAGTCTATAAGGGAAAAACTGCCTCATACATGAGGCAGTGGATGTGCTATTGCATTGGTAACAGGAATGTATGACCAGACCCTTGACAGCAGTAAGTCGTACAGCGCCTATCTTTGCCAGGACTATCTGTGACTAGAGTTCCATATAAGCAGAACATAGACAGCACAAGTGCCACACCTATGACAAGCATTGCGCACATGACATTCCATGTACGTGTCAGCCCATTTCCTAACTCCTGACACACCCATGCTCCTGGTCTCACCCCACATGTCTGAAGAGGTCCCTGGAATGGTAATATGTGCACCCAGATATTCCCTCCTCTCCACACACAGACTAACAATAGTAATCCAGTGTGCTTCACCCTTTCCTATGCTATGCCATTGTCATAGTACATCTGACTGCATGGACGTCAGGTCAATTAATAAACTGCCTTGTAGTTTCTAAGCCCTGTTAACACCTATAGATTGCTTCCCATGTGAAAGGTACTATTGGCCATTTGAACTCCAATCTCACCTACAGGACTTGTGATAAACTGATGCAGCACACACCTGTGAGCACCTCCATGCAGACCACCCATTTGAACATGCACTGCTCTTGCAGATGCTTGGAAAAGCATAGAAGTTGCCATTTTGTTGATTACACTGTTATGCATTGCTAGAAAATAAGCCGTGTAACACAGCCCTTGGGTTTATGTGTCACCTCCCAAAACACAGGACAAACATAGTTTCCCATGTCAACTGTTTTGTTCTTCCTCCGACCAGTGTAAGTCAGACCACTGAGTATGTACCTTGTGAAATTGCTGGATCCGGATTGACCCTGCATCCTGTCAGCCTGACTGGCACCTGTCTGTGCATTACCCTAAAGGTTCCTTGTGGCTACATATGTACCACACTTGCTTTCCCAAACCTCACATTCCTCAGGGGGTGTTTTGTCAGGTGCTTCCTCAATGGATACCCAAATACATTGTATAGCATCATCTGCTTTTTAATTGTACCATAATTGTAAAATTGTCTTCGAATACCAAAATCATGGCCTATCCCTTGTCTGGGTCTCATGTATGCATGAACAACAAAGTGTGACAGTGTACCAGGGCCGTATGCAGGGATTGGGTATGGTGCCTCCAGCAGAACCAGCAACCTCTGATAATGTGCATGAAAATTCCACACATGTTAGGACCCTGACAGTTCACATGCTGAATCAGATTGCTCACAACATATTGATGGCCTGTGCATGCTGAATAGCTGCAAGATTAATCAACACAGATGCTATGATGTTCCCAGATGCAGTGGGAAATTTACAGGCCAACCTGTGTACAAATGTTGTAATGACACCTGCCAGAACATGACTCCTGAGATATGATCTCACTCAGCACACCAATGTTGCCCTGTTGACAGTCTCATAACACGTCTGCAGTGACAGGGTGGGACCATCCCCATGTAGGTTCTCATGTCCTCATTAGTTTTACTTCCATTGATCCCCGAAGGATACTCAGCAGATACAGGAATAGCCGCCACTGACTCATGATGAGACCTGGATGTAACTGTGACAACATTGACCCCTAAAAATATACAGGATCAACATTCGACCACACACATGAACCAGACACCTCTGTGCAATTGATCACTGGAAATATGTGGCCACATGCTGCCTCGTCTGCTGGTCCACCACTGCCACAGGAGAATTGTGGCTCAGTCATATGACCACAACTGTGAGGTGAAATTACAGTTGTGGGTCACCTTTGCCTTTCCGTGTCAAAAACATGGTACCCACTTAGTATGTTCATGTGCCTGACTCACAGTGGGTTCACCAACAAGTGCCTAGGAAGCAGTTTCCAAATTTCCAGGACATGTGATGGGCAACTTTTGGACCATTGAAATGAACAAGCGTCTGCCATCTATCCGGTGCATGCTTTGTCATTTGTGGTGTCTACGTTACCCAAAATCTTGGAAGTGCACACAACAGATGTTGCTGCATGTATGACTAACACATGTCCTCTCTCATTTCTACACTGACTTGCATCTAAGGTTTGGACACATTGACTTCACATTCATACAAACATATTTTCAATAATGCATCTTGTGATGCACACACACTGGGTCAAAGACTACATTAGTAGCCAATACACACACATTGAGCCATAGGCATTGAGGTATTGTACTTATGTGCGTCACCTTGCTATACTCTCCTGACGCCAAACATGCCCAATTTGTGCAATACATATATGTAGGCCACACATATGGCCATCTAGTGCATCAGCCAAGAGTGAAAATCATGTTAAGGAAGTAGCGGATCATGGTCCCCAGCAGTATGATGTCTCACATGTGCCCATACACCGTCAAGACCAAAGTGGGTGCAATCAGCCTATCTCAGTTGTGTCACAAATGTAATATTACATTAAAATAGTAAAATGACCCAAACCCAGTTAATGCCCTGAAATTTTGACGCACACGCGTCAAAAAATTATGCACACGCATCAAAAAATGACGCTTATGCCCGAAAAACAACGCATTATGCCCTGAAAATTGGTTAAGTGTTAGACTATTTCCAAATATATGGATGCGGCCTCATTTTACTCCTGTGCGTAAAAAAAATGACGCCCAGACTGTATGCGTATTTTTTTTTTTACGCATAACGATAAAAAAAACGGCCACCATTTTATGCTGGAAGTGATGTAATAGGATATCCTGTTTACAGATTATGTACAGTGGGTGTACTTTCACTTTCACTTTGCAGTCTGTGATTCTTCTAGACTGTGTGGCTGTGTTCAGAGTTTTGTCTAGTCAAATTGTTCTTTTGTCTCCTGTGTGGTCTATTACTTGTCATTTTGGGAATAAAATATTGTTGTTGTATCCTGTCTGAGTGTTTATTGTGTACTATTGTCTAGTATTGTGTTGTATTTGTTGTTTTGGGGAGTCTTTTGTGGGTAGTGATAGTTTGGGGATAGTTGGGCTCTTTAAGTTGTTTAGTTTATGTTTTTCTTATTCTAGTTTCCCCCCTATTCTCCTTTGTTCTCCTTTATCCCCTATTACCCTTTTTTGTGCTAAGATGTTGGGTAGGCCACGTCTTGGCAAGATGGGTGAGGAGGAGCTTGGGGGTTTCATATGGCTGGTGTGCCATTTCCTCCCCCTTATGATTGAGGCAGGTGGGAGGGTGATACAGGGGTATCACACCGAGGCATGGAGGCTCTGGTGGGGAAAGGTTTTGCATCACTTGCAACGCGTCTATCGGACCCCGAGGAATGACCACTAGCTGAAGCACCACTGGGCTGACCTCATCTCCAGGGAGCAAGATCTGCTGGACCACCTGGGAATTGTGATTGATGGCCCTGTTGGTGAGTACAAATCATGTAAATGTGCACAATTAAATGCTCTGTAGTGACATCAGATGATTTGTACAATATCTGCCGGCAATGTTGTTGAGTGTGTGGAATGCTTTGGAAACATACAGGGTCATTGATGGACTATGTTAAGGACCACAATTGCTAGCTGTCAGGAAGCAAGTGCTCTGCAAACTTACTGAATACTTGTGCTTAATGTAAGTTGGTGCCGCCTTTGTGTCAAACAGCAACACAAATCAGGAGCAAATTATGTATATGTAGGTCACATTTGCCTGTGAGGTATAGATTTTCAAAATCATTACCAACATTCGTTGACTCAAAAGCTAGACTGACTTTCGAAACACTACATGATGCTGAAAATGAGTGCAGGCTTCACATCAATTGATGATAGCAATGTAGCCCAAACATATGTCTCATGTGTGTCTGGTGAGTGTGTAAGGCAAGCGATCACGGAAGTTCTATAAATCTTAGGGATTATTGTGGTCCTTTGTCATTTCGGATACATGTCAGATCTGGATTTGGAGACATAGGGAAAAAGTGCAAGGTGCCCTCAGCTAACATCTTAGACTGCTATTTGGTGCTTGTTGTTCCACCTTTCATTTACGGATGGCTGGCCAAAGGTATGCACATGGATTCATATCTCTATGGTTGGTGCAACTCATCATAGCTGGGCCACATCAAATGAAGAAACTGTAACAACATGAGGGCTTACAACTGTCCCTGCCCCTCTGTACACAGGAGACCCATGGTATGTACATGTTAGCCGTGCTATATCGGATGCAGTATCATCATGTCTGGGTGGCTGTAGTTACTTATGTAATCTTACACATAGTATGGACAGTGCACAGAATTTGAGCACATTTCTCCCTTCCATGCCTTACAGGTGGACCCGCACCTTACACTGTGTGCGAGGTGGCTTCATTTGAGGACCCAGACAACTCCAGTAAGTGTTGATATGTCTGTTATGTGTTGTGTTTGCTGGTGATGTGTGATGGACTCCTGTGTGTTGAACACATAGCAAGGTGTGATGCGCTGGCCCATCATTTGTCTTGTTCCATGAGTGGGATTTCATTTTATCACCGTTTTAGAGTTGGCCAATGCTTATCCTATTGTCTTATTTAGGGATTCTAGGTCAGTCCTGTAGGCCCTGCAATGTGAATGGGGATGTGTCATGTGGATAACACTTGTATCAGCAAGAGTCGCACTGGACCTAATCTGTGATTTAGTCAGCCAGTCAGACCCACATTCTCCCAGAATGGGGCTGCAAAATGCTTACCCACAGACTTCTGCTTCCCTATTCACTAATGTACTTATTAAACTGTAGGTTGAACTTCCTAGCAGCATGTAGCTCCACATGTAGTGCTACGAGTATGTGGCACTTGAGTGCAATGGCCTAGGTTTGCATGCAAATCATGGCCAGGGGTGTTCTTGCATCTCTGTGTTAGTTGTAAGTCATGGCTTACTGGAAGGGTATGATGTGGACAAAGGTCTGCATTACCAGACATGTGTGGCGCTGGGATTGGTCAAGGATTTGCTGTCTCCTATTTGTAGATACACCTTAACTGTGGTGTGTGTGTAGAGCCAAACACATGTCCAGCTTTCATAAGCTTCCTGGGTGTCCAGGTTGTTTGAAATTGTTAGTTGTTTCTCCACCCCCCCACCCTCAAACACAGGCATGGGTTTGTGAATAGTGTACCTAGGACTGATGATACAAGTTTGGTACACAGACATGTAAATCACTGAATCTTTTGTCTGAACCTAGTATACACACTCATGTTTCGCACATGAGTACTATACTAGCAAGTCCATTTACAACTTGCAGATCATGTGGCCCTAGATTTCCATCCCGTACAATGACATTTGTAGCCCTGGCATTGGCGGAGGATGTGCTGCATGATTGTTAGCTGACAACTGGCAGAACTCTGATGCCAAAACATGCCAGTTGTTACCCATCTTGTAGGGTTTGGATGTGCTATGTGTGATGCGACCTTTGTAGGCTGGCCTGCCATGTACTTCCTCAGGGACATTCAATGATCTGTATGATGATATGAGCTGTTACAAGTACAGTAGATATATTGTCTGATTTACTTCTTGTGCCATTTCACACAATACAGTTCCTAATGTAATTTTTTTCATTTGTCTTCACAGCTGCAAATATGACACCCATCCAGGTGCGGGAATTCCAAAGGCGGGCAATGCGGTACCAGCATATACTGCAGGTAGATTTGGGGTACCGAAGAATGGCCCTCATATACCAAAACAAACGGGCCTCCAGAGCCTTACAGGGCATTCCCACAGGGTGGCCCTTCTTTGCCCACCACAGCCACCACCAGCACCACCACCACCACTATCACCCAGGTGGCACCACCAACAGCTGTGACCGTTGTGGCAACAACATCAGCAAGTGCTCCAGGCCCTAGCACAGGACCACCTGCAGGGCAGCCCACAGACATTGACCCTACACGGCCCCACACTTCCTCAGCTGGCACACAGACCACCCCAGCTGCAGCTATTGACCCTGCTCCTTTTGTGGACATGCAGCGAAAATTGGACCGTGTCCTGAGAAAAATGAGTCGTCTGCGGCAGGATGTTCGCCATATTAACCGGCGGGTGCAGTCCATTAAGCAGACCCTCTGGAGGGCCAACCTATAGACATTTTGATGGACATGATTCCCTCCCCTCCCTCCTCTTTCCTTATTCTTATACTTTGTGGGTTTAGGGGGCTTAGTGTTAGGTTAGTATAGGCTGTTTGTTTAGTTAGTGTTAGTTGGTGGGGGGTCCTGATTATTTCTACTGTTTCTTTTTGAGTGTGTGGGTGGGTGGGTGGTTGGGGGGCAATGTTGGGGTTCTTGTGTGTTTTGGAAAAAAAATATATATATAAAAATATTAAAATAAAAAATTACAAAAAAATATATATTTGTTTAGTATAGGATAGTATGTGTTTAGGTTAGTATCTGTTGTCCTCCATGTGTCCCATCTCATAAGAGGGGTGGGGGCTTGATGTTTAGAACATTTCGTTACATGTGATAAGTAAGTTTAGCTTCGTGGGTAATGAGTAGTTAGGGTAGATTAGGGTAGGTAAGGCTTTTCCCCGAATTTTCTCTTCTGTTTTTACTGTTTAATAAATATGTAGTAAACCCTTTACAGTATGTGTGAGATGCTTGTAGATCAGGGACTTGGCATGAGTGTACATGATTTCTTTTGTATTACAATTTGTGTCCTGTGCTACAAACAAATCTCAAATTAGCTGTAACGTTGGCAGCTACTACAAAGCTACCTTGCAAAGATTAGACCATTCATTGCAACCACAAATCACAGTTACTATGGATCCCAACGTGTTTTTTCAATAAGTATGTTTTCAATGTCACATACATGGCTTCCAGATTTGGTATTGGGGACACTGTGTTATGTCTGACTGCAGTGTGATGTTCAAGGAATCCCTTTTAGCTGAGCGGTAGTAAGCACTCTTGTAGTATCGTGTTCATGACTCACATAGATCATTTGTGACACTGTTCAGCATGATTACTTATTTGGATGTAAACTCAGACACCTTCATTCATGCAGTTTGTTGACTGTTTGCTTAGATTTGTGGGCAATGTTATATTTGTTAGTTTTGCATGGGGGGAACATTTTGCTGGCAGTATTTAATGGCTTAGATATCCCTTGAGTAAGCATTATTCTGTCCAACACAGCATTATGGTGTATGGTTTCTCTTTTCATCAGATATTACCCTCAGGAAGGGCAGAGGATGATAGAATCCAGGCCACTGTGCATAGCTAGCAGACTACACTATTTCAGGACAGTTGTATTGACAAGCTATGTAATTTGACAGGAGGCAAAATTCAGTGATCTACTGCACGGTTGATGTGTCACATTACACAGAGACAAAGTGGTTGCTGAAGTGCTATTTATTGAAAAGTGCTGTAGCGCTATGTGTAGATTGTCCATGATTGTGAGTCCATTATAGTGACATCTTCCATTGTGATCCTCCACAAGTGCTAAAGGAAAATGCATTTGACATGCTGGGGTGATGTGTCAGACAGTGCAGAGGGACAGGATTTGCCAATGAGTAAGTGAGAGACAATCACAAGGCAGGCTGACAAGATATACAGTGGTTTGCAGAACAGTCATTGAGTACAGTTGTTGCAAGACTGGCATGATACAAAGCGCAGGACCTAGGTAATAGGTGGCCATGTGGCAGGGACTAGTGCTTCCGGGTACTTATACGTGTGAAGGTGATCTGTTCCATGTCTTCTTCTTCTGATGTGTGTGTTGCCTCCTCTGTCCTTGGTGGTGGTGGTTGTGAAGGGGCAACACACACCTCAGTGTTTGAAGACGTGGAGTCAGACATCCCGGTTGCTGCTACCTGTGAAGGTCTTAAGGGCAGTACTGCTGCAAGGAGGATCTGCTGGTTCTTAAGAATAGCAGCCACATCACGATGGTAGGCAGCCAGGTCGGCCCTGAGGGGGTCATGATTGCATTCGTGCATGCAGTGGAAGGTTTGGGGTGCGAGGTGTTGTGGCTACTCCCTTACTGCAGTGGTGAATTCCTTTACAGTTTGTTGTAGTCCTTGCAGGATGGATGTTAGCGCTTGCATGGCTGCTGCCTGATCTGCAGATGACATCATGCACAAACGCCCCCCTCTAGGCTGGCTGCCATATTTTGCATCCCCACCCGCACCTCCTTGGCCAGCTCCCGCTGTACTCCGACTACAGTTCTCTCAAAGCTGGTTCCTGTGTCTTCTGAGTCCTCAGTTGTATTGGAGCTGGCAGGTCTTACAATTGGGGTTGTGGGTGGGTCCTCTGTGATGGCTACTTGTTCTGTGTTCTTCCTTGTGACTGAAGGTGGGGTCTGGAGGATTCCAAGGACATCTGTGAGGGTCTGGTGGCTGATGTTTGTCAGCTCGTCATCCATGTCATCAGGGTAGTCCTGGACAGGCATATCCGCAGGAGATCCATCATCCTCTGCAATGAAATAGGGTACAATTAGTGTATCTGTGTTGTAGCATTGGTGATGTGACATGCCTGCCTTGTGATGATTTCACATTGTGATCTTGTTTCCTGTTCATTGCTCCAGTCTTTCAGATGGGCATTCTCCCAGGCCTATGCCCCACCTGCACGTCACATGTATTGTGGTAAGTTTTTTGAATTGTCTGCATCATCTCCTCTAGGTGTTGGTTTAGGCCAAATAGTGATTTGCCACCTTCTTCTCCTACTCAACCCTTCGCCTACATTAATTCTCATGGTGAGACCTTTCACTGGCTGTGGGTGCTCTGATGGCAGTAGCAGCACACTTAACAATCTAGACTTGCCCCAATCTCTGATCTTTCACATCCACTTATATATAGTTGAACTGTAGCATATCCTATGCATAGCATTGTTATGGCACGATATGGATGTTAGCATCGGTAATGTGTACAGCTGATGTTGGGGAATGTGTGGACATTGGATAGTCGTAGTAGTGTCCTATTTTCTCCTCTGACTGTGCAGGAGTATTTTAGTGATCAGTTACATGTGTCCTTCCCCTCAATGCTGTTGTCTGAGCAGTATGACATTTGGGATGTTGCATTGTGACCCAGGCACAGGATGGACCCTGGCATATGCTGCATGGGTGTGACCTTAGTGCTGTGTAGCTCCTAATGTTGATGACATTGGCTGATGTTTGTGGCAACTATGGGCATTCCCAATTGACAGGACTGGAACATTTGTCTTGTTTCAGGGGATTGTTAAAGTTGTCATCCTCAACCCACTAATTTAGGTGTGTATGATCCATGGGGACGTTACTGCCATTGGCTACTTGAGCTGCACACACAGCGGAGGTGGTAGTGGCAGCTGTTGTCACTGTTACATTCCAGTTGTCGGTATGGCTATAGGTTGTTAATTGGGCCCTAGTTAATGCAGGGGGTATAGAGGCTGACGTGTGACAGGATGTCAGTTTGACATTGTGCCCTTCCCTCCTGGCGTGGCTTTACCTTTGCTACATCATTGGCATGGCAGCATACCCCAATGGAACTGTTGTTGGTGTTGTGTTATGGTGTGCCCCAGCTTTTCTCTGTACAGGCCATGCCCCCATGCCGTACCCCTTTACCCATGCCACTCCATGTATATGATGACTTCCATGCATTTTGTAGTCGGTATCCCCCCCGGTTGTAGTTGACATTAGTGCATTTAATTCCCAATGCGACTTACCCTGCATCTGTGTTGTCTCCTGGTAGTCTGCGCAGTCCTTTCTTTGAATCCCTGTGACGATCTCCTCAGGGATGACGGCTGCGACCATCTCCTCCATGTGGTCCAGGGCCTTCTGGTGTGCTGGACTCCCACCTCCAGTCTGCAGTACTGCCTTCCTGTTCCTGGCCATCTTTTCCTTGGTCCTGCGCTTGCAGTCATGCCAGCGTTTCTTGCACTCGATGACTGTTCTCCGTACTTCTGCCACACTATTATCTTGTCAACAATTTGTTGCCATATTGCCTCTCTCCTACTGATTGGCAACTTTGAGGTGACAAACAGTTTGTGCTGGTGTTCCGTCACCTCTTTCACTAGGATTTCCTGCTCCTCTGCACTGAAGCGACACTTTCTTTTCTTCTTCTCCCTGTCCTCGTTCTTGTGTGGGTCCTCCTGGCTGGTTCCTGGTCTGTTGTCATCTTCCTGGGGTCTGTACAGGCATCTGGAATCCATTTTGGCTCTCCCATGCTGAAATGGCTGTGTTTGCGGGGAATTTTGACGCTATTGCGTCAAAAAACGCCACATATCCAGTTTGCGGTGTCGTAAATTGACCCACAGTCATTTCCGCCGCGTTAACAAAAAGACTTACACCTGTGGTTTTCGCCACCGTGCGTCAAAGTATAAATTTGACGCCCACACGGCGCACCGAAATGGCATTAGCCGGCGGTTGTATTTTTGACGCAAAACTGCGTATAACTATGGGCCCAAGAATCAAAGCATACCCGCAGATGTTTAGAGAAAAAATGGAAGCACAGCCAATCCAGCGAAGACCTCACCTCATTCTGAGCCACAACCACCGCCCACTGATGAAAAATCACGAATGCAAGGAAGGACGCACTCCGGGAGTGCATCAACTCCTCCGTACACAACTCGAAGGAACTCTTCTCAGTCATCAACGAGTTCACAGATCACCCCTCCGAAGCCACCAGTATCCCCGTCACAGGACCTCTGCGACAAACTCGCCTCCTTTTTCCACCCAAAGATCCAGGACATCTAAAACAGCTTCCTGTCTCCTGGAAGTGGAACCTGCGACCGGCCCAGCCCCCTAGAGTCCGCCCAGACCATCCACGACTTGTCCACGCTCACCACAGAGGAAACAGTCAACATCATGAACAGCACCCACTCTGGAGCTCCCTCAGACCCCTGCCCACGCCACATACACATCAGAGCCAGCGCATCCATCGCCCCAAGCTTCGTAACACAATGAACTGCTCAATCAGCACGGGCACCTTCCCTGAGGACTGGAAACACACCAAAATACGCCCTCTCTTGAAGAAACCTTTGGCTGACCCATCAGAAGTAAATAATTTCTGCCCCATCTCGGTGCTACCCCACCAAAGTACTAGAGAAAGCAATCAACGCACAACTAGACCAACAACTCCCTGGACAACTCCCAGTCAGGCTTCCGCCGCAATCACAGCACGGAGACAGCACACCTGGCAGCCACCGACAACATCCAATTACTCCTAGACCGCGGCCACACCGCAGCACTCCTACTCTTCGACTTCTCAGCAGCTTTCAACATGGTCTCCCACAGCACTCTGTGCACCAGACTCCAGGACATAGGAATCAGCGGAAAAGCCCTGGAATGGATCCTCTCCTTCCTCTCAGAAGCCGCGGTATGAACATCGTGTCATATGCCGATGACACACAACTCATAATTTCCCTCACCGAAGACCCAGACACGGCCAAAAGGATCTTTCATGCAGGAATGGAAGCAGTCGCCACCTGGATGGGAAAAAGCTGCCTCAAGCTCAACTCCAACAAGAAGGAGCTCATCATCTTCGGAAATGCCACCTCAGCTTGGGAAGATTCCTGGTAGCCCACATCACTCAGCACCCCTCCTGCACCGACCGAGCATGCCCGCAACTTAGGAATCATCCTCAACTCCTCCCTATCCATGACCTGCCTGGTAAACTCTGCCACCTCCTCCTGCTCGTACACAGTACGCAAACTCCATAAGGTCTTCAGATGGTTCCAAACAGATTGTCGCAGGACAGTCACCCATGCCTTAGTCATGAGCAAGTTCGACTACGGCAACGCCCTCTATGCCGGCACCGCAACTAGGAACATCAAAAACCTTCAACTCCACCCCCAGACCTGGACCTCCCTCACCAAGAATACATCTCCCAGCACCAGAGGACCCTCCACTGGCTACCGGTCGAGAAGCGAATCACCTTCAAGCTTCTCACCCACTTGTACAAGGCCATACACAAAGCAAGGCCAGCCTACCTGAACCACCCCGTCTCCTTCCACATCCCCTCCAGATCCCTCCGCTCCACCCAGATGGCCAGGTCATGCCCCTCGCATCTGCAAAACCACCTCCGGAGGACGATCTTTTACCTACACTGCAGCAAAGAGCTGATGCAACACCCCTCTGCACCTCAAGCAAAGCCCGTCGCTCACCATTTTCAGGAAGAACCTCAAGACGTGGCTCTTTGGATGAGGCCACTCCCCAGCCCCCAGTGCCTTGAGACCCTCACGGGTGAGTAGCCACGCCCTACAAATACTGATTGATTTAAACTAACTCACTGTAGCTTCACAAGACTGTGCAAGTCTGCATTAAATGCAAATTGTGTAATTAAATAGCGCAGTGTGAAAGCAGGGGCAAACTCAACAAAGCAGCAGAAGAGTGTGACATATTCCTGTTAAAGGGAAGTCTGAGATCATCATTTTGAGTGCCTTCTACAAGGGTCCTACATTCGCAATAGAATAAGAAGGCATCTTAAGGAGATCTATAAAACCAAGCTCATGCTTTCTAGTAAACTGGAGGAAATTATCAAAGAAAAATATAATTTAACCCCTTCTGTGTTGAGGCTCATCCTTTCCATGGCTGAGCACTTTTTTTATGTTTGCAGCAGTTTGCACTTAAACCTTCCTAACGTTTTTCAACAAAATCCTTTTCCCACACATTTGGGAATCTCCTCGAGGGAACCAAAAACAAACCAAAATATACTAAATTGCAGAGTTTTATTGGAAAATTTGGAAAAAAATGCTATGCACGAAAGTTAAAAAAAAAAACACTTCCCAGTTTTAAGGAAAAAGCGGAGTTGTTAATACATATTTTTAACACAATTGTTGTATTTTTTTAAGTGGAAGTTGATTTTTCTTATTTGGTGTGGTGTCTGCCTACTTGCAGTTTATGGTGGAAACGTGTGTGAAATTCATGGGTGAACACAAAGAGTAATATATGTTTGAAAAGTAGAGAACATTTGGAATTCTTCAAGAATTGAGACAATGGATCATGAAGAAACCAGTCTTTGAAATTGAAATCAATGAAAATAAGAAAAAAGTAGGGGTCAATTTCTTTATCTGCAATTTTTGCCCCATGGCTGATTTACAAAAGTGATATACTGTTACGTCTGTCAGACTTGTCCGGTTGCAGGAACATACAAAGCTCTAGTCACAAATGTAAATTTACACAAATATATTTACTGACATGTCAATTTGCTTTTTCACTTAGGTGTACGTATTCACTTTTTCAGTACTGTCTATCTTCAAGTGTAGATTTACAACTAAGTGCAACCTTACATACCTCACCCCCACAGTTCAGAGTCTCAGGGCCTCATTATGAGTTTCATCTTGGCAGTGGTGGTCTGACCGCCAATAGGCTGGTGGAGAAGACAGCCAAATTATGAGTTTCGGAGTGGTGCACACAGAAGACCTCCAAAGCACTACCGGCACAGCCAGGCAGGACAGCCCGCCACGGTCAAATGGAGGCACAAACAGTCTGGCGGAGACCATATTTCCGCTGAACCTACTAGGAGGTTGCACACTGCCAATGTGACTGCCGAGGTCGACAACCACAGAGCACCAGGCGGAAATGAACGGTATAAAAGGAGACACTCACCTTCGGGAAGTCATACACATCCTGAGCTGGCATGTAACCACAACCAGACATCATCCTGCTGCTCCTGCTCACCAAAAGACAACGTAGACATCGCTGACGAGGATGACAACAACCGTAAGTACACACACTCACCTGTTAAATATGTGAAATGTTCAAATTTGTACAGTTACATCACATACCTTAGCATAGGGTGACACACGCACTCACATACTGCATCATGGACACCCACACATACGCATCACGCACACTTCAGCACGCACACGCACACAAACACATCAATACCACACATTTGCGCACATCAACATAGCACAGGCCCAGCCTCACAGAACCCCCATTCAACGTACAAACTCGCAACAACTACACAACAACTTCACAAATACAAACACGTCACACACTCACAACAAATACTGGCCCGGAACTTGACACACGTACAACACAATGTACAATCATGTGTGATGGAACACACACAACAACACCATAATACAAGCTAACAATCAACACACACATCACACACATACACACACACAGTACATGAAAACTATCATGCCATGCACAAAATATGCAGACTCAAACAGTCAAAACACACAAAGTGACACAGCACAACAGCAAACACATATCACAACAAACACAACACAGTACCATGACACCAACATTTCAGCTACATAAATATACCTGTCACACAACACACACCCTACCCCTGGAGGCCAACAGCACTGCACACAACCTCATATACTGCTCAAATGATACATGAAGCAGCAAGCCGCACACAAAACAAAATACTGGCACCCAACCAATGTTAGCCAGGAACAACTCAAACCTAGGAAAGGAAATGCAAGAAAAATATGTAACCAGAAAACCAACAACTGACTGGTTATGCTATACATTTTTTTCTAAAAGATAGAATCCAAGGCCTTAAGCCAGTCCATATTTACAATATTTTCAGCAAAGGCACAAAATGGTGCCACAACTTGACTCCTGACTGCCATGTAACCTCTACAGGTGGGGCATCAAGAAGGCAGGCAGGCACCTCAGGGAATCTTAGAGGGTAGTGGGGAGGTTGTGCTCTGGCTTGGGAGTTTTTTTTTGGCTTTTGTTTGGGAGTGGGGGAACCTTCTTGGGAGGGGTGGACATCTTCTTGGCAGGGGAAGGGTCATGGGTTCTGGCAGTGGGGTACGGGAGGCCTTGGTGGCATGGTAGAAGAGATCACTTTTGGGGTTGTCACAGGGGGGTAGAGTAGAAAAAAGGTAAAGGTTGGAAAGGAACAAGGGGGGTTGGGTGTGGAGGGTGAGGGAGTGGTTGTATGACAGTTAGGAGTGGATGTCTTGGGTGTATTTTTGTGGGAGGTGTGCTTGTGTGTAGTGGGTGTTTGTTGGGTGGGTGAGTGAGGGAGTTTACGTGTTTTGGTTTGAGGTGGGTGGAGGTGCAGGGGGATGCCATAGTGGGTGGGTGGCTGTCGTTGGGGTGGTGACTGCAGGTAGGTTGGATGTGCTGCGCGTAGGCATGTCAGTGTTTCTGGTGTCTCTGGGTGTAGTGACTGGGGTGGATGTCTGATGGTCTGCTGGGATGCTGTCTGCGGGTAGGATAGGTATTTTGGCTGGATCAGTGAATGTTCGTTTGGTGTCAGCAGGTCAGCCAGGTGTTGTTTTCTGTGATCCTGAGGTGGTGGAGTTGTCAGGGCAAGTTGTGACTGTTGCTATGTCTGCAGGTGGACGTTGTTTGTGTGCATGCCGGTGGTGTGTCTTGTGGTGCTTATGTCTGCCTGCGTTATCCTTGGATGTTGAGGTGGATGCATGCCTCTTTGTGTGCTTTGGTTGGGTCAGAGAAGGGGGGGGTTTAGACTGGGAAGAGGAAGGTGGAGGGGGAACGGTAGACAAGGCTGCCATCAGTGTGGAAGCCAAAGCTTGAAATGATCTCTGTAGGCCAAAGGTTGCACTGTGAATGCCCTCCAGAACATATTGCTCTGTTAGATTTGGCTCGTCAGTCCTTGGATGACATTCACAATGGCTGTTTGACCCACAGAGATAGACTTCAGAAGGTCAGTAGTCTCCTCAGGGAGGGCAGCATGGGGATCAGGACCTGTGGGAAGAGGTGCCTGTGGCAAAGGAGACGCTCACCCTCTTGGACAAGTGGGCACGGCCAACTGGGTGGGGAGCTACAGGGAGGGCAGTGATAGAATTTGGGGTGGTGGACAGAGATGATACAGGAGTGGTTCCCGAGTGGTACGCCAACACTAATGAGTGGCCACTGGAGAAGGACTCAGATGAAGATGTTGCAGATCCGATCTTCCCAGTGGCACTCCCCTCGCCCTCTGGGCCTCTGGGTCCGTCGGTGTATGTGGTGTTGTGACTGGAGCTCCCGTGGCCAGAAGCTTCCCCACTCGGCTCTGCCTCGTCTTCTTCGCCTGCCAATGCTGAAAATAGATGTTGAAGTAAGGGCATCACATACACATGATAACACTTCCATGACAAAACAGGCAGAAATCACATACCTTCATGTTCACTGAACCCCCGCAAGAAGTTCCAGTAAAGTGTCAACATCATGCAACGACACAATACTATTCATGTCCCTCAATTTCACAGTTATCACACACCAGCAAAACAAGGTAACTGAAACCTACAATACCATGAATAGAATAAAGTAGACAAATCACACGGAACATACCATGACTAGAAGACTATTCCACTTAATACAGGTGCTCTAATCACAACAACATAGTCAACCAGTAGATAAGCAATGGATTCCCATTGTAAGGTAGCTTAACAATTACACAGACCCAATCCTTACTACACAAATACATTACCCAGATGTCATGTACCAGGCAATAAGAGATGATGCCAAGTAAAGGCAGACATGCCTGGTTCATACAAACCATAACTACATCACGTGACATAGATTCAACCGAATCACAATGGACACACCACCATATGACATATCAACATGTCACACCTGCAAAATGCTGGTCAAGGAGGTAGTACACATGTCACACACACATACACCAATTGTGATGTAGCAAGGAGCGACAAAGCACTCAGGTCCAAGCAATGTATGGGAAATGTCTCCAGAAGACTAACAATAATGGTCATGTAAGGACCAAGTAGGCTCACACCAATGTCCCACACACAATTATCAGTTTACTATAGTGTGTATGTATCAAATAGACTACTGTGCTATACAGGAAGAAAGGAAACAGACCTTGCTAACACCAACATGAGTAAACCATTTTGTCTCAGAATGAGAAGCAACATCACTACCCACATATCAGACATGGCAAGCCTGACATCGATCTGTGGTGGATTCCCAGAGGAAAAGCATAAGCGATGTAACATAACTGGTACATCAACCACAATGCAAGCCAACAGTCACGTCACACTTACCAACCTATACACAGGTGTTTAGGAATTACCATAACTGCAAAATATATGTTTCTTGTCAAACAGGAAGTTCCCAAAGACCGTGGCCTCATTTGTCACATCTACATAGCTACAGCAAGTACACATGATAATATTCAACAGAGAGGCGTGAAATTTGTCTTCAAAGTTACACATTATGTTGGCACAGTACTGTCTGGGCCATTGTTGTGAGTGGACAACCATTGCCAATGTGCCATAGCTACACAAGTATCCCATGGTGGACAATCTATGTGTCAAGTGTCTGCTATAAGGACATTCAGCATGGCAATCTCATTCATATATTGGTACACATCTGATACTAATATATGTGTCCCTGTGGAAATATAGCATATGCACACTGGTAACCAACAAGCATATTATCAACTCTGATGGGACATCACACATCACAGTACATTCCTCACTTACCAAGGGGAAGTACTTTGCAACAGGTGTGAAGATGTTAGCTATGTATGTCATGTGACATGTCTGATGGATACTAATGCATCACATAATGCTCTAATACATCAGAAACCATTAAGCAATGAAGATGACTTACCACTACCTGACTTCAATTCACACATTGACATACCCTCTGATACGTAGCAGAGGACAGAGAGCAAGAATCGCGCAACCTTTCTACCATGGCATTAGGGAGGAGTGATCTGTTGGTGGGAACTAACACCCACCAGGGTAGTAAAAGCAGATCACTGGAACCCAAATAACACTGTCATATGTGCTCTATTTTGTGCTATAGGACTGAGGGGCCCCCATAGTTGAGTACCATGTCTCAAAACAAATTGAATGTGTACATCTGTTGCCAATACATGACTTGTGTACATCAATGTGATCACAGAAGATCTTTGATACATTTCTCTTACCACATTGTCAGACTAACATCCTGTGCCTCAGTCAACCACCTGTTAAAATGGCAAGCATGTATTTGGTATGCACTATCCTCCTTGTGACTCCTGTGCTGCCCTCAAATGCCCATCCCACTCAAGGTAGGCCACCACCAAAATGCGGGCAATTAGGGGGGTCAAGGTTCGACGGGCACCCCGTCCTCATTGGGAGTACAGCCCCAGCTGGGCCTTTGCGCTCTTCTGGGCCCAGCGTCTCAGGTCCTCCCACCTATTCTGACAGTGGTCCGCTGTAGGAGGCTGGACTGGCTTGTAGTGAGTACCAAGGGGTACTTGCACCTTGCACCAGGCCCAGTTATCCCTTATTAGTGTATAGGGTGTCTAGCAGCTTAGGCTGATAGATAATGGTAGCTTAGCAAAGCAGCTCAGGCTGAACTAGGAGACGTGTGAAGCTACTACAGTACCACTTAGTGTCATATGCACAATATCATAAGAAAACACAATACACAGTTATACTAAAAATAAAGGTACTTTATTTTTATGACAATATGCCAAAGTATCTTAGAGTGTACCCTCAGTGAGAGGATAGGAAATATACACAAGATATATATACACAATAGCAAAAATATGCAGTATAGTCTTAGAAAACAGTGCAAACAATGTATAGTTACAATAGGATGCAATGGGGAAACATAGGGATAGGGGCAACACAAACCATATACTCTAGAAGTGGAATGCGAACCACGAATGGACCCCAAACCTATGTGACCTTGTAGAGGGTCGCTGGGACTATTAGAAAATAGTGAGAGTTAGCAAAATAACCCTCCCCAAGACCCTGAAAAGTGAGTGCAAAGTGCACTAAAGTTCCCCTAAGGACAAAATAGTCGTGTTAGAGGGAGAATGCAAGGAAAACACAAATCAGCAATGCAACAACGATGGATTCCTGTCTGAGGGTACCTGTGGAACAAGGGGACCAAGTCCAAAAGTCACAAGCAGCTCGTAGCTGGGCAGATGCCCAAGAAATGCCAGCGGTTGGTGCAAAGAAGCTCTTACTAGGCTGAAGAGCTGTGAATACTGCAGGAACGACAAGGGCTAGAGACTTTCCCTTTGGAGGATGGATCCCCTACGCCTTGGAGAGTCGTGCAGAAGTGTTTTCCCGCCGGATGGACGCCAACAAGCCTTGCTACACGCAAATCGTGCGTTTGGCGTTTTTGGACGCTGCTGGGGCCCAGGAGGGACCAGAAGGTCGCAAATTGGACCTGCAGAGAGAGGGGACGTCGAGCAAGACAAAGAGCCCTCACTGAAGCAGGTAGCACCCGGAGAAGTGCCAGAAACAGGCACTACAAGGATGTGTGAAACAGTGCTCGCCGAAGTTGCACAAAGGAGTCCCACGTCGCCGGAGACCAACTTAGAAAGTCGTGCAATGCAGGTTAGAGTGCCGTGGACCCAGGCTTGGCTGTGCACACAGGATTTCCGCCGGAAGTGCACAGGGGCCGGAGAAGCTTGCAAAGTCGCGGTTCCCAGCAATGCAGCCCAGCGAGGTGAGGCAAGGACTTACCTCCACCAAACTTGGGCCGAAGAGTCACTGGACTGTGGGAGTCACTTGGACGGTGTCGCTGGATTCGAGGGACCTCGCTCGTCGTGCTGAGAGGAGACCCAAGGGACCGGAGATGCAGCTTTTTGGTGCCTGCGGTTGCAGGGGGAAGATTCCGTCGACCCACGGGAGATTTCTTCGGAGCTTCTGGTGCAGAGAGGAGGCAGACTACCCCCACAGCATGCACAAGCAGGAAAACAGTCGAGAAGGCGGCAGGATCAGCGTTACAGAGTTGCAGTAGTCGTCTTTGCTACTATGTTGCAGGTTTGCAGGCTTCCAGCGCGGTCAGCGGTCGATTCCTTATCAGAAGGTGAAGAGGGAGATGCAGAGGAACTCGGCTGAGCTCATGCATTCGTTATCTGAAGTTTCCCCAGAGACAGAGACCCTAAATAGCCAGAAAAGAGGGTTTGGCTACCTAGGAGAGAGGAAAGGCTACTAACACCTGAAGGAGCCTATCAGCAGGAGTCTCTGACGTCACCTGGTGGCACTGGCCACTCAGAGCAGTCCAGTGTGCCAGCAGCACCTCTGTTTCCAAGATGGCAGAGGTCTGGAGCACACTGGAGGAGCTCTGGACACCTCCCAGGGGAGGTGCAGGTCAGGGGAGTGGTCACTCCCCTTTCCTTTGTCCAGTTTCGCGCCAGAGCAGGGGCTAAGGGGTCCCTGAACCGGTGTAGACTGGCTTATGCAGAATTGGGCACCTCTGTGCCCAACAAAGCATTTCCAGAGGCTGGGGGAGGCTACTCCTCCCCTGCCTTCACACCATTTTCCAAAGGGAGAGGGTGTCACACCCTCTCTCAGAGGAAGTTCTTTGTTCTGCCATCCTGGGCCAGGCCTGGCTGGACCCCAGGAGGGCAGCTGCCTGTCTGAGGGGTTGGCAGCAGCAGCAGCTGCAGTGAAACCCCAGGAAGGGCAGTCTGGCAGTACCAGGGTCTGTGCTACAGACCACTGGGATCATGGAATTGTACCAACAATGCCAGGATGGCATAGAGGGGGCAATTCCATGATCATAGACATGTTACATGGCCATATTCGGAGTTACCATGGTGAAGCTACATATAGGTAGTGACCTATATGTAGTGCACGCGTGTAATGGTGTCCCCGCACTCACAAAGTTCAGTGAATTGGCTCTGAACAATGTGGGGGCACCTTGGCTAGTGCCAGGGTGTCCTCACACTAAGTAACTTTGCACCTAACCTTTACCAGGTAAAGGTTAGACATATAGGTGACTTATAAGTTACTTAAGTGCAGTGTAAAATGGCTGTGAAATAACGTGGACGTTATTTCACTCAGGCTGCAGTGGCAGGCCTGTGTAAGAATTGTCAGAGCTCCCTATGGGTGGCAAAAGAAATGCTGCAGCCCATAGGGATCTCCTGGAACCCCAATACCCTGGGTACCTCAGTACCATATACTAGGGAATTATAAGGGTGTTCCAGTAAGCCAATGTAAATTGGTAAAAAATGGTCACTAGCCTGTCAGTGACAATTTGAAAGTAATGAGAGAGCATAACCACTGAGGTTCTGGTTAGCAGAGCCTCAGTGAGACAGTTAGGCACCACACAGGGAACATATACATGCACACCTATGAGCACTGGGGTCCTGTGTGACAGGGTCCCAGTGACACATACATATAGGCCACAAACTTATGAGCACTGGGGTCCTGACCAGCAGGATCCCAGTGACACATAACAAACATACTGAAAACATAGTGTTTTCACTATGAGCACTGAGGCCTGGCTATCAGGATCCCAGTGAGACAGTGAAAACAGTGACAAAACCCTGACATACACTCACAAACAGGCCAAAAGTTGGGGTAACAAGGCTAGAAAGAGGCTACCTTCTCACACAACCCCCCCCCCAAACGAAGGACAATAAGGCTAACCTTGGCCAGTTGAGACTTTATTGTCTAAGTGGTGATAAGTAGAGAGTAGCTCTGCAATAGACTGGTTACTCCCTTTATCATCCACTATATGGTTACTTCCCTGTGGGGATGTAAACCACCCTGTTTGAAGTTTTTTAGCTAAGCAACAATGTGAAGATGTATTTTCAGAGTTTCTATCAGTAAGTTTTAGTTTAGAGCAGTGGGAATTATCCACTGAACCTATTTGTAGTGATGGAAATGCCAGACAGGGATGCTGTCTCAGTAAAGCCATAGCTGGGCAAAAACTTTGTCCATATGGCTGGAAGAGAGAACAGGGATGCTGTTTCTCTTGGGTTGGAGCAGGGCAGGGATGCTGTCCTATCAGCTCCACACTAGGGCAGGGATGCTGTCCTAAGTGTTGTGAGGCAGTGCAGAGTTTCTGCACTAAAGTTTCTCTGGGAGGGTTGGAGGGATGCTCCATGTTAACTAAAATGGTGCTCTTTTTCTCACCAATGTTAGTTATCCCACAGAGAGGTACTTCCACCTCAGGGAGTACAGTTTTGCCAACTGATGATTCCCTTGGAACAGGTGCCACCCCAGGAGAGGTTTCTCCCACCACAGGAATGGTATCCTGAATGGTAGGGTGGTTAGGGGATACTGTGATACCCTTTTTACCTGTTGATGGAGAGGGATCCTGAGTTTTCAGGCCTTCTCTCCTTTGCTTTTTCATTTCACTTGAAATGAGAGGGAACAATTCCTCAGGGATGCCCAGCATGGCTGCATGGGCATAAAACTCTACATCAGCCCAACCTGAGGCCTCTAGGTCATTACCTAAGAGACAGTCTACAGGTAAGCTAGGTGATACCACCACCTGCTTAGGGCCAGTAACTCCACCCCAACTAAACTGAATTATAGCTAAGGGAAGAAACTTAGTGGAGTTATGGACATCAATAATCTTATACTGTTGTCCAATGATGTGTTGTTCAGGAGGCACTAGGTTTTCAGTCACCAAAGTGAAACTGGCACCTGTGTCCCTGTAGGCCAAGGCCTCAACACCATTTATTGAAACTGTCTGCCTGTACTTATCCATTGTAAGGGGACAAGCAGCCAGTGTGGCAAGGCCAATGCCACTAGGTGTGACAGAAACTGTCTTGGGACTGATTACATCAGTTTCCACTATGGACCCATAAGTGAACCCAACTACACCCTTTGCTTGACTGTTGCCAGCAGTCCCACCACTAGTACCACTACTGCTAGGGGCACTAGAGCTTGATGTATTAGTGGTGGTAGGCTCAGGGGGTTTACCTGGACAGGACTTATCCCCTGGCCTATGGCCTCTGTTTTTACACACAAAGCACCAAGGCTTTTTAATGTGTGCAGGTTGGGAAGAAGAGGAAGAATTTGTTTTATCCCCACCCTCTGAAGAGTGTTTAAGATTTGAAGTGGGATCTTTGGTTTTACCCTTATCCCCATGCTTATCTTGAGATTTTTCACCATCTTTCTTCTTATTGCCATCTTTGTCACCCCCTGTATGAACTTTTCTGTTCACCCTTGTTCTGACCCATTTGTCTGCCTTCTTTCCCAATTCTTGGGGAGAGGTCAGATCAGAGTCTACCAGGTACTGGTGCAACAAATCAGACACACAATTATTAAGAATATGCTCTCTCAGGATCAAGTTATACAGGCTGTCATAATCAGTAACTTTACTGCCATGTAACCACCCCTCCAAGGCCTTCACTGCCTGGTCAATGAAATCAACCCAGTCTTGTGAAGACTCCTTTTTGGTATCTCTGAACTTTATCCTGTACTGTTCAGTGGTTAAGCCATAACCATCCAGGAGTGCATTCTTAAGAACTTGGAAATTGTTAGCATCATTTTCTTTTACAGTAAGGAGCCTATCCCTACCTTTTCCAGTAAATGATAGCCATAGGATAGCAGCCCACTGCTTTTGAGGGACATCCTGTACAGCACAGGCCCTCTCAAGTGCAGCAAACCACTTGTTAATGTCATCCCCCTCCTTATAAGGGGGAACTATCTTGTGCAGATTCCTGGAATCATGCTCTTTTGCAGGATGACTATGGGGAATACTGCTGCTGCCACCATGGGTATCTAAACCCATCTTCTGTCTTTCCCTCTCTATTTCTAAAGACTGTCTATCCAAATCCAGCTGTTGCTTCTTGAGCTTCAGTCTGGTTTGCTCCACTCTCAATCTATTGAGCTCCCTTTCTAACAATCTGTCATCAGGGTGGGTGGGAGGGACATTTCTAGATACAGAGGTATGATGGGAATGAACAGAAGGAGACCTGTCCCTTACAGAGGGCACCCTAACAGCTTGGCTACCAGTATAATGTGAGAGCACATCATCAGTATGATGTGATTCAACCTCTGTACCAACTATGCTAGACTGTCTAGTAATGGGCAGGCTGAGAAGTTTCTTTCCTGAACCTTTTCCTGGGGGAGTCCCTGGATCAGATTGAGAACCATTAGCTACTTTTTCTACCAATTGGGCACTTATGGCCTTATCCTGTACTCTAAGCATATTAATTAACAGTTCTAAGGAAGGATTCTTCCCTACACTCAAACCTCTCTCTATGCAGAGACTCCTTGCTCCTTTCCAGCTAAGGTGATCATATGCAAGTTTGGACAGTTCAACTTTTTGGCCTGTGCCAGACATTTTTTAGAGAGAGTTAAAGTGATAGACAAAGAGAAAAAAGTTTTCAGAACTTTTTGGAAAGACAGAAAAAACTTTTTAAACTTTTAAGAACTTTTTGAAAGTTTAGAAGTACTTTTCAGCACTTTAGAAAAGAGTGAAAAGAGGAAATGCAAAACTTTTTGGCTATGTGTATATACACTGACCTTGTTTTGTATATTTTTCTCTTATGAAAAGTACAATGACAAGAGTGGTAAGTAGTCTCAAAGCACTTATCCCACCGCTGCACAACCAATGTAGGAGGCTGGACTGGCTTGTAGTGAGTACCAAGGGGTACTTGCACCTTGCACCAGGCCCAGTTATCCCTTATTAGTGTATAGGGTGTCTAGCAGCTTAGGCTGATAGATAATGGTAGCTTAGCAGAGCAGCTTAGGCTGAACTAGGAGACGTGTGAAGCTACTACAGTACCACAAGTGTCACTTGCACAATATCATAAGAAAACACAATACACAGTTATACTAAAAATAAAGGTACTTTATTTTTATGACAATATGCCAAAGTATCTTAGAGTGTACCCTCAGTGAGAGGATAGGAAATATACACAAGATATATATACACAATAGCAAAAATATGCAGTATAGTCTTAGAAAACAGTGCAAACAATGTATAGTTACAATATGATGCAATGGGGAAACATAGGGATAGGGGCAACACAAACCATATACTCTAGAAGTGGAATGCGAACCACGAATGGACCCCAAACCTATGTGACCTTGTAGAGGGTCGCTGGGACTATTAGAAAATAGTGAGAGTTAGCAAAATAACCCTCCCCAAGACCCTGAAAAGTGAGTGCAAAGTGCACTAAAGTTCCCCTAAGGACAAAATAGTCGTGTTAGAGGGAGAATGCAAGGAAAACACAAATCAGCAATGCAACAACGATGGATTCCTGTCTGAGGGTACCTGTGGAACAAGGGGACCAAGTCCAAAAGTCACAAGCAGCTCGTAGCTGGGCAGATGCCCAAGAAATGCCAGCGGTTGGTGCAAAGAAGCTCTTACTAGGCTGAAGAGCTGTGAATACTGCAGGAACGACAAGGGCTAGAGACTTCCCCTTTGGAGGATGGATCCCCCACGCCTTGGAGAGTCGTGCAGAAGTGTTTTCCCGCCGGATGGACGCCAACAAGCCTTGCTACACGCAAATCGTGCGTTTGGCGTTTTTGGACGCTGCTGGGGCCCAGGAGGGACCAGAAGGTCGCAAATTGGACCTGCAGAGAGAGGGGACGTCGAGCAAGACAAAGAACCCTCACTGAAGCAGGTAGCACCCGGAGAAGTGCCAGAAACAGGCACTACGAGGATGCGTGAAACGGTGCTCGCCGAAGTTGCACAAAGGAGTCCCACGTCGCCGGAGACCAACTTAGAAAGTCGTGCAATGCAGGTTAGAGTGGCGTGGACCCAGGCTTGGCTATGCACACAGGATTTCCGCCGGAAGTGCACAGGGGCCGGAGAAGCTTGCAAAGTCGCGGTTCCCAGCAATGCAGCCCAGCGAGGTGAGGCAAGGACTTACCTCCACCAAACTTGGGCCGAAGAGTCACTGGACTGTGGGAGTCACTTGGACGGTGTCGCTGGATTCGAGGGACCTCGCTCGTCGTGCTGAGAGGAGACCCAAGGGACCGGAGATGCAGCTTTTTGGTGCCTGCGGTTGCAGGGGGAAGATTCCGTCGACCCACGGGAGATTTCTTCGGAGCTTCTGGTGCAGAGAGGAGGCAGACTACCCCCACAGCATGCACAAGCAGGAAAACAGTCGAGAAGGCGGCAGGATCAGCGTTACAGAGTTGCAGTAGTCGTCTTTGCTACTATGTTGCAGGTTTGCAGGCTTCCAGCGCGGTCAGCGGTCGATTCCTTATCAGAAGGTGAAGAGGGAGATGCAGAGGAACTCGGCTGAGCTCATGCATTCGTTATCTGAAGTTTCCCCAGAGACAGAGACCCTAAATAGCCAGAAAAGAGGGTTTGGCTACCTAGGAGAGAGGAAAGGCTACTAACACCTGAAGGAGCCTATCAGCAGGAGTCTCTGACGTCACCTGGTGGCACTGGCCACTCAGAGCAGTCCAGTGTGCCAGCAGCACCTCTGTTTCCAAGATGGCAGAGGTCTGGAGCACACTGGAGGAGCTCTGGACACCTCCCAGGGGAGGTGCAGGTCAGGGGAGTGGTCACTCCCCTTTCCTTTGTCCAGTTTCGCGCCAGAGCAGGGGCTAAGGGGTCCCTGAACCGGTGTAGACTGGCTTATGCAGAATTGGGCACCTCTGTGCCCAACAAAGCATTTCCAGAGGCTGGGGGAGGCTACTCCTCCCCTGCCTTCACACCATTTTCCAAAGGGAGAGGGTGTCACACCCTCTCTCAGAGGAAGTTCTTTGTTCTGCCATCCTGGGCCAGGCCTGGCTGGACCCCAGGAGGGCAGCTGCCTGTCTGAGGGGTTGGCAGCAGCAGCAGCTGCAGTGAAACCCCAGGAAGGGCAGTCTGGCAGTACCAGGGTCTGTGCTACAGACCACTGGGATCATGGAATTGTACCAACAATGCCAGGATGGCATAGAGGGGGCAATTCCATGATCATAGACATGTTACATGGCCATATTCGGAGTTACCATGGTGAAGCTACATATAGGTAGTGACCTATATGTAGTGCACGCGTGTAATGGTGTTCCCGCACTCACAAAGTTCAGTGAATTGGCTCTGAACAATGTGGGGGCACCTTGGCTAGTGCCAGGGTGTCCTCACACTAAGTAACTTTGCACCTAACCTTTACCAGGTAAAGGTTAGACATATAGGTGACTTATAAGTTACTTAAGTGCAGTGTAAAATGGCTGTGAAATAACGTGGACGTTATTTCACTCAGGCTGCAGTGGCAGGCCTGTGTAAGAATTGTCAGAGCTCCCTTTGGGTGGCAAAAGAAATGCTGCAGCCCATAGGGATCTCCTGGAACCCCAATACCCTGGGTACCTCAGTACCATATACTAGGGAATTATAAGGGTGTTCCAGTAAGCCAATGTAAATTGGTAAAAAATGGTCACTAGCCTGTCAGTGACAATTTGAAAGTAATGAGAGAGCATAACCACTGAGGTTCTGGTTAGCAGAGCCTCAGTGAGACAGTTAGGCACCACACAGGGAACATATACATGCACACCTATGAGCACTGGGGTCCTGTGTGACAGGGTCCCAGTGACACATACATATAGGCCACAAACTTATGAGCACTGGGGTCCTGACCAGCAGGATCCCAGTGACACATAACAAACATACTGAAAACATAGTGTTTTCACTATGAGCACTGAGGCCTGGCTATCAGGATCCCAGTGAGACAGTGAAAACAGTGACAAAACCCTGACATACACTCACAAACAGGCCAAAAGTGGGGGTAACAAGGCTAGAAAGAGGCTACCTTCTCACATCCGCACCTTCTGGGCTAAATCCTTTTCTTCTGTTGGGTGTTGACCTGCATGGATGCAAAAGACAAGAATGTATATCATGTACACAAGTGCCACACAAGAACAGGAAGAGTTAACTACAAGTCTGTCCAACAAGCCAATGACAAACTGTCTTGCCCATCCTGTCCACCTATGGCACATAGCAGACATTGGATAGGGGGACATTACTGCTAACACTCCCACACAAAGGTACCCATCACAACCACAAGCTCAGCCCCTGTACTGACCAGGTACGAGAGCAGTGTGTTTTGTATGACATGAGCAATTCACATGACATTGACCAGGAACACGATATACCATGTGATAGAAACTGGCAGGTGACAGCTACACAAAATAGCAAACATTGCACACATACTTCCATACACCCTGATACTCTCAAGCTGAATATGGGCCCCACAGAACACAGTCAGGCTACATAAAGGCCCATATTGCCAGGACAACATACAAGGGAGGCACATGTTGTGCATGCAAACATGCAAGCCTCTACATGTGTGCACCTATGCACATACACATACACCCATATGCTACTTCAGGAAGTGGGGGTCTTTGTGTCATTTCAAACAATTTGCACTATACTTCCAAAACATGTGAGCACATAAAAAATATGTCTAAGAGAATAACACATTGCCTTGCATTTGACATGTCCCACATCATGTCCAAAACAAAGGGTCAAATGTCATGGAACATTAGTTCACAACGCACTGTTGGCAGGAGTTCAATGCCCAATAAACTAGGAGCATGCACAGTATGTATCAGAGCTGGATTAAGGAGCCAACAGGAAAGTGTGATCATGGGACCTGTCAAGGATATGTAACAGAAATGGTCAGAGTTGTTATGAGCACATCTGTCACATCTCTCCACCATGCCCCAGTGCCATAACACTGGTAAACACTGGACATAGGCTGAAGTCGAGGAACCTCAGTAGTGAGGCATGATTTTTAACCATCACATGCTGTGTATGGATACAGGGTATGGCTACAGGCTCACGCTTGCAGTGCTGAAGCTATACAATAGTAGATGGCAATATTTCCAGTAAGTAGCAATTGAAAGCCAACTTTCTGTGCAGGCCAAGCACGCAAATCAACACAAACACCCATGCCCCAAGAGGTTAAATGCATCAAAATACTTCATGTGTCCCATAGCCAATGGGCAAGGACTGTCTGTGCAGAGCTTAGGACCATAGAGTATCATCAATTGGCTTCAGTACAAACTACAATAATGCCAGATGTGGCCACAGATGTATGTGCAGCTACAGCGAGGACACAAGTATGGTGGGAAACCGGCAACCAACTTGCGTCAACATCTCCTGCTGTCATTTTAGCACATATGACCACACATAAAGCACATCTGATGATGGGATTTACCTGGTGATGTCAGGCATTACACCTCAGCTACCCATGTGCAACAGTCACAAGGTGGGTCATGGAATACTCATTACTCACTCTCCGCAATGTCTCAGAACTCTACACCTGTCACTTCACATAGGGACATGCCCAGGAACTCAATCATTTATGTACACTGATAGTACCAACAGGGCATTAAGGACACATTCTCACCTATTGCCAATAAGCCTAGGCTAAACAAATCAAAGCTTAGTTGAGCTACAGAAACATATGTGTACATGGTACTCTTACCTGCTCCTCTGGTGCACCATAGAGCTGTCCATACAGAGCTAGAACCTCCTCTACAAGCTTCTCCAGCTCTTCTGTTGAGAAGGCAGGGGCCCCATCACCCATAGGATCTGGCATAATTGCTCCCAGAGGCAGTACACAGCAGCTCAAGTTGTGGAGGTCTTGCTGGCAGTAGTGTCAGGAGTCAAGTGAGAGATTTATCAGGAGATGTCTGACACGTACACGACCATCACCGCCGGCAGACACTGCTATTGGGTGAAGACCGCCACTGTCAGCAATGTGTTCCAATGGCAATGTCTGCCATGGTAGCATCTGCCTACTGCCATGATGACTTCAGCCCGTGGTCGTTTCCTATATTGACCAGTATGGAAGGTCAGGCAGTCACCATTTTAAAGCCCTTAGATGGTCGTAAAAGTTAATTTCATGATGCTTTACAAGTTGGGAAAAATATCTACCGCATTATATCCAGTGCTGGCATTGACTAAACATATATGATTGTCCAGAATGAAGGGACATTTTGTTATGTTGTCTAGCTAAAATTGAGAAATCATTGGTGGCACAGTCAGCACCTTCTTGGCAATGGGCAAGATTTTGTGTGGCTTTTCAATGAAATGCCTAGTTAGATGTCAGTATCACAGAGACTCGCTGAGCTGTCCGTTTATATTTTCATGTCATAATTGAGGCAAGGGGATGACATATCCCTGATATGTAATTATTACCATTGGTATGTGCTGTGTACCATGTTTCAACTGTATCAAATGGCATGTCACGTCATTACATGAGACATATGTATTGACACTTAGAAGGGACACAATGAGTGATAGACATACCTCCTTATTTTCTCTCACATAGTTACCCTAGAATGAGAATGGTGAGACAACCTCCAATGTACCATCTACTAGCATACCTGCTGACCATGGAGCATCAACATGTGATTCAGATCTTTGGCCTGGATAGGCAAACAATAATGGATCTCTGTCATTAGCTGGAGCCAGATCTGATGCCTGCCATTCGTCATCCTAATGGCATACCACCCATTGTACAAGTCATGTCAGGGCTGCATTTCCTGGCCACAGGCTCCTTCCAAAATACAGTGGCCCTAACTGCAGGGATGTCCCAGCCTATGTTCAGTCTGGTCTTGGAAGCTGTACTGTCTGCATTGTTATAACACCTGGACAGCTACAACCGATTTCCACAACGTGAGGATTTGGCCAATGTGAAGGCTGATTTTTAAGGTTTGGCACACATGTAGTAGAAGCCATTGATGGTACCCATGTAGCCTTGGTTCCCCCACATAGCAATGAACAAGTCTATCGGGATAGAAAGAACTTCCACTCCATAAATGTCCAAATAGACTGATTTGCAGACCTCTACATTTCCTAAGTATGTACATGGTACCCAGGTTCAGTCTATGATGCCTTCATCAGGCTGAACAGCGCTATCCCACAGCTGAAGACACAAGTGTACTCAGAGAGGGCCTGGCAGGTTGTTACGTCACATGTCATTTGTGTTAGTATACTATGTCTGCTGCCAAATATAATGAGGCACTAGAATAATGTTTGCACACGTAACAGTTACTTACAGGGGACACTGGCTACCCAAACTGTCCCTTGTTGTTGACACCAATGAGGTCCCAAACACGACAGGAAAAGTCTGCTTCAATGAGGCCCATGGAAGGACACTGCATGTCGTGGAGCAGACTTCTGTACTCCTGAAGGCAAGTTTACGTAGCGCTGATAAGTCTGGTAGAGCCCTCCTCTACTCACCTGCCAAAGTGTGTCAGATTATTGTGGCCTACTGCATGCATGCTTCACAATCTTGCCCTGAGGTGTCAGATCTCATACATCCCAGATGTTGGTGAGAATGCAGAAATGCCAAGTGAGGATGACAATGATGAGGATGAAGGTGGACACATCCTGGCAAATCTCATCAATTAGTACTTCACCTGAGTGTAAGTATGTGATGGTCTGTAATGTGACTGACTGGGTGGGGTAGTGTGGGGGTCAGGAATGTTTGAGAATGGTCTTTATGTGACCATCAGGCTGTTGCTTAGCAGTATATATCTCAGGTTTTCAGTCAAATTAGGAGACGTAGTTGTGACCCTTGTGATAATGTCCTTTATTAGAGGCAGTCAAAAAGCACATTCCGAGAAACCATTGTATTTGGAACACATATGTTTAGGTCATGTTTGCGTTTACCTGTCTAAACTCCTTGTTCACCACTATTTCCTTCCAGATCTCTTCGCAATGCCATCCTCAGGTGGACATTTCTGAATTGTGTCACTGACAGGTTGGTTTAGCTGGACATGGATTGATCCAGGTACTGGGTGACATAATTTTGGTGGTGTGTGAGTCCAATGCCCAGGCTGCCAGGACAACACAG
Source organism: Pleurodeles waltl (assembly GCF_031143425.1). NCBI lineage: Eukaryota > Metazoa > Chordata > Amphibia > Caudata > Salamandridae > Pleurodeles > Pleurodeles waltl. The sequence goes on along the minus strand of NC_090444.1, from coordinate 595,267,459 downwards.
GCAACCTTTCACCATGGTATAAGGGTGCCTGTGATGTCGGCAGGGTTGTTTTTGTGCAGGAAGGTTTACCCGAAAGGTGTTTTTCCTTGTTGCGCCTCACCTCAGAAGGCGTAAGGTGTTGGCACTTCCCCAGATTTACGTGATTTTGTAAATCTGGGGCAGCGTCAAAATCCATGGGTGTTATGTGGAAAAACCCACTGTAACACCCTTTGAATGCCTTCCTGGCGCAGAGTAAGGCAACGCAGCGACTTGTGCTGACTTGCTTTACTCCATATCTATGAGGCCATGCAAAGGCACGCAAAGTGGCTTTGCGTGGCCTCATAGATATGAATATGTAATCTGCGCCGCCAGAGGGTCAAAAAAGCGATGCTCTGGCAGCACACGGTGCTCATATATATGTCCCTTGGTTTTTTACATTTTTTTGGCACATATTTCTTTCATCTTTGATGCCTGCAGAGGTGTACTGCTGCTATTATGCAGCACAAACTCTGAGGTACCAGAAACGCACGTCTACCCATTTATAGTATAGCACAAACCATTGTTTGTGCCATATCATAGCCTACATTTCTGTGCTAGGCCAAAGTATGTATTTTTTTGTTTAGAACTTCCTTTTTGTGGTTTTAATCAGAAAGAATTCTATTCATTAGCTTTTACTGGAAGCGTATATATTTCTCATAAATCTGTTTAGGAAAACTCGGCACGCCCATAAATATATTTGTACTTTTCTATATCAGTTTTGCAATCTCCCATTTCAGTCAAAACCCCACATAAAACGTGGAAAAGAGAATCATTAGATAACGGGGCAAAGTAGACCTCGTGTAAGAGGACAGGTGGGAATTCCAGACGACCAGTTGCAGTTTCTACTGGATTCGTTTGTGCCATGTGGGGGTTTCGACATTTGGCTACATTTGCATAAGGTTAAAAATAAAGGTCGTGCTACTGTTCATAAAGAAATAAAACGGAAGTAACAGGCCCTTTTAAACATCAAAGTGGTACTCCATGACAGGAGTAAAACGGAATTTCTCTATAGCAGTTTGATAAATGTCTTTAATATTCATACGGCAGCAGCTCAGCTGAGCAGAGGCCACTTGTAAATGTTCCGCTGGGAACCTCTTATTCTTTAAAGTGATTACTAAAACTAATGGTTTCATTCCTGACAGGTTGGGGACATTCATTTGCAGAGAAAATCAAACATTGGCAAAGCCAAAATGTCTGGCTTTAATGTGATAGCGCATGGTAGCACTACTTAATGTCTGTATTTGTAAGCCTTTTAAAGCCAGACCTATTGGTTTTTCTGAAGGTATTTTTTTTTACATGAAAACATTGACGAGTAAGAGCTATAGATAACAGACCGGTGAAGAAAACAAAGGTGAAGTTAATACAAGAGAATACAACAATAAATATCCACCCACGCACAGCTGGTAGGAAAGGCACAGGTGTGAAAAAAATAGAGGAGAAAACAGACAGGAGAAAACATGAAACAAAAAATGCTTTCTGTATACATTGCATGTGTAAGAAGACAGTGTGTGAAGATCCAGTGTACTCTTGAGACGTAAAATGTTCCCCCATTCATTTCCAGTCAACCACAGGAGGTGTAAGAATGGACTACGCAACCAATAGCGGTGAGATTGTCTTGCTGTTCCTGGTGATGCCAAAACATTCTCTATGGGTTTTTTAAAGAATTGGAAACAATATGGGGCAGATTTAAGAAATGTGGTGCTGCACCCATTGCAGTGCCACTTTCCTTGTGCTCCTTGGCACCCTCTACAACTACCACGTGTGCGCTGTATCGACGACGGCGCACCATGGCACAGGATTGGGGGAAATAGCGTCATTGTTATTGACGCTATTGATGTACTCTGCGGAGTAGTGCCAAAATATTGGCGCTACTCCTGCAGAATACACAGGGGCCCATTGTCTTGAATGGTGTGCTCCCTTCTAACGCCTGCTCTGAGCAGAAGTTAAAAGTGCTGTAAAAAGTGACGCAAGGAAATCTGTTAGATTTATTTGTGTCTGGTGCAGGCATGTAGCGCAAAGGGTTGTAAAGTGGTGCAATGAATGCATTGTGCCACTTTGTAAATATGGCACAGGGATTTTGCCCATCGAACAAAATATTAGTGTAAAAAAAATGACACTTATGGGCCATATTTATACCCTGTTTGCTCCAAATTTGCATCATTTTTTAACGCAAATTCGGCACAAACCGAACTCCATATTTATATTTTGATGTTAGACATGTCTAGCGTCAAAATATTGTAGTTTGCACCATTTTTTGGATGCGTGAACCTACCTTACGTCAATGAAATACAAGGTAGACGTTCCCATCCAAAAAATGGTGCCAATCCCATAGCGCCATATTTATCACCCGTGCTAAAATGACGCACGGACGGGAGGCGGGGCTAAATTATGGTGCTAAGATTGCTTAGCACCTTTATTTAATGCCTGGATCAGATCAGGCTTAGAGGACCTGTGGACCCATTTCAGTGGTAATACACCATGGAATGGGTCCACAGGTACCCACCCAAGCCCCAGGAACACCCCCAACCACACCAAAGGGACACCAGAGGATGGGCGACCCCATCCCAGGTAAGTAGGGTAAGTATAGGTAAGTATTTTTTGTTTTTAATTTAAAGTGCCATTGAGGGCCTTAACAAGGGTCCCCTGCATGGCACTGGGTACAGTGGCTATGCCCAGGGGACACTGGTCCCATGTTCTGGCCATTGGGGTGGTGGGCATGACTCCTGTCTTTTATGAGATAGGAGTCATGTGTTAATGGTGGGGTTGCATCAGGAAATGACGCTATGCTGGTTTGAGGCATTTGTTTTGCCTCTAACCAGCCCAGCGTCATTTTTTGATGCTCAACCTCCATCTCCTCTCCTTCCACCCCCACCCGGCTAGTGTCATTTTAGTTGACGCCAGCCCAAGCTCAGCTCCGGCTTGAGCCATTCCATTAATATGGCTTCCGGCTGGCGCTCAGGAATGGCTCAGGCAGGCGCCAAACTTTTTGGTGCAAAATTGCTTTTCTACCAAAACTTTTAAATATGGGCCTAATGTGTTGGTAGATGGCGCTAAGGGCTTTTAAATATGCCCTAAATCTCCCAGACATGGGTGCTGTCCAGCCACAGCTAAAGAAAGAAAACCGAGTTTTAGTACTTTCTGGTTCTAGAACCCTAACGTTCATTGAAAGTAAATTGTCATTGTGGGGAAGAGTTTCCCATCAATAGATGATTTCCAGTTACGTGGAATAACACACAATGTTGACTGGTCTATGTAACAAATGTGTTCATTCAATAGCTCTAAGTATTAAAACATAAAAGGTCATCAGTGTTGGAAAGAGGCCACTAGATGACGCTCATTGCATATAATAAACACCATCATGACGCCTTACATTTTTCTTTCTAAAAAAGACATTTGCACAACTATTTTTTTAATTGATAAATAAATCATAAAGAAAGTTTTGCATGAAGATGTTTCCTTCACTCCCGAAGAAACGTCACAAACCAGCAGATTTCCAACATACGCAGTTCCAATTTTATGGGTATTCACAAATGTTTAAATGCATTTTTAACACCTTTCTGCACTTCAAAATTAAAATTAATTATCGTATGGAAATAGAGTTGTAGACAGTCGAAGGAGCTCTAATGGTTTTATTTTTTCGTATGTTTTACTGAGCAGTTTGATAATCACAGAATATATGTTCACATGCTAAAGGAATTTCTGTATAAACAGTCCATTATCGTCCAGTCATTCGTTTCACAATCGAGTTGGACATATTCAACGTACTGAATTATAAGTTAAAAAAATAAACAATAACTGCAGTGCAACGTTCCAGCACGGTATTTGCATATCTTCCACGTACTTATCCAGTCGCAAAGAGCCTACCAAGATCCCTCGCAGCATTTCTTCCAGTGTGATTGGTACTAAAACTGATTAAATGTCGAGCATAATAACTGTATCACAAAGGATAATGGATGGGGCGGGGCTAAGGGGTGAGCCACACAGCTAGTCATCTAAGCTTAATTTTCCAGTGCAATTGTATTTTGTAAGTTTGCGCCGATTTTGCGTCAAAAAATGACGCAAACGCGGCGGTAAAAAAGTATAAATATGATCCCTAGTTTATTATTGTTTTCTTTTAAAGGGGCGGGGCCACGGGGTGATGAGCAGTAAGGGGGAGTGCGCAGCACTCCCCCTCAGAGCGCATGTGTGTTTGGCCGGACGTCTCAGCCGGACAAACACACATGTGCAATAGGCTCCCTCTGGGCTGGAGAGAGCCTACAGGCCCCCAGTCTGCCTAGGAGCACTCTGGCTGGGCGCTCCCAGCCATTACCAAAGCTGCTTTGAGCAGTGTCAGGATTGGCCGCAGGGCAGGCTGGGAGCCTGTGCTTGCAGCCGGCTGATGTAGAGGAGGCTGAGGAGCAGCACAGCCTGCATGCAGGTACGTTTTTTTTATTTATTAAGTTTAATTAATATTTCCCTGTAGCGACCCCCAACTGTTTCTCCTCCCCCCACATGCCGCACCGCCCCCTGTAACACCTGCGAGCCATGACTCCGTATGAACATGTTTTAATGACTGCTCCCACTATTTCCCCTGGAACTGCCTGCCAATCGCCTCCTCTCATCTGTTGTGCAAGGTCGGAAACCTGGCAGTCACTATTTCCAGGAGAGACTTTTAGAACAAGGAAACCAATTGACTCCCATTTGCAAATGTTAATAAGAACTGTAAAAGTTCATGGGAAGTTTGTATATGAGGCCAGAGGATGCCCGAATAAATATAACAAGGTATGGGGGAAGTGGGAGGCCGCAACAGGTACCCTTCCTACATTATCGAACGGCACTACATCGGAGAGGGCCGGTGTGAGCCCACCCTCCCTAACTGGTGTGTGGCATCCACAAGGTTACTCCAACAAGGCTGCTTACAATCTTCACTTACAATGTGTTGCCCGGGACAATGGGTTTGACCACCGTTAGGTGCTCGTTGGCACCTAGTTATGTATATGTATCATTGTTTTATTTTTCTGCAAAATCAATACATTTCTTTGTCAAAAAAAACAAAAGTTCATGGGAAGTTGGTTCCAATCAGCTGTTATTCTAGAGGTGGTTCAGGGGCTGCACCACTGAACAATGCATCAAAAAGTGAGCTCCAGGAAAGCTATTTTCCTCCATCATTGCTGCTAGGTCCAGGAGAGAGCCCTCAGAATAAGAATCTCCAGTGGTTTCTGTGCCAGCCATCTTCCAATCCTACATGTGTCCTGTTGTAAGAAAGCTCAGATAGTGGGGGGTGGTGTGTTTTCCTGACAACTTTTCTACAGCGCAATGCCATCTGTTGCATTATTGTTAACCTTGAACCCTGCAGCAAAGCCATAAGCGGCCCCAGTCTTTCAGGTGTCCTTACCTCAATCACTGATATTTCTTACTTCACTGCAGCACTTGTAGGGGGAACGAAAGACTTTTCATAGAAAATAATTTCCCTTGCAAAGGAAATGAGACAGTTTTACAATTTCTGTAGTTTCCTAACTCCAAGAAGGGGATTCTCAGCAGTATGGAGGTCCTTCAGAGACAGAGACCCAGAATGATCATACTTTTGTGCATCACAATGCATCAAGTCACCCTGTTGCACTGCGTGAAATGGCAAGATTGCACTATTTTCAACATTATATGGCACTTTCCTGTCTTTTCTTTGCACTGACACACTTTTGGCTGCCTAGCACCAAAGCAGGCACCCTTGTTTCGTGATGCAAGGGTGCCTGTGTTGCAGGCAGGATTCTTTTTGTGCCGGAAGGGGCACCTTCCTTCAGAAAACAATCCTCAGAGGCATTTTCCTCTTTCTACATGTGCTGCATTCTGCAGTACACATAGAAAAAGGAACAAACAAGGAGAAATAAAGATATCTCTCATCGTTACGCCTGCTCTGGGGAGGCATAGCATTTTGACACATTCCTAGGACTACCCCTAATGATAAATCTGGGAATGTTCCAAAATCAATGGGTGGATGCCTGAAAACACCCACGCTCTGCCATTGGAACACCTCCATGGGATAGAGTAACGCAAGGTAGCCATTTGTACTGCTTTCCATTACTCCAGATATATCAAGCCACGAAGGTTCTAGCAGGGTGTCCTTGCATGGGTTGATAAATCTGACTTTAGTGTTCCATCGCCCTTGTGCCCCCATCCGTGGCGCAAGGGCAACACAACACTGTGATAAATATGGCCCAGAGGTTGGAAAGATAGGTGTGCAGCAGAAGTCAATGCGAATATCGTGCAGATTCATCACTTATATTACAAAACTGAATAAGGAGGTGCCCTACCAGCTCAAAGGCCATTGCACTAGCTTTTTGTACCACCTTTATACATCTGTTACTGAAGGGACTGCAGGTGCTTATGAGACCCCTTCTGTACAAGCACACATTTTACCGGGGGAAGCAATATAACAGGGACCCTGAACTCAGCCCAGATGCTGCATTTGAGACGGGATTAATATCACTAAATGGGCAACTATTGCAAATCTACAGGGTTGACTGTGTGTCACACCTCACAATGCCATAGATGAAGAGTATGCATCTATTCCCTAAGGCCATTATCCACAATCCAAAAAGTAGAACTTGAAACACCACAATCTGGTTGTCTATGACAAAGAAACTTGTCACTGTGGAGCATATTTATCAAAAAATCCAAAAATTATGCTGCGCTGCGTGATCTGGAAAGAGCAGAAATGTGCTGTATTTAACATAATAAGGCACATTCCTGTCTTTTCCCAGCACTGGCGCACAATGTGCTGCCTAGCACCAACTCAGGCACCTTTGAACCACGGAGCAAGGGTGTCTGTGTATTAAGTAGGATTGTTTTTGTACAGGAGGTACACTTTACTGCACAAAAACAATCTGAGGTATTTTTCTCTTTCTATGTATGCTGTAGAATGCAGCAAATATAAAAAGAAGAAGTAAAGGAGGAGAAATTAATATATTACTCCTTGTTACGCTTTACCTGGGGAGGCATTTCAACACATTCCAATGTCTATCAGTAAAGGTATATCTGAGAATGCGGCAAAATCCATAGGTGAATTTGCAGGAACACCCATGTTCCGCCTATGGAACATTTTCCCAGGGTCGGGTAACGCAACACAGCAATTTGCGCTGCGTTGCGCTACACTAGATTTATCAAGCCACACGAGGCCACACAAGGTGGCCTTGCACGGCTTGGTAAATCTAATTTAAGATTTGTGCCGCTCTTGCGCCCCATTGAGTGGCGCAAGTGCGAGACAACTCTCTAATAGATGTGTGCCCCATTGTTTCTAACTTAAAGTGATACATAGTTTGTATTATGGTGTTCAATGAGTAATGGAGGAAGCCAAATGTCCTGGAGCAGAGACATTTTGACACAGGACATACACCTAGAGGTACACTCAGACGTAATGATTTATTCTTCTTCATTTCAACTTTCCACTCCTCGTTCTGTCATGTTTCTAACTCACCTCACCTTCCTTTCTCTGTTCATACCTGTGGCTTTCAATTTGATTCTTCACCTAACTATTTTACTCAACTCTCCTGATGTTTTAAAGCATGTTGCTGGCATCTACACAAGCTTTGCAAAATCAGATCACTTATTTCTGTTTTCTTCCCTAAAACTGTTCACCTAAACTTCAGTTTCTTCTTAACTACTGCAGTGCTCTCTCTCTCTCTCTCCATACTTCTCCATCTGTCCCCCTCTCTCTGTGTTGGTCACTCTAAGTACATTACTATTCTTAATATGTTTCCCAACTTTGCTGGCTCCCTATGTAGTTTTCTTCAAGGCTTCATTTCCTTTGTCCCCATCCAACTTATGTTCTTTGTCTCATTCTTTGTATAACACCTCTTGGTCTCTTCCTCTGCTGTTCTCTTTCTCAGGGATCAGCCTTTAACCCAAAGTTTTTAAATGCAATTATAATGCATTTTACATCACAATTACTTTCACCACGCAAGTCTTTACCACGCAAGTCTTTGCAACGCATATATGTTTGTATTGGTTGAGTATGTGGTAAGTGGTTTATAGATTTTTAATTTTTAAAATGTGTCTATATATTTATTTATAAATTATCGTCTTACAGTATGTACTGAATTCTTTTGAATTCTTCAACCTAAACCCTTCATTTTACAGTTTAGATTTTTCAAAATAGCAGTAAAACTCTAATCGACAAAATTATAATTTTCCTAAAAAATATATTTTATTATCATATAATATCGTATTTTATTGTATAATGTCATAGGTTTTGAGAATATTACTTATGTTGAACAGTAGGTGTCAGTGTTACACTGTGCCTGAAACTCCAGTACTTGTCAGCGTGTCCCATCACCTCAGAATGTTGACAAACAATAGTGGTGGCATTTTTTTACAAAATGTCTAATATCACATTTAAAGCATATTTTTCACCTTTAAGAATAGGGTAATGGGAGTTTTGTGTGAATGAGGTGACACTACAAACACAATAACATACCATGCAATTGTTGCAACATAGTATTAGTAAATATCAAATGGCAACATATATGCGTGCTCAGCTTCCCTGCACTATTCGGGATTTTGTTATGCTTCGTGGTCTGCGGCGAAGAGGTGACTCCTGTAGTCACACACGAAACACACAAACGCATAAAAGATGCACCATGTAAATCAGTTACAATGGCTAGTATATTCTCTCATCTATCCTCATGGTTCCAAAGCATGTTAACATTATCCTCACTTATCTGTTAAGTTCTATGATTTCCCATATCCTGTCTGGTTCTCGAGCAAATTGTCCTCCCATGGGGAAATATGCCCCAAGATGCCACACTGCAATGTAAAAGCAAGTTTAATGTTGTAACACATTCAAAAACAAAACTAAAAGACCAAAAGGCATTCGGGAATTTTAAAAAACATAAATCAGAAAATGTAAAAATACACTGCCTTTCTACTAAAACAATTCAATTTTTGATGGGTTAAGAAAAAAAGAATTGGGCTGATAGCATCATAAGGTTATGTTCTAAAAGGTAACGTGTAGTCTAGGACTTTCTCAAATTCCTGAATCTTTGTCTTTGTTTCACGAAAGTGGACCTGGCAAAATAGATTAGTACAGCGTGAGCACATTTCGGTTGTACGTTTATGTTCATGGGTTGGTGTCAGTGGACTATTTTTTTTATTTATTTTTTAGTGTTATTGGTAAGCATACGGTATATTTTTCACCGAGTTCTCAGCACGTTCTAGGACTAAGACCATCCAGTTTCTCAGCCTTATTGAATAGCAACTAGAACGTATACAATTCTTGATTCTATGGCCTTCAGTTCGCAGTTTTTTAGATGATTTCACTAATTCATCTCCACATTAGTCCCCCAGGTTATCACATTGTATTGTATTGCATTGTATTTGTATTTATAGAGTGCATTCCGGCCGTAGCATCGAGGTGCTGAGGAGAGAGCGAAGCAGGGGCTACCATAGAGCGAATATAGAGATCAATGTGACTGCCAAAAGCATCCTCCCTAATTACAAAAGAGCCACATTTTTAGCCCCTTCCGAAAATGGAGGTACATGTCTTCCTTCCTAGTGGGCAGCTGAAGAGTGTTCCAAAGTTTCGCCACCACCACCGAAAAAGCTTTGTCCCCCTATCTGGCCGTTCGACAGCGGGGCACCAAAATTAGATTGAGAGCAGAAGATCTGAGAGGACGACAAGGCAAATATTGCTGCAAGGAAGAGCCAAGGTATTTACAGCCTTCCAAGTGGAGAGCTCTGTGTGTGAGGCAAAGTGTCTTAAAAATAATGCGCTTTTCTACCGGTAACCAGTGCAGCTGCCTCAAGCTGCTACTGGAAGATGCTGAGTGCGGTAGATCCGAAATGAGGCGAGCCGTGGCATTCTGAATCAGCTGTAATCTATAAAGGGAACTCTTGCTGATACTTAACAACAGAGCATTGCAGTAGTCTAGTTTAGAGATGACTAAGGCTAAAATCACCAAGATTCTGAGTTCCTTCTGAAGAAAAGGAAAGATTTTCTTGAACATTTTCAGAGACCAGTAACAACTTTTAACGGTATGGTTCACTTGTTGCTCAAAAGTTAGTCTTATCAAATAAAATTCCATGTCCTGATGAGACCCTGGTCTCCTTGTATGTGTCAAAATGGTGTTGACAATTTAAAAGAGTTGCTCATTTCACATAGGGACTTACCCGTGTGCACATTTGGATTTTCAACTATTGTGGCTGTCTATTACCTTTTACAAATATACCAGTTATCATAACAACAACAGATATCTTCCTTGGTTTTGGTGTGTTTCACATGGGGTGCACTTTTCACTACTTTGTTTTGTCACTAATGTAGAAGACTTGCTTTTTTGCATATATAATTAAAAACATCTTTGCTCAGTGTTTACCATATGTTCTGTACTGGTTGTTTTGTTCTTGGTTGATTGTTGATTCATGCCTGACACAAAGCAGACTGTCTTAATGGAAATATTTCTTGATCTTGATTGAATCCATGTGGGATTTCCTGCTTTATTATATGTATATTTCATATGATTTTCATGTGAACAGTTGTTTCTTGTTACAGTATTTATACCTATGTTCACATGAACATATGGGCTGCTCTTGTTTCCAAGCAAATCATCACAAAGCAATGCAAGTCCATAAATTGGACTCACAAAGTCACACAAGGGGCTATGTGTGATGTCTTGCATGATTTTGTAAGCTAATGTAAAGCAATGCAGCGGCTTGGGCTGCATTGTATTACATTTTATTATATTAGGTGCTCCGTGTGTGGAGCATGGGCATTCCCATTTCCATGTATCCACCCATGGAATTTGATGCAATCCCTGATTACTAAATGTAGTAAACGCGGGACTGTGCCAAAATGGTACAGCTACCACAAATATGTTTATCTCTCCTTGTTACTTTCTCTTTCTATTCGTTGAACATTCTGCATCACACATAGAAAGAAGAACCTGCCTCTTAGAATTGTTTTTGTGCAGGAAGGTACTCTTTCCTGCACAAAAACAATATTGCCTCTGATGCAGCCACCCTTGCAGCATGGCACAAGGGCACCTGCATTTCGGCTAGGCAGCCTCAAGTGCACCAGTGCAGGTAGAGAGCTGAAGGGCATCATATCTTAGTAGATATGGCCCTGTTCAGCTCTCTCCCATTTCCACAACGCAATGCAGTGCAGCAACTTCGCTTGCTGTCCTGGGTTGCGTGAACCTTTTGGTAAATATACCCCTTAAAGTAGAGGCAACCTAAACAGCTTAAGGCAGCTGGAATTATAGTAGGGCTGAATGGGCAGAGGAAAGCTGTGACCGAGCATTGTGATGTGTGCAAACCATACCTATTGACCTAGTTTTAATAACAGTGTAGATGTTTGATTATTAAGACCAATAGGACAATATTTTCGAAGAACTATATTTAGAACAAGGTATGTATGTCAGTCGAGATTCTAGCAATTATATTCTGGGACCACATGAGGTTCATACAATATAGCAAACTTCCATTTGCTCCCTGACCTTACTTTGATGTTCGCTCATGTGACTCTTAACAGGTTTTGGTCCAAACTGTCCAAATAGAGCGTTAATATAAAGAAGTATAGAAGGATAACAGTGAATAACAGGGCTGTTTTTTCACTGAGGGGTTCAAATAGACAACAAGAGCAAAGTTTGAGTTGTCTATGATGTCATGCCGAACCCAAAGTTGAAAAACAGCTCCATAATTCTCTTTTTACGCAGCTATAATTTTATGTTTTGTATGGCCCCCAAAAATCATCTGAACATGATTTCAACTGATTCACAAGACCGGTAGAGTAAAGAGAAGAAATACATAATATGGCCTCTCCTCCCTTACTGAAATGTGAAGAATAAATACCTCACTTTGCGTCCTTAACCAATACCTCCTTCCCTGCTTTCCTTCCCCCACTGCAGCTTTGCTTTCTGCTTCAGTCAAAGCCTGGCTCGGAAGGCCTTTAGGACATTGCGACAGTGGGTAACGAGTGTTCTTATAAACTGTTGGGCCCCTCATTGCATGCACTGCGCCACTTTGTAAATTTGGTGCGGCATGTTTGGCATCATTGGGCCGCATTAATGTAAAAAAAAAAAAGGATGCTAATGTGGCGCAAAGAGGCACTAGGGGCTCTCAAATCAGCCCCTTAGTGCCATAGCCAAGAGTTATCAGATTCAGAAACTGTTGTAAACGATAGAGGCTCTGCATGAGAGCCTTACATTGCAAAGGAACATGACTCGCTACTGCTGCCAGAACTGGTGAATGGACTGTGAACGGAGGAACTCACCTCCCGCACGTTCAAGTCATGCTCGTGTTCACCCACAGCGCTGAACAACGTTGGATGCCGAACGCAGAATTCCTCTCTCTCATCTCGTCTTTTTTGTTTTGGAGAGCTTGTGGGAAAGAGATTTTTGATTCCCTGATTTTCCCAATACCTGAAGAACTCTTGCCACGCTCTCCACTGCTGTGGCTGCCGCGAAGGGGCTCAGGTGGCGTCACTGTGTCCATCTCCCATGGGAAGCCAGAGGAGACAGGATGAATGATGGGCTGGCCAGGTGGTACCTTGCAGGTGGGCAGCTGCTGCAGCTGAAAAGCAAAGTGGCACAGTAGTTGGGACAGCAAGGGCTAGTTAGTAAAAAGCCTGCAAAGCAGGTAATGTTTCCTTTATCGTCCTGGCTGTGGGCAAAGGCAGTGGCCACTGAGGGTAAAGGTAAGCTAACGATCAACTATTCGACTGTGTTCCATGGATCTTGTGCAGTTATTGACTTTGTCTTCTCACTCCGACGTCAATAACAAATCATTTTGCTACATTTGTGCAACCTAATGCTAACAGTTACAAAGTATGCCTCGCCTGGTATAACTGTGGGTAAACAGACAACTTAAAAATCACAGCAACACAAGGCCGTGTCTGAGATCATTATCTGTAAATCTGGGAACTAGTGCAGCACAGGATGAAGACCAGAGCACAAATGACAGCACTAAACTTGGAATTTGAGAAACCACTTCCAAGTAGCCAAAAGAAAGGGATGAGTTAGATACCCAAAGATTCTATATATATGAAGCAAGGACTACCTAAAAACAAACAAACACAAGCATGTCATTTTTTGTAGGGGCACACTCACAGACTGTCAATAGGTAGCTCGCTATCAATAGGACCGGACATCTCATCATCCAGTGGGAGTGTCTCCTGACCTGTTTTGGCCAGGTGAAACACTCCCCGCGCGCACAGCACCACTGAGCCGTGCCATGTGTCCCCCTCCCCGCCCTCGCTGCTCCAAGGGATCAAGGCCCTCCTGGACCCGATCCGCCCTGGTGCCTGGTAAGCGCTATAGCGCTTTTCAGCTTCTTTGTCTCTCTGTCCATCTCTTTTGCATTTCTTGTTCTGGTTGCTTCTGCTTTGTCACTTTTCTGCTTTTTCACTTTTTCTGCTTTTGCTCTTTTTTGTACTTTTTTCACTTTTTCTGCTTTTTCTGTTTTTTTTCTACTTTCTCTCTTTTTCTGCCCCCCGTTTTACTCCTTTTCCCGCTCTCCCTCCGCTCCCCCGCCCCCCACACCCTTACTCGCCCGTGCCTCCTGCCTCCCAGCTGCTCCTACCGCCCCCCCCCCCTTCTTAATGGCGGTCGCTGCGCTCTAAGGTGAGTGCCTCCTGACCTGTTTTGGCCAGGTGAAACACTCCCCGCATGCACAGCACCACCGAGCCGTGCCTGTGTCTCCCCCTTCCCGCCCTCGCTGCTTCAAGAGATCAAGGCCCTCCTGGACCCGATCCGCCCTGGTGCCTGGTAAGCGCTAGAGCGCTTTTCAGCTTCTTTGTCTCTCTCTCCATCTCTTTTGCATTTCTTGTTCTGGTTGCTTCTGCTTTGTCACTTTTCTGCTTTTTCACTTTTTCTGCTTTTGCTCTTTTTTGTACTTTTTCACTTTTTCTGCTTTTTTCTCTTTTTTCTACTTTCTCTCTTCTTCCGCCCCCCGTTTTGCTCCTTTTCCCGCTCTCCCTCCGCTCCCCGCCCCCTGCCCCCATTCGCACACGCCTCCCGCCTCCCAGCTGCTCCTCCCTTCCCCCTCCCTTCTTAATGGCGGTCACTGCGCGCTAAGGTGAGTGTCCCCTGACCTGTTTTGGCCAGGTGAAACACTCCCTGCGCGCACAGCACCACCGAGCCGTGCCCGTGTCTCCCCCTCCCCGCCCTCGCTGCTCCAAGGGATCAAGGCCTTCCTGGACCCGATCTGCCCTGGTGCCTGGTAAGCGATAGAGCGCTTTTCAGCTTCTTTGTCTTTCTGTCCATCTCTTTTGCATTTCTTGTTCTGGTTGCTTCTGCTTTGTCACTTTTCTTCTTTTTCACTTTTTCTGCTTTTGCTCTTTTTTGTACTTTTTAAACTTTTTCTGCTTTTTCTCTTTTTTTCTACTTTCTCTATTTTTCTGCCCCCCCCGTTTTGCTCCTTTTCCCGCTCTCCCTCCAATTCCCCTGCACCCCCATTCGCCCGCGCCTCCCGCCTCCCAGCTGCTCCTCCCTTCCCCCTCCCTTCTTAATGGCGGTCACTGCGCGCTAAGGTGAGTGTCCCCTGACCTGTTTTGGCCAGGTGAAACACTCCACGCGCGCACAGCACCACCGAGCCGTGCCCGTGTCTCCCCCTCCCCGCCCTCGCTGCTCCAAGGGATCAAGGCCTTCCTGGACCCGATCTGCCCTGGTGCCTGGTAAGCGATAGAGCGCTTTTCAGCTTCTTTGTCTTTCTGTCCATCTCTTTTGCATTTCTTGTTCTGGTTGCTTCTGCTTTGTCACTTTTCTTCTTTTTCACTTTTTCTGCTTTTGCTCTTTTTTGTACTTTTTTAACTTTTTCTGCTTTTTCTCTTTTTTTCTACTTTCTCTCTTTTTCTGCCCCCCCCCCCGTTTTGCTCCTTTTCCCGCTCTCCCTCCAATTCCCCTGCACCCCCATTCGCCCGTGCCTCCCAGCAGCTCCTCCCTCCCCCCTCCCTTCTTAATGGCGGTCACTGCGCGCTAAGGTGAGTGTCTAGTGACCTGTTTTGGCCAGGTGAAACACTCCCCACGCGCACAGCACCACCAAGCCGTCCCTGTGTCTCCCCTCCCCGCCCTCGCTGCTCCAAGGGATCGAGGCCCTCCTAGACCGATCCGCCCTGGTGCCTGGTAAGCGCTAGAGCGCTTTTCAGCTTCTTTGTCTCTCTGGCCAATTCTTTTGCATTTCTTGTTCTGGTTGCTTCTGCTTTGTCACTTTTCTGCTTTTTCACTTTTTATGCTTTTGCTCTTTTTTGTACTTTTTTCACTTTTTCAGCTTTTTCTCTTTTTTTCTACTTTCTCTCTTTTTCTGCCCCCCTGTTTTGCTCCTTTTCCCGCTCTCCCTCCGCTCCCCCCACCCCGCACCCTCATTCGCCCACGCCTCCCGCCTCCCAGCTGCTCCACCCTCCCCCTCCCTTCTTAATGGTGGTCGCTGCGCGCTAAGGTGAGTGTCTCTTGACCTGTTTTGGCCAGGTGAAACACTCCCCGCGTGCACCGCACCACCGAGCCGTGCCCGTGTCTCCCCCTCCCCACCCTCGCTGCTCCAAGGGATCGAGGCCCTCCACGACCTGATCCGCCCAGGTGCCTGGTAAGCGCTAGAGCGCTTTTCAGCTTCTTTGTCTCTCTGTCCATCTCTTTTGCATTTCCTGTTCTGATTGCTTATGCTTTGTCACTTTTCTTCTTTTTCACTTTTTCTGCTTTTGCAATTTTTTTGTACTTTTTTCACTTGTTCTGCTTTTTCTCTTTTTTTCTACTTTCTCTCTTTTTCTGCCCCCCCGTTTTGATCCTTTTCCCGCTCTCGCTCCGCTCCCCCCACCCCCTGCATCCCCATTTGCCTGCGCCTCCCAGCTGCTCCTCCCTCCCCCCTCCCTTCTTAATGGCGGTCGCGCGCCGCTTGCGCGCTGGAGGCTCGCCAGAGGCAAGCCCATCTGCGCCCGTCGGCGCCTGGACCGCGCCCAGCACCAGAACCCCTGAACCCCACAACACCCACACCGCCAGCCCCTGCTACGACGCCGGCACCCTCCTCTCAGTCAACACCGGTCGAGACACCACCTGCTTCCAGGCCACTCCGAAAAGCACACACCGACCCTTTGTAGGAAGTTGGCTCTGTATGCACTATTTCAAAGTAAGGAATAGTATGCACAGAGTCCAAGGGTTCCCCTTAGAGGTAAGATAGTGGCAAAAAGAGATAATACTAATGCTCTATTTTGTGGTAGTGTGGTCGAGCAGTAGGCTTATCAAAGGAGTAGTGTTAAGCATTTGTTGTACATACACAAGCAATAAATGAGGAACACACACTCAAAGACAATCCCAGGCCAATAGGTTTTTGTATAGAAAAATATATTTTCTTAGTTTATTTTAAGAACCACAGGTTCAAGATTTACATGTAATACTTCAAATGAAAGGTATTGCAGGTAGGTACTTTAGGAACTTGGAATTAGCAAAATAGCATATACAGTTTTCACATAAATCACATATAGCTATTTTAAAACTAGACACTGCAATTTTCAACAGTTCCTAGGGGGAGTAAGAGTTTGTTAGTTTTTGCAGGTAAGTAAACCACCTTTGGGGTTCAAGTTTGGGTCCAAGGTAGCCCACCGTTGGGGGTTCAGAGCAACCCCAAAGTTACCACACCAGCAGCTCAGGGCCGGTCAAGTGCAGAGGTCAAAGTGGTGCCCAAAACGCATAGGCTTCAATGGAGAAGGGGGTGCCCCGGTTCCAGTCTGCCAGCAGGTAAGTACCCGCGTCTTCGGAGGGCAGACCAGGGGGGTTTTGTAGGGCACCGGGGGGGACACAAGTCCACACAGAAAGTACACACTCAGCAGCACGGGGCGGCCGGGTGCAGTGTGCAAACACGCGTCGGGTTTGTAATTGAAATCAATGGGAGACCAACGGGTCTCTTCAGCGATGCAGGCAGGCAAGGGGGGTGCTCCTCAGGGTAGCCACCACCTGGGCAAGGGAGAGGGCCTCCTGGGGGTCACTCCTGCACTGGAGTTTGGATCCTTCAGGTCCTGGGGGCTGCGGGTGCAGAGTCTTTACCAGGCGTCGGGATCTGAGAAGCAGGCAGTCGCGGTCAGGGGAGCCTCTGGATTCCCTCTGCAGGCGTCGCTGTGGGGGCTAATGAGGGGCAACTCTGGCTACTCACGGTCTCGCAGTCGCCGGGGAGTCCTCCCTGAAGTGATTGTTCTCCACAAGTCGAGCCGGGGGCGTCGGGTGCAGAGTGTCAAGTCTCACGCTTCCGGCGGGAAACGCAAGTTGTTTTAAAGTTGCTCCTTTGTTACAAAGTTGCAGTCTTGGGTGAACAGAGCCGCTGTCCTCGGGAGTTCTTGGTCCTTCTAGATGCAGGGCAGTCCTCTGAGGATTCAGAGGTCGCTGGTCCCTGGGGAAAGCGTCGCTGGAGCAGTGTCTTTAGAAGTGGGGAGACAGGCCGGTAGAGCTGGGGCCAAAGCAGTTGGTGTCTCCGTCTTCTTTGCAGGGTTTTTCAGCTTAGCAGTCCTCTTATTCTTAGGTTGCAGGAATCTGAGTTCCTAGGTTCTGGGGAGCCCTTAAATACTAAATTTAAGGGCGTGTTTAGGTCTGGGGGGTTAGTAGCCAATGGCTACTAGCCCTGAGGGTGGGTACACCCTCTTTGTACCTCCTCCCGAGGGGAGGGGGGCACATTCCTATCCCTATTGGAGGAATCCTCCATCTGCAAGATGGAGGATTTCTAAAAGTCAGAGTCACCTCAGCTCAGGACACCTTAGGGGCTGTCCTGACTGGCCAGGGACTCCTCCTTGTTTTTCTCATTATCTCCTCCGGCCTTGCCGCCAAAAGTGGTGCCGTGGCCGGAGGGGGCGGGCAACTCCACTAGCTGGAGGCCCCTGTGGTGCTGTAACAAAGGGGGTGAGCCTTTGAGGCTCACCGCCAGGTGTTACAGTTCCTGCAGGGGGAGGTGTGAAGCACCTCCACCCAGTACAGGCTTTGTTACTAGCCACAGAGTGACAAAGGCACTCTCCCCATGTGGCCAGCAACATGTCTGGTGTGTGTCAGGCTGCTAGAACTAGTCAGCCTACACGGATAGTCGGTTAAGGTTTCAGGGGGCACCTCTAAGGTGCCCTCTGGGGTGTATGTTACAATAAAATGTACACTGGCATCAGTGTGCATTTATTGTGCTGAGAAGTTTGATACCAAACTTCACAGTTTTCAGTGTAGCCATTATGGTGCTGTGGAGTTCGTGCATGACAGACTCCCAGACCATATACTCTTATGGCTACCCTGCACTTAGAATGTCTAAGGTTTTGCTTAGACACTGTAGGGGCACAGTGCTCATGCACTTGTGCCCTCACCTATGGTATAGTGCACCCTGCCTTAGGGCTGTAAGGCCTGCTAGAGGGGTGACCTATCTATACTGCATAGGTAGTGTGAGGTTGGCATGGCACCCTGAGGGGAGTGCCATGTCGACTTACTCGTTTTGTCCTCACTAGCACACACAAGCTGGCAAGCAGTGTGTCTGTGCAGAGTGAGGGGTCCCCAGGGTGGCATAAGACATGCTGCATCCCTTAGAGACCTTCCCTGGCATCAGGGCCCTTGGTACCAGGGGTACCAGTTACAAAGGGACTTACCTGGATGCCACAGTGTGCCAATTGTGGAAAGGCCATCTGCATGGGCAGTCCCAGGTCTGTGTTCCACTATAAAGTCCATTCCCTGTAGGGAGATGGACCACCTCAACAGTTTTGGATTTTCACCTTTCATTTGCATCAGCCATCTGAGAGGTCGGTGGTCAGTTTGAACTACAAAGTGAGTACCAAAGAGGTATGGTCTCAGCTTCTTCAGGGACCAAACCACAGCAAAGGCCTCCCTCTCAATGGCGCTCCAACGCTGCTCCCTGGGGAGTAACCTCCTGCTAATGAAAGCAACAGGCTGGTCAAGGCCATTATCATTTGTTTGGGACAAAACTGCCCCTATCCCATGTTCAGAGGCATCTGTCTGCACAATGAACTGCTTGGAGTAATCTGGAGCTTTTAGAACTGGTGCTGTGCACATTGCTTGTTTCAGGGTGTCAAAGGCCTGTTGGCATTCTACAGTCCAGTTTACTTTCTTGGGCATTTTATTGGAGGTAAGTTCTGTGAGGGCTGTCACTATGGATCCATATTTCTTCACAAACCTCCTGTAGTACCCAGTCAAGCCAAGGAATGCCCTGACTTGAGTTTGTGTTTTTGGAGCTGCCCGGTCCAGAATAGTCTGGATCTTAGGCTGGAGTGGCTGAACTTGGCCTCCACCTACAAGGTGCCCCAAGTAAACCACAGTTCCCTGCCCTATCTGGCATTTGGATGCCTTGATAGAGAGGCCTGCTGATTGCAGAGCCTTCAAAACCTTCTTCAGGTGGACCAGTTGATACTGCCAGCTGGAGCTAAAGACAGCAATATCGTCAAGATAAGCTGCACTAAAGGACTCCAAACCAGCAAGGACTTGATTCACCAACATTTGGAAGGTGGCAGGGGCATTCTTTAAACCAAAGGGCCTAACAGTAAACTGATAATGCCCATCAGGTGTGGAGAATGCTGTATTTTCTTTTGCTCCTGGTGCCATTTTGATTTGCCAGTACTCTGCAGTTAAGTCAAAGGTACTTAAGAACTTGGCAGCACCTAATTTGTCAATCAGTTCATCAGCCCTTGGAATGGGATGGGCATCTGTCTTGTTGACAGAATTAAGTCCTCTGTAGTCCACACAAAACCTCATCTCTCTCTTTCCATTTTTGGTGTCAGGTTTGGGGACTAAGACCACTGGGCTAGCCCAGGGGCTTTCAGAGTGCTCAATGACTCCCAATTCCAGCATCTTGTGGACTTCCACCTTGATGCTTTCCTTAACTTGGTCAGACTGTCTGAAAAATTAGTTTTTGACAGGCATGCTGTCTCCTGTGTCCACATCATGGGTACACAGGTGTGTCTGATCAGGGGTTAGGGAAAAGAGCTCAGCAAACTGTTGCAAGACCTTCCTACAGTCAGATTGCTGTTGGCTAGAGAGGGTGTCTGAATAGATCACTCCATCCACTGAGCCATCTTTAGGGTTTGTGGAGAGGAGATCAGGGAGAGGTTCACTCTCAGCTTCCTGGTCCTCATCTGTTACCATCAACAGATTCACATCAGCCCTGTCATGGAAGAGCTTAAGGCGGTTCACATGGATCACCCTCTTGGGGGTCCTGCTAGTGCCTAGGTCCACCAGGTAGATGACCTGACTCTTCTTTCCTAGCACTGGGTAAGGGCCACTCCATCTGTCCTGAAGTGCCCTGGGAGCCACAGGCTCCAAAACCCAGACTTTCTGCCCTGGCTGAAATTCAACCACTGCAGCCTTTTGGTCATACCAAAACTTCTGGAGCTGTTGGCTGGCCTCAAGGTTTTTGCTTGCCTTTTCCATATACTCTGCCATCCTTGAACGTAGGCCAAGTACATAGTCCACTATATCTTGCTTAGGCTCATGAGGAGGTCTCTCCCAGCCTTCTTTCACAAGAGCTAGTGGTCCCCTTACAGGGTGGCCAAACAGAAGTTCAAAGGGTGAGAACCATACTCCCTTCTGAGGCACCTCTCTGTAAGCGAAAAGCAGACATGGCAAGAGGACATCCCATCTCCTTTTGAGTTTTTCAGGGAGCCCCATGATCATGCCTTTCAATGTTTTGTTGAATCTCTCAACAAGACCATTGGTTTGTGGATGGTATGGTGTGGTGAATTTGTAAGTCACCCCACACTCATTCCACCTGTGTTTCAGGTATGCTGACATAAAGTTGGTACCTCTGTCAGACACCACCTCCTTAGGAAAACCCACTCTGGTAAAGATACCAATGAGTGCCTTGGCCACTGCAGGGGCAGTAGTCGACCTAAGGGGAATTGCTTCAGGGTATCTAGTAGCATGATCCACTACTACTAGTATGTATAGGTTCCCTGAGGCTGTGGGAGGTTCAAGTGGACCCACTATGTCCACACCCACTCTTTCAAAGGGGACCCCCACCACTGGAAGTGGAATGAGGGGGGCCTTTGGGTGTCCACCTGTCTTACCACTGGCTTCACAGGTGGCATAGGAGACACAAAACTCCTTGACCTTCTGGCACATGTTGGGCCAATAGAAGTGGTTGACTAGTCTCTACCACGTCTTGGTCTGTCTCAAATGCCCAGCAAGAGGAATATCATGGGCTAAGGTCAGTTTGAACTCCCTAAACTCCTGAGGCACTACCACTCTCCTAGTGGCACCAGGTTTGGGATCTCTTGCCTCAGTGTAAAGGAGTCCATCTTCCCAATAGACCCTATGTGTTCCTGTTTTCTTTCCATTGGACTCTTCAGCAGCTTGCTGCCTAAGGCCTTCAAGAGAGGGACAGGTTTCTTGTCCCTTACACAACTGTTCCCTTGAGGGTCCCCCTGGGCTTAGGAGCTCAACCTGATAAGGTCCTAACTCCATGGGCTTAGTTCCCCCAGAGGGCAGAACTTCTTCCCGAGAAGAGAGGTTCTCTTTTTGTTGTTGTGTTGCAACTGGTTCCCCAGTTGTCTTTCCTTTTCTCTTGGTAGGTTGGGCCCTTTTTCTAGGCTCCAACACTACTTTTTCATCCTGAGCCTTGCACTGTGCCCTTGTCTTGACACACACCAGTTCAGGGATATCCAGCATGGCTGCATGGGTTTTCAGTTGTACCTCAGCCCATGCTGAGGACTCCAGGTCATTTCCAAGCAAACAGTCTACAGGGATATTTGAGGAGACCACCACCTGTTTCAGGCCATTGACCCCTCCCCACTCTAAAGTTACCATAGCCATGGGATGTACTTTAGTCTGATTGTCAGCGTTGGTGACTGGATAAGTTTGTCCAGCCAGGTATTGACCAGGGGAAACCAGTTTCTCTGTCACCATGGTGACACTGGCACCTGTATCCCTCAGGCCTTCTACACTTGTCCCATTAATTAAGAGCTGCTGCCTGTATTTTTGCATGTTAGGAGGCCAGGCAGCCAGTGTGGCTAAATCCACCCCACCCTCAGAGACTAATGCAGCTTCAGTGTGACACCTGATTTGCTCTGGGCACACTGTTGATCCCACTTGGAGACTGGCCATTCCAGTGTTAGCTGGAGTGGAGTTAGAAGTGGTACTTTTCTTGGGACAGGCCTTGTCTCCAGTTTGGTGTCCAGGCTGATTACAGCTACGACACCAGGCCTTTTTGGGATCAAGGTTTTTACCCTTGTACCCAAAATTGGATTGTGAAGAGGCTCTGGGCCCACCCTCCTGTGCAGGTTTTTGGGGGCCTGTAGAAGACTCTTTACTATTTTTACCTTTGGATGTCTCAACACTCTTCCCCTGGGGAGGCTTTGTGACCCCTTTCTTTTGGTCACCCCCTGTGGAAGTCTTGGTCACCCTAGTCTTGACCCAATGGTCCGCCTTCTTTCCCAATTCTTGGGGAGAAATTGGTCCTAGGTCTACCAGATGCTGATGCAGTTTATCATTTGAACAATTACTCAATAGGTGTTCTTTCACAAATAAATTGAACAGCCCATCATAATCATTTACACTACTGCCTTGAATCCAACCATCCAGTGTTTTCACTGAGTAGTCCACAAAATCAACCCAGGTCTGGCTTGAGGATTTTTGAGCCCCCCTGAACCTAATTCTATACTCCTCAGTGGAGAATCCAAAGCCCTCAATCAGGGTAGCCTTCATGAGGTCATAGGATTCTGCATCTTTTCCAGAGAGTGTGAGGAGTCTATCCCTACACTTTCCAGTGAACATTTCCCAAAGGAGAGCACCCCAGTGAGATCTGTTTACTTTTCTGGTTGCACAAGCCCTCTCAAAAGCTGTGAACCATTTGGTGATGTCATCACCCTCTTCATATTTAGTTACAATCCCTTTTGGGATTTTCAACATGTCAGGAGAATCTCTGACCCTATTTATGTTGCTGCCACCATGGATGGGACCAAAACCCATCTCTTGTCTTTCCCTTTCTATGGCTAGGAGCTGTCTCTCTAAAGCCAATCTTTTGGCCATCCTGGCTAGCAGGAGGTCATCTTCACTGAGGCTATCCTCAGTGATTACAGAGGTGCTGGACCCTCCTGTGAGGGAAGCAGCATCTCTGACTATCACAGTTGGAGACAGGGCTTGAGGGGCCCTGATCTCTCTAATTAGGACTGGAGGGGGGGAATTCTCCTCCAAGTCACTAGCTTCATCCTCTGGGAGGTCATCCTCAGAGGGGTTGGCTTTGTCAAACTCTGCCAGCTGCTCCTGGAGCTGTGCTTTGGAAGGGTTTATGCCAGCTTTTATTTTTTTAATTTTGCAGAGAGACCTTAGCTCCCTCATTCTAAGATGGAGGTAAGGTGTGAGGTCGAGTTCCATCACACTCTCTTCTGCATTAGACATTATGGGGGTCATTCTGACCCCCGCCGGCGGCGGTAGCCGCCGGCCTGGCTGGGACCACCAGAAGACCGTCCCGCGGTCAGAAGACCGCAGCGGTCATTCTGGGTTTCCCACTGGGCTGGCGGGCGACCGCCAAAAGGCCGCACGCCAGCCCAGTGGGAAACACCCTTCCACGAGGAAGCCGGCTCCGAATGGAGCCGGCGGAGTGGAAGGTGTGCGACGGGTGCAGTGGCACCCGTCGCGAATTTCAGTGTCTGCAAAGCAGACACTGAAATTCAAAGTGGGGCCCTCTTACGGGGGCCCCTGCAGTGCCCATGCCATTGGCATGGGCACTGCAGGGGCCCCCAGGGGCCCCACGACACCCCTCACCGCCATCCTGTTCCTGGCAGTCGGAACGCCAGGAACAGGATGGCGGTGAGGGGGTCGGAATCCCCCATGGCAGCGGAAAACCGGCGGGACGCCGCCGGTTTTCCTGTTCTGACCGCGGCCAAACCGCCGCGGTCAGAATGCCCTGCGGGGCACCGCCAGCCTGTTGGCGGTGCTCCCGCCGACCCCGGCCCCGGCGGTCCTTGACCGCCGGGGTCGGAATGACCCCCTATGTTTCTAAAAGTTGGAATACTTTTTAAGAATCTAAAACTATCTCTAGAACTTAATTCAAACTTTCACAAAACTTTTAAACTCTAAAAGAAATGCTAATAGGGACTAACACAAGGCCCTAGCAAGACTTTAAAAATTTAGAAAAATAGCTCAAATTGCAAAAATAAGTTTCTAATGACAATTTTGGGAATTTAGTTGTGTGATCAGGTATTGACTGAGTAGTCCAGCAAATGCAAAGTCTTGTACCCCACCGCTGATCCACCAATGTAGGAAGTTGGCTCTGTATGCACTATTTCAAAGTAAGGAATAGTATGCACAGAGTCCAAGGATTCCCCTTAGAGGTAAGATAGTGGCAAAAAGAGATAATACTAATGCTCTATTTTGTGGTAGTGTGGTTGAGCAGTAGGCTTATCAAAGGAGTAGTGTTAAGCATTTGTTGTACATACACAAGCAATAAATGAGGAACACACACTCAAAGACAATCCCAGGCCAATAGGTTTTTGAATAGAAAAATATATTTTCTTAGTTTATTTTAAGAACCACAGGTTCAAGATTTACATGGAATACTTCAAATGAAAGGTATTGCAGGTAGGTACTTTAGGAACTTGTAATAAGCAAAATAGCATATACAGTTTTCACATAAATCACATATAGCTATTTTAAAACTAGACACACTGCAATTTTCAACAGTTCCTAGGGGGAGTAAGAGTTTGTTAGTTTTTGCAGGTAAGTAAACCACCTACGGGGTTCACGTTTGGGTCCAAGGTAGCCCACCGTTGGGGGTTCAGAGCAACCCCAAAGTTACCACACCAGCAGCTCAGGGCCGGTCAGGTGCAGAGGTCAAAGTGGTGCCCAAAACGCATAAGCTTCAATGGAGAAGGGGGTGCCCCAGTTCCAGTCTGCCAGCAGGTAAGTACCCGTGTCTTCGGAGGGCAGACCAGGGGGGTTTTGTAGGGCACCGGGGGGGACACAAGTCCACACAGAAAGTACACCCTCAGCAACACGGGGCGGGTTTGTAATTGAAATCAATGGGAGACCAAGGGGTCTCTTCAGCGATGCGGGCAGGCAAGGGTAGCCACCACCTGGGCAAGGGAGAGGGCCTCCTGGGGGTCACTCCCGCACTGGAGTTCGGATCCTTCAGGTCCTGGGGGCTGCGGGTGCAGAGTCTTTACCAGGCATCGGGATCTGAGAAGCAGGCAGTCGCGGTCAGGGGGAGCCTCTGGATTCCCTCTGCAGGCGTCGCTGTGGGGGCTCAGGGGGGGCAACTCTGGCTACTCACGGTCTCGCAGTCGCCGGGGAGTCCTCCCTGAAGTGATTGTTCTCCACAAGTCGAGCCGGGGGTCGTCGGGTGCAGAGTGTCAAGTCTCACGCTTCCGGCGGGAAACGCAAGTTGTTTTAAAGTTGCTCCTTTGTTACAAAGTTGCAGTCTTGGGTGAACAGAGCTGCTGTCCTCGGGAGTTCTTGGTCCTTCTAGATGCAGGGCAGTCCTCTGAGGATTCAGAGGTCGCTGGTCCCTGGGGAAAGCGTCGCTGGAGCAGTGTCTTTAGAAGTGGGAGACAGGCCGGTAGAGCTGGGCCAAAGCAGTTGGTGTCTCCGTCTTCTCTGCAGGGTTTTTCAGCTTAGCAGTCCTCTTCTTCTTAGGTTGCAGGAATCTGAGTTCCTAGGTTCTGGGGAGCCCTTAAATACTAAATTTAAGGGCGTGTTTAGGTCTGGAGGGTTAGTAGCCAATGGCTACTAGCCCTGAGGGTGGGTACACCTTCTTTGTGCCTCCTCCCGAGGGGAGGGGGGCACATTCTTATCCCTATTGGGGGAATCCTCCATCTGCAAGATGGAGGATTTCTAAAAGTCAGAGTCACCTCAGCTCAGGACACCTTAGGGGCTATCCTGACTGGCCAGTGACTCCTCCTTGTTTTTCTCATTATCTCCTCCGGCCTTGCCGCCACAAGTGGGGCCGTGGCCGGAGGGGCGGGCAACTCCACTAGCTGGAGTGCCCTGTGGAGCTGTAACAAAGGGGGTGAGCCTTTGAGGCTCACCGCCAGGTGTTACAGTTCCTACAGGGGGAGGTGTGAACCACCTCCACCCAGTACAGGCTTTGTCACTAGCCACAGAGTGACAAAGGCACTCTCCCCATGTGGCCAGCAACATGTCTGGTGTGTGTCAGGCTGCTAGAACTAGTCAGCCTACACGGATAGTCGGTTAAGGTTTCAGGGGGCACCTCTAAGGTGCCCTCTGGGGTGTATGTTACAATAAAATGTACACTGGCATCAGTGTGCATTTATTGTGCTGAGAAGTTTGATACCAAACTTCACAGTTTTCAGTGTAGCCATTATGGTGCTGTGCAGTTCATGCATGACATACTCCCAGACCATATACTCTTATGGCTACCCTGCACTTACAATGTCTAAGGTTTTGCTTAGACACTGTAGGGGCACAGTGCTCATGCACTTGTGCCCTCACCTATGGTATAGTGCACCCTGCCTTAGGGCTGTAAGGCCTGCTAGAGGGGTGACTTATCTATACTGCATAGGCAGTGTGAGGTTGGCATGGCACCCTGAGGGGAGTGCCATGTCGACTTACTCGTTTTGTCCTCACTAGCACACACAAGCTGGCAAGCAGTGTGTCTGTGCAGAGTGAGGGGTCCCCAGGGTGGCATAAGATATGCTGCATCCCTTAGAGACCTTCCCTGGCATCTAAGGGGTACCAGTTACAAGGGACTTACCTGGATGCCAGGGTGTGCCAATTGTGGAAACAAAAGTACAGGTTAGGGAAAGAACACTGGTGCTGGGGCCTGGTTAGCAGGCCTCAGCACACTTTCAAATCAAAACTTAGCATCAGCAAAGGCAAAAAGTCAGGGGGTAACCATGCCAAGGAGGCATTTCCTTACACCCTTCTCCTGCCGCAACTGCAGCTTCACCTGCATCAGAGCCTATAAACCTCCCAGGACCAAGACCAACCACCTCCACTGCATACTCCTCAACACTCGCTCCGCACGTAAGCACGCCATCGAGCTCTGGGACCTGCTCAACACCACCGCCCCCGACGTAGCCTTCCTGACCGAAACCTGGTGGAACGACTCCTCAGCGCCTGACATCGCCATAGCCATCCCGGACCGGTACAAGATCTCCCTCAGAGACCGTATCAACAGAACCGGAGGAGGCATAGCCATGGTCCACAAGGCCACACTCGAAGTCACACCCACCTGGACGACTCCCTCAACTCCGCCAAATTCCTACACTTTCAAATCCACACCGACCCCAACACCACCCTCAGAGGAACGCTTGTCTACAGACCTCCTGGACCCAGGGCACTGTTCAGCAACGCCATCACCGACCTTGCCAGCACCCACTCACTCGCCTCCACGGACTGCATCCTCCTCGGGGACCGGAACTTCCGCCTCGAAAACAATAACGACGTCAACTCTACCACCCTGATTGAAAACCTCACCAACCTCGGCCTCAGACAACTTGTCAATGCACCCACCCACGCTGCCGGTCACACTCTAGACCCCATCTTCTCCACAAGCAACCACATCACCTTCAACCGCACCACCGAACTCTACTGGACCGACCACTACTGCATCCACTTCACCTTCAAGAAACAAAACAAACACGCCACACCAAGCGACCACCCCACTGATGCTGCAGCAAAGTCACCGAAGACCAGTTGATCAACGCCCTAGCCCAGAAACCGCCCACCGACCCCACCGCCCCTGACATCGCTGCCCACAACCTCAGGCTATGAATCGACAACTGCGCCAACTGTCTCGCACCACTCAAAAAACCCTCCAACAACCAATCCAACAAGAAAGCCACCTGGTTCACCAACGACCTCCAAGCCTCCAAACGCAACTGCCGTAAACTCAAGAAGAAATGGCTCCACGAACGCACACCCGACAGCCACACAGCACTCAAGAATGCCACACGCAGTCATCACCAACTCCTCAGGCTAGCAAAGAGATCCTCCTTCAAAACCCGCCTAGAAAACAACACCCACAACTGCAAAGAACTCTTCAACATCGTGAAGGAGCTCTCCAACCCCAGCGCCACCGTCAACGACATCCCTCCCTCCCAAGAACTGTGCGACGCCCTAGCCACCGCCTTCCACCGAAAGATCGCTGACATCCACAACAACTTCAACACCCCTACTACCTCAAACACGCCAGTCTCCCACTCCACGAAATCCACCCGCACCAACCGCCTGACCTCCTGGACCAGCATCAACGACGACGAGACTCGCAAGACCATGAATTCCATCCGCTCCGGATCACCGTCAGACCCGTGCCCACACCACATATACAACAAAGCAGACACAGCCATTGCACCACACCTATGAAAGATCATCAACATCTCCTTCGAAACAGCAAGGTTCCGGGAGAGCTGGAAACACGCCGAAATCAACGCTCTACTCAAAAAACCAAAGGCGGACCCCAAAGACCTTAAGAACTTCCGGCCCATCTCCCTGCTCCCATTCCCGGCGAAGGTCATTGAGAAAATCGTCAGCACACAACTTACCCAATACCTCAAAGACAACAACATCCTCGACCCCTCCCAGTCCGGATTCAGACGGAACCACAGCACCAAGACCGCTCTCCTCGGCGCCACAGACGACATCAGAAGCCAACTTGACAATGGAGAAACATCAGCCCTCATCCTCCTAGACCTGTCAGCCGACTTCTACACAGTCTGCCACCACACTCTGAAAATCCGACTCCACGAAGCAGGGATCCAAGAGAAAGCCCTCGACTGGACCACATCCTTCTTCGACAGCAGAACCCAGAGAGTCCGCCTCCCCCCTTTCCAATCCAAAGCCACCAACATCATCTGTGGCGTACCCCAGGGCTCATCCCTCAACCCGACGCTGTTCAACATCTACATGGCCCCCCTCGCACAAGTGGCCCGCCAACACAACCTCAACATCATCTCCTACGCCGATGACACGCAACTCATTCTCTCCCTCACCAAGGACCCACACACCGCCAAAACCAACCTCCACCAGCATGAAGGCCGTCGCCGACTGGATAAGAGGCAGCAGGCTGAAACTGAACTCGGACAAAACGGAGGTCCTCGACCTTGGGCCCACCCCCTCCGCCTGGGAAGACTCGTGGTGGCCAGCCTCGCTGGGAACCCCACCAACACCAACTGACCACGCACGCAACCTTGGCTTCATCCACGACTCAACCCTCTCCATGTCAAAGCAGGTCAACGCCATCTCCTCCTCCTGCTACAACACCCTCCGCATGCTTCGCAGGATCTACAAATGGATCCCAACCGAAACAAGAAAAACAGTAACACAGGCCCTCGTCAGCAGCAGGCTCGACTACGGCAACGTACTCTACGCAGGCATCCCGTCCAAACACCTGCAACGCCTCCAACGCATCCAAAACGCCTCCGCCCGACTCATCCTCAACATTCCCTGCCGCAGCCACATCACCCCTCACCTGAGAGACCTGCACTGGCTCCCCGTCGACAAGAAGATCATCTTCAAACTCCTCACCCACGCACACACAGCACTCCACAACACCGGACCAGCCTACCTTAACAACAGACTCAGCTTCTACACCCCCACCCGACAACTCCACTCTTCCAACCTTGCCTCCATCCCCCGCATCCGACGCAAATCCTCCGGCGGCAGATCTTTTTCCTACCTCACTGCCAAGACCTGAAATACCCTCCCGTCCGACCTAAGACAGATCCAGGACCTGCTCACCTTCAGAAGACACCTCAAGACCTGGCTCTTCGAGCAGTAGCAGCACCCCCTCCCCCTTTTTTCTTTCCCCAGCGCCTTGAGACCCTCATAGGTATGTAGTGTGCTTTATAAATGGATTGATTGATTGATTGAGTGCAATAATTGAGGATGTGCTTCATCAAAAGAAAATCCATCTACCGATGGCTGGCCATTTTCTGGACCTACCTGATGAGGACTCGGAAGACGAGTCCATTTATGGCAGGGCTGAATCTTCAGATCATTACTTAAATTGAATGTATTAACACGAATCCTCTCAACAACAAGCCCAGCCAGGGAGTTACTTAGGCCAGCAATATTTGATCTCTTTACCGGAGTTGAGGCACGCAAGGTCACAAGTAATGCCTCATGTATATACTTCCATTCAAATTGATTTAGACTTTGAGAAAGATGTCCCACCGTCCTACTGGGTACTCTTTGCAATGAATGTTATCACCAAAACGTTATTAAGAATATCAGAGACATTGATAAATCAATCAGTAGCAATGGATTCTCAACAGTGCTATTAAAAGAGATGGCAATTTATATTAAAGAGTTAAGAGAGAACAACATAGAAAGACAATTCAAAGCCTCCTCTCTGTGGCATCAGCGGCAAAATCGTAACAGTCTCTTTGAATTGATGACATAGTAGATTCATTACAACTGCTGCCACACAAATTGAAGAGTCTGCTTGAAGGAGGCACCAGGTTATTAACCACCAAGTTAGGAACCCCTGAGGCTAGCAATATGGTGTCATCATTGACTTCATATGTGAACAGCCTAGTAAGCAAAACAGAGACCTGGTGGAAAAAAAGCCTTGCAGTTCCAAAGAGTTGAGTAGGACTAATAGCACAATGGACAGAAACACGGATAACAGTCTAATCCTGGCACAAGCCAGTGACATCCAAGAATTAGGAGATGATTTGCAGACCCAAAGCTCATATTTGGAGCACCATTTACACGATTTTCAACCATACATAAATAAGAGGCAAGAAGACTCCGTAAATTAAATAAGAAGGGGCCAAAACAAGCAGTGGAAACAAAATCGTCTACACAGAACAGCGAACAGAGGAGATACTCAACCTGTGACGGCAACCCTAATCAGCGGAAGAGGGGTAAGAAAATACAGGGCAATAATGACTCCAGTTTATAAGACGTTTGAGTTATAGATTTGGACTTGTCACACAATACAATGAAAACTGCTCAAAGCGATGTCCTGTCCCACAACCCCTCATTATCTAACATTAACCACAATTAAATCTTATTAATCGAAGGCAACATACCATTTTGCTCAGGAGGAACAAACAGGAAAGAATGGTCAATCTGCACTAAACCCGAGGAGCACCATGACATTAAATGAAAGAGGAAGTGTCATTGGTGAAAGTAGGAATATCAAGTAACCCTGGTCTAGTCAATCAGGAGACAGGTGGAAAAAACCGGCAAAGTCATAGAAACATTTCAGATGGGAATCTCAGAAACAGTGACATCTTTACAACATCTATGTGAACAAGGAGACTAGTCAGTGATACTTTGGATACAGTGATGGATAATTTGACAGACACAGGGAATAACCCAGGCTGGGATCAACCTAAGTGAAGAGAAACACACATATTTCAATATTTCGGCCTACATAGATGTACAAAAGCCACAGGGCATGGTCGCCATTAACCCACATGATGCAGGGACAATGTCCCCCTTTTTAACATACCTCTTTCCAACTAGCATACGTTAGAAAGACCTTTTGAAATTTAAATCAAAACAACATACTGAGAATTTTACATCATTGTCTAGATTACATAGGCTCAGGGGACCTACTAAACATTCGAGTTCAAAGGGAGTTTATAAGAACGAGCTGGGCGATACAAAAGCAATACACAAAAATTGTAAGTCAAAGTTTCACTGTGTTAGAATGGATATTATCTTGAAACCAGATGGACTCTTGAGATATATGTATTCCTTAAAAAATGACTCATACAATAATGACATTAAAAAAGAGAAATGTGGTTTTAACTTATATGTCAGCATCTAAGTTCCCTTACACAGCTATCTCGAATGAAGTTAACAAGTTACGCTTATTGTTTCAAATAACCATTGTAATGCTAGGTGAGTCAACTTTCCAGTGGGTATACGTACAACATCTTCTCGGTCTATATATCCCTGATGAGGGTAGAAGACAGGCGGTAGTTTATTTGTTCTCCTTAAACGTGTACTCCTGGAAAATTGCAGGTTTAGACCGTCATTTGAAGAAGAACGAAGATAATCTAAACTCTTTCTTCAACTTTTGCCATGTAATTTGTTCACAAGCGACCTGGAAAACGTCGGCTATTGTGTTACAAAAATCATATCACTCTACATGTCCCAGCCATAAAAGGACAAAAGGGGAGACTAAGAGGAGGTTTATGAATACTATTAAAATCTGATGTGGTCATAACTATTTATCAGATTATCTTTCGATCAAGAAATCTAATTGCTGCACAAGTGAGGTTTAATGTCTATCTTCGGATATTTTTATCCACCATTCAGAAAAGAAAGAGCTTATTGCAATCTTTTAGGAAGTGGAAATCCTAATCGATTCAAATAAAAAAAATGACAATGCTAATAACTGGTGTTGGACCTGGCCCCTCTTGCAGGTTCATGCCTAGACTTTTTGCCTCCTTCCTCCTATTTTTTCTGACCTGTCGCTGTTGGCTCTAGGACTCTGAGCACTTTATCACTGCTGATCAGTGCTAAAGTGCAGGTGCTCTCCCTACAAAAGTTGGTATGATTGGCTTATACCTAATTGTCATATTTAATTTAGCTGTATGTTGTACAGTATATCTCTATACCCAGGGCCTGTAAATTAAATGCTACTAGTGTGCCTGCAGCGCTGCTTGCGCCACCCACTGAAGTCGCCTTTCAAACCTGTCTCAGGCCCTCTAGCGCAGGGCCTGCATTTACTGTTTAATGCCACAGGGGCCTGGCATCTAAATTTACTTGTCAGGCCCAGAACTCCCTTTTTACTACATGTAAGTCACCCCTAAGTTAGGCCCTAGCTAGCCCTATGGGCAGGGTGCTATGTATGTAGAAGGCAGGACATGTGCGTGGTTGCATGGCCTGTCCTGGTAGTGACGAACAGCCTATTTGGTTTCTGATTGCTGTGAATGCTGCCTTCTCATAGGATTGCAATGGAAAAGCCCTGCCTTATGTCTAGGGGGGATTTATGAGGGGCAGCATAGGCATGTTTAGTTTGGTTGTAATGGTAATGAGAAATGCTGCTACTGTGGAAGGTGCATTTTTTTATTATCATTACAGAAATGCCACTTCTAGAAAGTGAGCATTTCTCTGTGCTTATGACTGGTGTTTTGTGGCTTGAATCCAAACCGCATCTGGGCAGAGTGACAGTTGGGCTTTGTGCATACTTTTCAGACAGCCTGTGCACAGGTAGGGTGGAGATGTCACAGAGGTGCATCTGCATTTTGAATGGACTTCTTGGGCTGAGAGAAGGGGGAGGTGGGGCATACATGCATCTGTAATGGCTGTGACCTGGCCTCACACAAAAGGATAGCTTACCCCAATTGATTTTGGAGCCTGTGCTGAAGGAGAGAGGGGGCACTCCCAGAACAAGTTGTAACAGGTTGGTACCTCCTCTCCCCATCTTTGTTAACATATTTCAAAACTGAGTATAGGTACAGGGGATTTTTCCCCACAATTTGGAGAGACTCTGGACTTTACCATTCTTGTAACTGGACATGGAATGCTGCTGGAGGTACACACCAGGAACCGCCTTCGACTGCTACTGCTGTGCAGACCTGTGACCTGCTTGGTCACCAACTGCATACATCCATTGTGTGCTGGCCTGCTGCTGGGCCCTGCCACCCTGTGCTCCATCTGTTGTGTCCCCCAGGGGCAGGGTGCTGTGGCCTCTGACCCCTGTAAATGGATACTGCAGCACGTGAGGAGTGCTGCTTGTGCTCTGCTGAAATTGCCAAGTGCCTGGAGAGCGCTTTTATGTTGTTCTACTTAAGCGCGTTGGAAGCGCTTTATGTTTCTGCCCCCCCTGCGCTTTATAAGCGCTTGTTCTATGTTGGAGCAAATCACTGCCGTGACCTTGGCGTTTTAAGGAATCCAAGCGCGTTGAAAGTGTGCTCCTTGGAGTGCCCCCGCAGCACCTCCTAGTGAAGAGAGGAGTGAGCACGCTCCTACCAGTGCCCCAGAGGCGAACCATGCTCCGAGGAGCGCCCACAGGCATCAACTTTGGCCTGTGCACCACTTCGCAGGCTGCTCTGTGATTCTTGCACCCCATCGGGTGCCGTCAGAGGGAGGAGGCCTCACCGGCAGCCACCTCGCTCCACCGAGGCCCCCGCATGGGTAGAGGAGCTGCGGGTGGGGCGGAAGCATCACCAGAGGCCCTCTGCACTGCTGGGCCCCAACCTCTTGCCCTTCTTCAGGGTTTTTGGCTTGCTCTCCAGTAGGGCCAGTTGTAGCCCGGGGGGGGCAGAGATTGTGGGCTCCCCATTAGGGCGCGGGCCCCAGGATGGATCCTAGATACGAGAATCGGAGGGGGAGCGTCCTGCGCCCCTACCCTTATCACCAAACGGCTCCCGCCTGTGCACAGAGGAGCGCCGGGGGCCCCCACCTTTCAGCATGGCACTGGAGGTGCCTATAACCTAAGGAAACAGGTACTTTGGGAGGGCAACATACTCCTGTGGGCCTCTTCAGCGGATATCTTTCCTGAAGAATGGCCATATACTTTTCTAATGTTCCTTTTATGGGCATGCTTGGACTGTTCTGCTAACCTGTTTCTTTTATGAGGTAACATATGTTTGCTAATGTTCCTTTTTATGAACATGTATGCTAATATGTCTTTTTTTTACTTGCCATATGTTTTCTAGTGTTCCTGGTATGGGCATTTATGATACTTTTATGACAAGTACATTTCTGTAGTAATGTTTTCCTGGCTGCTGCTTAGGTTGCAGAATAATGAGTAACCTGTGTGTTATATGTGACTATTTGCTGATTTCTGCAGAGTATCAGTACTGCGTAATGTTCTCACAACTGCTTGGGTAGCAGTGTATTATTGACATGTTGTGTTTGGTCTAATAATGTTGTGTACAATACAGTTTATTTTTATATAACTTGGTGTGATGTTTCCTTTCTGGTGGGGATAGTGTGTCACATGTGTTGTGTGTGTTGTGCAAATGCTTTACACATTGCCTCTGGGTTAGGCCTGACTGCTTGTGCTAAGCTAACAAGGGGGTGAGCAGGGGTTACCTTGGACATGTAACTCCCTTGCCCTGGCTAGAGTGGGTGGGTAGGTTCTGCCTGGCTTAGGTGGATACCCTAGCCAACCAGAAACCCCATTTCTAACATCTAACATCTAGTGATTTCAATAATCAGATATTTGGAGTTCCAAGAGCAATTTTTATAAAAACAAAAAGGGAAATGGCCCACATTTTAAGAAATGGGGCTCCGACACCTCAAAGGAAGACACATAAATGATCAACTGTCACAAGCAACTTTTCGTGCAAGGGCGAAAAAATCTATTATTGATTACACTTTTATTTATATGGCAGATTTCCACATGATAATGGAATATCAAATTATAAGCAGACTGGAAAGTGACCATAATCCACAGCAAAACATTTTATCCAAAACTATTGAGACGTTTGGATTGGACACAAGTTGCACGGCGAACATTTAACAGTAAAATCAGTGAAAGGGATTGAGTGGACCTTTACTCTGAATATTCATTTACAGCATATTTTGACCTAAAAAAATTTAATTGAAACCATGAAGGTTGCACATACTGTGGCAGGAAATTTAGTGCTGGATAGCCTGAGGTATACCAAATGTCTTGGAGATATATTTGATTTCTTGGCCCCAGTAGATCACAAGAAAACTAGATCTGACATATAGTTCAGTTCACAGTACGTAAACATTCTCAACATTGAGAAATTAGTTAGGAGAAAATCAAGACAACTTTACAACGTGGAGCCCAGTCCAGACAACATTCAATCTGCAAATCAGCTACAAAACTATTCAAAAAAGGAAAATCGTAAACTCAAAGGAAGCCACCAGGAGCAGCTCTGGACAGAGCTCCAAGAAAAAAGAAGAGAACGTTTTGGGTACTAGCGGGGTTGGTTTCCAACACTTATGGAACAGAAAGAGACTACCACATGTGATCTAGAAAGTATACTTGGCTAACCTTTACGGAGGGTCACCACAAAACTCCCTGAATCAAGATAAGAAATGTGAGATGTCTGGTTATGTCATTTCACAACAGAAAACTGAAAGGCTTATCAAAGGCTCTTACAACTCAAGGGCCCTAGGGCCAAACAGCTTCCTAATTGAGGTAATGGAATGAGATTCATCAGGATGGAGTTCTTTAGTGGCTATAATAATTAACACAGTGATCTATTCTGGGTGTGAACTACTCTCTTGGAAGGGCTCAATTATTCAGGCAGTCTATAAACTATAAACGAGTTCCAAGAAACTCCCAAAAGAGTTGCAGACTGATCACATTGTTAGATGCAGAAGGGAACGTATTCACAAAGCACTTATGCCATCAAAAAAAATGGCCAATAGAAGCCAAAAGATTAAGGCCCATATTTATACATTTTTGCACCGCATTTATGTCATTTTTTTTGCGCAAAAGCGGCGCAAAGTTACAAAATATAGCAGCATATTTATACTTGTTTTGCGTGAATTTGTGTCATTTTTTTAATGCAAATTTGGTTCAAAACTAACTCCATATTTATACTTGACGCTAGACCCGTCTAGCGCCAACGTTATTGAGTTAAAGTCATTTTTTGGACATGGAAACAT
This sequence comes from Pleurodeles waltl, assembly GCF_031143425.1. Lineage (NCBI taxonomy): Eukaryota > Metazoa > Chordata > Amphibia > Caudata > Salamandridae > Pleurodeles > Pleurodeles waltl. The sequence goes on along the minus strand of NC_090444.1, from coordinate 595,231,010 downwards.
ACCTTGCGTCAATGAGATGCAAGGTGGGAGTTCCTGTGCAAAAAATGACTCTATGGCCTTAGCGCCATATTTATCCCCCATGCTAAAATCACGCTCGGGGGAGGAGGGGTCAAATATTGGTGCAAAGCTTGCTTTAAACCATTATTAAATGCCTGGGTCAGGGCAGACATTAGGGGACCTTTGTGCCTATTTCCATGGTGGAACACCATGGAATAAGATTACAGGTGCCCTCCCCAGGCCCAAGGGACACCCCCACCCACACCAGAGGGACAGCGGAGGATGTTGGGCTCCATCCCAGGTAAGTATAGGTAAGTACAGGTAAGTATTTTATTTTATTTTTCAAAGTGCAATTGGGGCCCTGAAATGGGACCCCTACATGACACTGGGTGCAGTGGCCATGCCCAGGGGACACTGATCCCCTGTGCTGGCCATTGGGGTGGTGGGCATGACACCTGTCTTTTCTAAAACAGGCATCATGGTATGGATGGTTTTTCTTCAGAATATGACACTAGGCAGGTTAGAGTCATTTTCTTTTACTCTAACCTGCCTACTGTAATTTTTTGGTACAAAACCCCCTTCTCCCATACCGCCACACCCACCCGGCTAACGTAATATTTTTTTTTTTACTCCAGCCCTCCCTTTGTGCCGGCTTGCACCATTCCATAAATATGGTGCCCGGTTGGCGCTCAGGAATGGTGCAAGCCTGTGCAAAACGTTTTGATGCAAAACTGAGTTAGTGCAGTTTTGCACCAAAAGTATAAATATGCCCCATAATTGTATTTTGTAAGTTTGCACCACTTTCGCATCACAAAATGATGCAAAAAAAGTATAAATATGGGCCTAACTTTATACCAGACAGGCTTCCGCCAGAAATGTTCCACCCTCGATAATACTATGGCATTTTCCATCTTAGCCCAGAAAGCAGGGAGATTTAAAGAGACAAACTGTTTGTGTGTTTCCTCGATTTCTCCATTGCATTAGACAAAGTAAACAGATCTAAGTTGTGGGCAAAACTCGACTTGTGGTGGATTGACTAAGGCCTTTTAAAGATCATAATTGACCACTATAGTGACACCTTGGTAAGGGTGAAACTACCGAACAAAAAAGGGCTGATGGCAAAAATGAACACCTTCAATGGATTAAACAAGGCTGTATCGTGCCCCTCTTTTTACTTAGCTTATATATCTCAGATTTTGCAACTGTGCTGCAACAGGATAAGGGGAATACACCCAAACTGGCCAATACCGAAATTCGATTTGTTATATACACCGATGCTTTATTTGTTCTTTCTTCCACACAGTGTGGTTTACAAGAACAACTGGCAAGGGTGCATGTCTATAATACTGACAATATTTTGCAAATTCATATTAAGAAAACAAAATGTATGCAATTTGGATGTCAAAGGCCCAAATATATCTGGTTCACAGGCCCGAACAAAATTGAATATGTGTCCTATATATAGTCTTTGGGGCATATTTTGTACTTGTCAAAATATTGGAGTTTGCACCATTTTTGGATGCATAAACCTACTTTGTGTCAATGAGATACAAGATAGGGTTTCCCATCTAAAAAATGGTGCTAACCCCATAGCCCCATTTTTCTCCCCCTGTGCTAGAATGACGCACAGGTGGAAGAGCGGGCTAAATAATGGTGCAAATCTTGCTTTTCCCTATTATTTAACGCCTGGGTCAGACCAGGAGCTAGGGGACCTGTGGACCCATTAAATGGTGTTTGACCATGGGAATGGGTCCACAGGTCCCCTAACTCCTGGTCTGACCCAGGCGTTAAATAATGGGGAAAAGCAAGATTTGCACCATTATTTAGCCCGCTCTGGCCCAGGTGCCCTCCTCAAGTCCCAGGAACACCCCACCCACACCAGAGGGACACCGGAGGATGGGGGATCCCATCCCAGGTAAGTAGGGTAAGTATAGGTAAGTATTTTTTGTTTTTAATTTAAAGTGCCATTGAGGGCCCTACCGAGGGGCCCCTTAAATGGCACTGGGTACAGTGGCCATGCCCAGAGGACACTGGTCCCCTGTGCTGGCCATTGGGGTGGTTGGCATGACTTCTGTCTTTTCTAAGATGGAAGTCATGTGGTATGGATGATTTTGCATCAGAAAATGACGCTAGGCTGGTTAGAGGCAGCCTAACGTCATTTTTTGGTGCAAAACCCCCTTTTCCCATACCGCCACCCCCACCCGGCTAATGTAATTTTTTTTACGCTAGCCCACTCTTTGCGCTGGATTGTGCCATTTCATTATTATGGCGTCCAGCTGGCATCCTGGAATGGCACAAGCCGGTGGTATACTTTTTGACGCAAAACTGCGCTAATGCAGTTTTGCGTCAAAAGTATAAATATGGGCCATTGCTTTCAAATATGGAGGGGTGCACTGGGTCCAACATTAACTGTGGCAAATACTAAATTAGTTCCAGCATTTACTCAAGGCTCAGTTTGTTGGCCTCCAGATACAATCAGGAAAGTAGAAACAGTGTTTCTGAATGGCAAAACTGAAGATATTTAACTTACAGAAATCAACACCCCAAACTCTAATAAGACTTGAACTTGGAATAATATCAGAGCTCTAATTGTAGTCAGAGCACCAAGCTCTGACTACAATTAGCAGCATCAATTATTTTATAGATATCTGTAGGGTGGACAATAATACTACACGATTTTATGTTAGTAAAGAGCTGTTAAATCTACAGAGTGAAGCATCGCTTCCTGAACACTGTATTAAGGATATTCTGGGAAAATACACTTTGCCACCCTTAAATGAGCTATTCAAAATGACTAAAACTACACAGAAGCTACTGTTAAGAAAAGAAATGAGAAACTCCAATTGCCACCTAAGTGTTGAGAGGATAAAAAAATGTACAAGCATTTGCAATGCAGCGGGTCCCGTGTTTGTTCGAGTTAGAGCTATTCCCATTTCAAACACCTATCCGGACTTTTCTTGCCACATAAACTAATAAAAATTAAAACAGTTTCACATAAGCGAGCCCACGGCCCCAATGAAGTGTGATGGAGGCACAAAAAAGGAAACAGAATTTCGCTTGCAATGAAACTTATCGGCAAAAGTGCAATTATCCATGTAACCCGCAAAAGTGCAATAAGCCATGTAACCGGCAAAAGTGCAATTAGCCATGTAACAGGGTCGATCACAAGTAACTGGTTATCGTTCCGCCTCTTTAATCGCCACTTCCTTCCCGCAAAAGTTTTCTGTGTGCCTGCCCTTGTATCAGAGAAACAGACACACTACCATCCTGCGGGGAGGAAGGAGCTGATGGCAGCAAACTCAGTCAACGCACAGGGGCCACTCCAACTACAGCGTCAAAACACTGAAGAGCTACGATATTGCAGTATTCCATCTACTTCACAAAACATTACCATCCAATGTTTCAAAGATGCATAAAGACTCCTACAGGTGATCAGAGACGCCCCTGCATTTGGCAGCACAGTCTTAGCCACCACCAAGCGGTGCAGCCACCACTTGCGTTTCTGTGTCAGACTTTGCCCCAGAGCAAGAGAGAGAAAAATACAAAGGGGAGAGAGAAGGAGGATGAGAAATACAAACAAGCATTTGCAATGCAATGGGTCTCGCGTTTGCTCAAGTTAGAGCTATTAGTGCTGCACATTCCTACCTGGACTTTTCTTGCCACATTAATTGAAAATGAAAAGTACAACAGTTGGCATAAGCGAGCCGATTCCAAGTGCCACGCCCGCCATGAGCGCGAAGAAGAGGCACAAAAGGAAAAAGAAGTTCGCTGGCAGTCAAACGTATCGGCAGACATGCAATTATCTACTTAACAGGGTTGATGTCCAAGGCAGTAGCCAAACTGCCCCAAGGAGGGATATACGTAAAGCACTGATAATAAAGGCAAGCCCACAAACGAGTGATAGTGATGGGCGTGCATGGGCGTGGTTAAAAGCCCACAGATAGATTACAACATGCCAGAGGGCGCGCTTGCACACACTCGACCTAAAAATGGTAACAAAGGAAGCGAGCAGAGATTAAAAAAAACTCGCAAGGGTGAGATGAGGGGACAGGATAGTGGTGGATAGAGAGTCATGGGGGTGGGATCGGAACTGGGCAATTTTGTTTTTGGCACCCCTACATTCTGTGGTGCTAGGCAAAAGTCAGAGTCTTGACACTTATTCATTTAGATATTAGGCACAGAAGCTCTGGGACTTGCGCATCACCTCGCACCATATCATGTCTTACAGGGAACCCTACAACTTGAAATATTGTTATTATGTTTCCGTTTCAATATTTTTTGTCTGGGTTGAGTTCATTCCTCGACTGAAATGAGGATGGTAGTGAAACGAAAGTAGAGTACAGTAGTCCCCATGTTATTTTATGCAGTGTTAGCAGCATTTGTATAGCAATTATTTACTTCCAGTGGGACCTGATGTTCCTGTAAAATACTGAAGTGAATAGCATTCAAACTCCATAATCTAAAACTAAGAACAAGAAACAGGGGAATACAACTATAAAAAACGTTTTGGCTCAAGAAACTAAGGCCCATATTTATGGTCTGTTTGTGCTTGTGGTGCAAACTTAACTCCTGATTTATATTTTGATGCTAGACAGTGTCATGTTGTGAATTTGGCAAACTACCTTGTGCTATTGAGATGCAAGGTAGGCGTTCCTGTCCACAACATGATGCTAACCCCCTAGCTCCATATCTATCCTTCGGCGCAGAAACGATGCGCACGAAGGAGGCGGACCCAAATAATGGTGATAAGCCTGCTTGGCGCCATTATTTAATGCCTAAATATGCACCTCATGGGCTAGTTTAAGAGCCCCTAGCGCCTCCTTGTGTCACATTAGCTTCATTTATTTTTATGCTAATGTGGCCCAATGAGGCCAAAATCACCGCACCAAATTTTCAAAGTGGCGCCACTTTGTAACCCTTTGCACTATATTATGCTTGCACCAGGCATAATGTGACAGCACGTGTCCTTTGACCTCAACTTTCACTTTCACACACATACTCACACGTACACACAAATTTGCACAAAGTGCTTTTAAATGTAGTGTATGTAAGTGTGAATTTGTGTGTATGTATGTGTGTGTGAGTGAAAGTTGAGGTCAAAAGACATGTGATGTCACTTCCACTATCCCTGGTATTTTGGTGAATTGACGTCCATGCTGAGAAGGCGAAACATTTTGATGCATTCCCAGTTTTGCTGTCACAATCCTCCTCATCTTAGTGTCTGTATATGGCAATAGGAATGCAGGTAATACACCTCCACTCTCTGGGAAAGCTGTCCTTGTCCTCCTTCTTGTGCAATGTCAATCTAGATGCATCCAAAAAACAACTTTGCTTTGTAATTAATTAGAACTGGGAGACAAACTTGGGGATGAACACCAGATGACAACTACTCCAGCATTTGTAAATTTTCCGTTTTGAAGTTTCAATTATTTACTCACATATTGTTTCACGTTGCTTTCATTTGGAGATTAGTGCTTCCTTTGAGTTCAGTCCAATGCTCTTGATATTTCTCTAAATGTTTCTCAGGCCGTTACTTTAGTATTTGAACTCAAGAGCTGATCAGCTATCTTTGCTGAAGGGGTGGTCTAGTGGTAGCCTAACAGTCTATAGACGTTTGTCCTGAATCTAGTACCTAGCAAAAGATCCTTATTTAGTGCTAACTTCGCAGACAAGTAATGTTTCTTTCTACAGTCTTGAATCCTCACATTGCATGCTGTCTCAAATCCTGGATATTTCTAAAATTCAGATGAAAACGGCCCTTCCCTTAAAACATTTAAATGCTCCTTCTCCTTTTTCTCTTGAATGGTTATTCCCTTCCATCCTTTGCATGCCTACTTTCTCTGACCACAACCTTCTCTAAATCACACTCATGGTTGCATTAATCTCAATTCATGTATTTCTGTAAACTGCCCACAACGCTTCTAAAAAATTAGACCTTCTCCTTCTTTGAAAAGTCATACCTCAGCAATCTAACTCTAAAGGCCAGATGTAGCATTTTCCGATTTTGCGAATCGGAACTCGCAATTTCCGATTCTCAAAATCGGATGCAGAATTAATGAGGTGGGTCTTTGCGACCCCATTGCGAGTCCCTGCACTCACAGGGATGGTGGCCTGCTGAAGACAGCAGACCTCCATGTCTGTGACTGCTTTTTAAATAAAGCATTTTTATTTTTTTATTTTGCAGCCTGTTTTCCTTAAAGGAAAACAAGTTGCAAAATAAAAAAAATAACGATTGGACCACTGCCTGCCCTGAAAAACCCTTTTTGGCAACATTCACAAAGGGGAAGGGGTCCCATGGGGACCCCTTCCCTTTTGCGAATGGGTTACCGCCAGTGTGACACTGGTGGTAACTGCGAATTGCTTTGCGACCGCACTCGTCACAAAGCAATTTAACATAGCGATGCGAGTCGTAAATAGGAAGGGGACACCCCTTCCTATTTGCGAGTCGCATTCACAATTTGGTACCAACTCGCAAACTGTGAATGAGCATCGCAATCGGCATTTTGCATTTCGCAAACTGCGCATTTTTCGCAGTTTGCACCATGCAAAATGCTTGCTACATCTGGCCCTAAGTCCCTTCACTCAGCCATTATGCCCACAAACCATCTGCATGAACTCACTTTTCCTTCTTACCAAAGATCACACCTAGCTCCTATTAATTTAATCTACCATAAAGAAATGACAATGAAGGTATGTAATGTTTTTTGCATGAGCACATAAGACTAATCCCAATAACCAATAATATCAAATATCACTGAACTGACCACCACAATTTTGGGCTCTGGAGCATAGTGCTGCCCGCCGTAAATTGCTTCAATGCCTCATCAGGGGTAGTAAGCACTAAATAAATGCAATTACAGTATAATACAATTATTTATAGTCAATTAAATTTAAAAATAATATTTTCCATGGGTGGGATTAGGGATGGGGTTTGGTTACTGATAGTTTTAGGGTTGAGGTAGGTTTTACTTATTTTTGGAAGCCAAGTTAATGTAACTTAGTTTAAGACAATTAAGTTTTCCAATTAAATAGAAAAAAATATTAATTAAAGGGATATGATTAAGGCTAGTATTAGGGTTAATGTAAGAGTCCCTTAATCATTTTAATGTAATACAGTAGGGGTAAATAAAAAAACATTCATCATTGTTACTTGTAAGAAATACTGTTAGAGACAGTAAAATTAACCTGAAATGTATTTCATTTAATTAATTGTATTTGCATTGGATTGTTATACTAAAATATTTGATACAGAATAAGGTAAGAAAAGGGTTCACAATAGGTTTAGGTTAAGGGCACATTTTGCAATATTTAATTCATTTTTTAATGAAGTACAAATGATTATCACGTTGTTTACCAGCCAGACATTGAAAGCATGGAGAGGATCCATCCTTTGCTTTGGACATAAAAAAGGAAAGATTTATCCAAGCCAATATTTTTTAACATGTGTACACTGGGTGCACAGCAATGCACAAGACATAGCAATAAATACAGGCACATCCACATATATCGGTGTACCGACTCTCTGTACATATTTCAGTAAATAACCCCATGTTTGTAGACCTGCTTTGGTCAGAACTTTTGAAATCATCCCAAACCCACATTTTGAATTTCCATACCAACATTAAACATCAAACCTTAAACATGCTGTGGTGGCAATTGGGGTTCCGTGGAGTACCCAGTATTAGAGTGAGGGGAGTAGGGGCAGGGCAGTGGTTATCCCAAACAAATGACACAATCCCTGATCAAACCCACCTCAAGTGATACTGTATTGGTCCTAACTGGATAATGTGTTGAGATAATGTAACCTGCAACAGAAGTGACAGATGTCAAGGTCTCGTCGAAACAGAACACTGTGGGGCAGATTTATACTTTTTGATTCAAACCTGCATTAGTGCAGGTTAGCGTCAAAATACATGATGCTAACTGGGTAGGGGAGGCGTAGAGAAAAATGGAGGTTGTGCGTGAAAGAATGGCGCTAGCCAGGTTAGAATAAAAGAAATGACTATAACCTGACTAGCATCATTTTTTGATGCATAACCCCCATGGACATGACTCCTGTCTTAGTAAAGACAGGAGTCTTCCCCCCCAGCCCAATGGCCATGCCCAGGGCACTTATGTCCCCTGGGCATGGCCAATGGGCACGGTGCCATGTAGGGGGGCCCAAGGTAGGCCCCCCCTATGGCACTTTGAAAAACAAACTTTAAAAACTTACCTGGACTTATCTGGGATGGGTCCCCCCATCCTTAGGTGTCCTCCATGTGTGGGTGCGGGTGGATGGGGGTGTCCCTGGGGGCAGGGAGGGGCACCTGTGGGCTGTTTCCATGGTCTCTGACCAAGAAAAAAGGTCCACAGATCCCCTAACGCCTGCCCCTATCCAGGCATTAAATAATACAGCTAAGCAGGCGTAGTGCCATTATTTAAGGCACCCCTCTCCTCCCATGTTTGAATTCGGCACAGGAGGATAAATATGGCACTATGGCCATAGCATGGGTTCAATGCTATGCACTGCTTTGCGTTAATTTGCATTTACTAAACCAAGCAAAGCCACACAAAGTGGCTTTGTATGGCCTAGCAAATCTCTAACATAATTTTCTTTAGTAAATCTGTCCCTAGGTTTCTAGAGGCTTCATGGAAAACGTGGGGCAGATTTATGGACTGAGTGCAGCGCCAGTTTCTCTGCGCCTCTTAGCTCCCCCACTACCGCCACCATGTGTGCGCCGTATTTATGACCATGGCGCAGGTTAGGGGGCAATAGCGTAATTTTTCATGACACTATTCATGAACTCTGCAGGAGTAGTGCCAAAATGTTGGCGCTACTCCTGCAGAGTACATAGGTGCCCATTCTAAATAATGGAAGCCCTCATGAACACCTGCTCTGAGCAGGCGTTAAAAGTGTCTTAAAAATCGCGGAAGGATATCTCATAGATTTCCTTGCGCCTTTTTTTCAGCCTCCCTAATGGGGGAACACCCCCTTGCATACATAATGCCTGGCGCATGCATAATATAGCATAAAGGGTTACAGAGTGGCACAATGCATGCATTGCACCACTGTGTAAATACCACACGGGGATTCCGGCCTTGTTGGGCCACATTAACGTGAAAAATAATGATGCTAATGTGGCGCAAGGTGGTGCTAGTGGACATAAGTATGCCCCAATAAGTTTCCCCAGGAGGGGTGGAAAGATGAATTGGGAAAGTTAGTAACCCACAAAGTCATAATTTTGTGAGCATCATATACATTCCCACTCACACAGATCGATTTACTTACATGAAAAAACTAATTTATTGTGTGTAAATGGAGCCCAGTTGGCATATTTCCACTCACTCTTCGCATACCTTCCCTCAGACACTATCAAGTTCAAATGAATAGTACAGTAATACAAATACTTGTCAAATACCAAATATAAGCGTTAAAATTAGAAAGTGTAAGTAGAATCCTTTGCCCTCTGATAGCAGGGACTTCTTTGTTGTTTTCATTTTTTAACAATAAACATAATGTGCACACTGTTTATAATGACTACCCTCAACAGTGCTGGATGCAAGCATCAAGACACGTGTAAGTGAAATCGTGAACATCTTCGGTACACAAGGGGTCCTGCCAGGGCAGCCCTCAAGTGGTTATCCTTTGTGTGGTAGCATGCAGACGTCAGTGCCTGCACTGCATGATGGAAACTGGATGCTCCTGCCCAGTGCCCATCAACATCATCCCATCCGTAGTCAAGGGAAAACAGATCCATCCTGGTTGGTTGGCCTTCCGCACTGAGAGGAAGCACTAACAACAAATGGCAGTGGGCTGCTGTCCCACTGTCGTCGACAGGACAAGTATGCATAGGTTTCTCCATCACTTTAAAGAGCTTAGGGCCAGATTTACCAAGAAGTCACATAACACAGCAAGACAACTTGCTGTGCTGTGGTGCATGATGTAGATAAAGAGCAGGAATGTATCATATCTTCTAAGATATAACACATTCCTATTCTCTCCCTGCACTGACGCACTGAGTGCAGCCTGGCTCCAATGCAAGCATCCTTGCACCTTGGTGTAAGGATGCCAGTGTAATATGCGGGATTGTTTTTGTGAAGGAAGGGGCACCTTCCTGCAAAAAAAATCCTCAGAGGTATTTCCCTCTTTCTGCTTGTGCTGCATAATGCAGCACATGTAGAAAGAGGAAATAACTAGGAGAAATAATGATATTTCTCCTAGTTAAACCTCTTTTGGGAAGAGGTACCATTTTGACACATTCCGAGGTTTACTAGTTCTTAGTACATCTGGAAATGCACCAAAAACCATGGTGGATGCGTAGCAAAACCCACGCTCCACCCATGGAACGTCACACGAACATAGAGTAACGAAAGGCAGCGGCTTGTACTACCTTTAGTTTCTTTAGATTTACTAAACCACGCAGAGAAACGTAAGGTGGCTTTGAGTGGGTTAGTAAATCTGACTTAAGGGCTTGTGTTGCCTTGTGTGATGCAACAGACATGCAATCCCTTAGTACATCTGGGCCTTAATTTCAAACAGGCCTACATGTACTGTACTGCGTTGCCGAGTAATGAAAGGGAGCTGCTTGCACTGCCTTTCGCTACTCCAGATTTACTAAGCCACACAGAGAAACGTAAGGTAGCTTTGAATGGGTTAGTTAGGGCCATATTTATACTTTTTGACACACAACTGCGCCAACGCAGTTGTGCGTCAAAAACTTTACCGCCGGCTAACGCCATTCCAATGCACCATGTGGGCGCCTTATTTTAGGAATGACGTTAGCCGGACTGATCTGAGTAAAAAAAAATGACACACACCAGGCAGCGCCGGCGTAGGGAAAAATGGGGGTTGAGCGTCAAAAAATGGTACAAGTCAGGTCTGAGGCAAAAATCAGGCCTCAAACCGGACTTTTTTTTTAATGCAAAATCCCCATTGACATGACTCCTGTCTTAGCAAAGACAGGAGTCAGGCCCCCTTGCCCAATGGCCATGCCCGGGGGACTTCTGTCCCCCGGGCATGGTCATTGGGCATAGTGGCATGTAGGGAGGCCCAAATTAGGTCCCCCTATGCCACTTTAAAAAAAACTTTGAAAAATACTTACCTGTACTTACCTTTACTTACCTGGGATGGGTCCCCCCATCCATGGGTGTCCTCCAGGGGTGGACGAGGGTGGCAGGGGTTGTCCCTGGGGGCAGGGGAGGGCACCTCTGGACTCCTTCCGAGCCCAAAGATCCCTTAACGCCTGCCCTGACCCAGGCGTTAAAAAACGGCGCACAACAGGCAGTGTGCTGTTTTTTAAGGCCACCCCCTCCTGTGCATCAAAATGACGCTGGGGTATAAATAAGACGCACAACCCTTAAAGTCATTTTTTGGGCGGGAACGCCTACCTTGCATATCATTGACGTAAGGCAGTTTCCCGCTCCAAAAAAATTACGCACACAGTGGAATTTTGACGTCCACGGGGTCAGTGTTTAAATATGGGGCAAGGTTTGCGCCGAATGTGCTTCAAAAATTTTTACGCACATTCGGCGCAAACAGAGTATAAATATGCCCCTGAATCTTTAAGACTTTAGGGCTTGTGTTGCCTTGTGTCACCTTGCGTGGTGCAACAGAGACGCAAGCCCTTAGTACATCTGGGCCTTACTCTCAAACAGATCCGCATGGGCTCTACTGTGTTGCCTTCTTGGACATGGATCTCAATGCTGCCATTTTTTAGGTTGAGGGTAATCGTTTAACTTGCGGTATACTTTTAATATACTTCTTATTGCTTAAAGCTATTTCATTTGTTGGTTGCAGTGTCCGTTAAAAATTCCTGCTCGCTAGTGGTCAGTTCTGACTTTTCCTCCCTCCTTTTTCAGAGCAGTGACCAACTGCTGTATTATTTCACTTTGGTTTCTTTGTCTGTTGCTGTGATGGACTATTTTTGTTATTTCTTTGATGCTCCCCTTTCACTGTGGGGTTTTTAGGCTGGTAACTGCCTATGTTTTATTGCAGCATTCTGTTCCTCCCATATCCTCCCATGTAGCTGACATTTGTTTTGGCTTTATTCCAATGCTGTCCTCGATTACCTCTGGCTCCTAAAATAAGCATATTTTTACGAAAGAAACACCTGGCCCTTTAGCTCACTGCTAACTAAAGCCACAATATGCCCTTTTTTGGTAGAATGTAGCTAAACCTAGAAGCAATGATGTGAAACTTGCTTAGCCTCGCATAGCATCTCGAGCCTCTCTCTCCAGGCCCCCTTCCTGCCATCGCACACAGGGCATTGCTTATCTCCTTTATTTGGGCTATAAGTCTTCTCAGGCTGCTCTGCTTGTTAAAATGTGAGGCAAGAACGCTTGCAAGACTTTTCTTTCTGTTAAAACAAAAATAAAATACTTTTCTAGCCTTATTTACCAATTTCTGTTCAGACGTTTACACAGCGCGAGATAGTGCAGTCATCTTGTCTCTCCTCAAGGGCTTGTGATTTCTGATGTCAGTAGCCGCCAGTGACTACCAAAAAATAGCAGCAAAAGACAAAATTATGAGACAGGGTTGTCCAATTTATGTGACAAGAAAAGTCCAGTTCTGGATTTACGATGCCAATAAGTCTAACTCAAGAAAATGCGAGACCTATTGCATTGCAAATGCTTGTCTTTATTCTGGACCTACTGAAGCTCTTCTAGCTTGGTCTTTTCTGCCTGTCACTTCCCAGCCTGCTGAAGGTGCCTGGATATACTGGATCAGAATTCCCTCTCTACTCCTAACCAGAGGGTAAGAATACTTTGTGCATTCATTTAAGTAGTTAAAACTACTGTAATTAATACTAAACACATATTTGGAATTCAGTTGGTGTGCTCAGTGTTAACACTTTGATGTCATTGTTAATAACTAGTGTTTATTATGCAGCATGACTTCTTGATTTTTCTTTTTACTTTTTACTGAGTATATTTCAAGGTGTTATACTAGAGCAGTTCTTTTACTTGGAACAAGGCATTAGCTGCCAGCCAACAATTAATCTGAAAGATAAAGAGTGTTTTGGAGGCCAGATTTCTACCTCAGACCAAGAACCAAGCATTGGGACAAGTAGGAAATATATGCAGGCTTATCTGTGGCATTACTAGGGGGTCCCTATACATTCACATATCTGGCAGAAACGCCTGGCCAAAATATCACAAAAGAACAACTGAAAATGTGCTATTTTGTGGTTGCAGCATTTTCTGCATAAATATAGATTTGTCACATCATCCATTATTTACCTCATAATTTGCAGATGTTAACAAAAGCAAACAGATCAAAAGCTACTAAAATCATCTACCAAACATGTTGTTGCACAGCGAGAGGACCTATGCAAATTCCATTTGGTTTCCTTTATGTTGCAGATTACTGGATACAACAAAGTTGGCAAACTAATGCCAATGAGTAGAAACCTTTGGCAAGAACATTGGCCAATATTTAAGAAAAAGTGGTGCATCAGTTATGGTGCGCCAATTTTGACGCGCCACTTTTCTTGCGCCACCGCTACCAGCACCGAACGACACCATGGTTGTGCCATATTTATAATATGGCGCACCATGGCGGTTGTTAGCACAATAGCATCATCATTTTTTATGTTATTGTGGTGCTTTGCTACACTAGCGTAAAAAATGTTGACGCTAGTGCAGCAAAGTGCAAGAAGCCACATAGTTTACTATGGGAGTAGCATTTTAACAACTGCTATGATCAGGCATTATAAATAACACCAAACATGGCGTAGGGAAATCTTTTACATTTCACTGCACCATTATTGCGGGCCTCCTAGTACCAGAACGCCCCCCCCCTGCATATATTATTCCTGGCGCCGGCCTAATGTGGCGCAAGGGGTTACAAAGTGGGGCAATGCATGCATTCTATGGCGAAGCAGAAGAGCCACTTCAGCAACCCCTTAGCTTGAAACAAAATGGTGCTATGGCACTGCTAAGGTAAAGCTTGGGCTCTTAAATATGCTCTATTGTTTCTTGCCACATAATTTAATCAACCCTGCCGAATAATTGAATCCTTCCCTGCCGCATAATTCCAGCATCTGGTGCAACACTTTCCAGCAGAAGAAATGTTCTTCTCCCCGGAGCTGGCAGGCACGTGAAACGCAGTGTGACTTTCCCAGCAGGAGTGCACTCGTCGGACGTTTGCTTTGTGCTGTTGCAAGAGGAGGGAGAGGGCTCTGACGAATGGCAAACAGCGAACGGGAACATCAGAGAACATTTGGGACAAGGGGCCCCAGATAGCTAATATATAACCCCAGCTGGGCTTTTTTTGATTCTACACCAAGATAGCAAGAGGCGGTGCTTCCAGCATCATACACCGACTGTCGAGCTCGAGGGCTGTCCTGTAACTCTGAGCTGGTTTGAGAAGTAAGTACTTCTTTATTGTAATACTATTTTTTTATTTACTGCCATCATGAACATCGCACCTATACGAATGTTAACATGTCTATTTTGATTTCAAGGTCAAAACACACACTTTTTGTGTTTCATTTTATAAATATATTCTCATTTGTATTTGATTAGCTAAATGTCTGAGTAATGGATACATCTGGACTTGTCTCCGAAAACATGAGTTCTTTCTATAATCTTGGAGTGTAGAGTTCTGTTTTTTAGTTAATGTTCTTTCAGGTGGACATAATAAGCCATGTTAGTGCTCTATTAAAATAAGTATTGTACAATGTGAGTAATCACATTGTAGTTTTGCCATATAACTACACTGCACAATAGAGAATAGAAAAGACCACAAGCGTGCACCAGAGTTAAATGTCTTATGTTAAGAATCACGAGCCGCGCGCCTGTTCTTACTTTCCGAGAGGATGTAACCAAGCACATGGTCAAGTGTAACTCCTGGGAAACCTTTCAGGCAACACAAAAATGTAGCCTGAATGGAATTATGAAAACGTAAATACTTGGAGCTACCATGACAAAAAGTGATATGTAGTAATCATTAATACTAATGACGTATGTCACTTCCATAATTAGAGGTAAATGAAACATTCCACCCATAGGATGGACGTATCTTCAGTCCCAAAATGATTGCGCCGCCTTCTGTTTTTTCATCGTGTTGTGGTAGGTGGGTCATCCGGTTCATGGCATGTTGTGTCAACTATTGCTGACGACTGACAGGACATTTATACTACATTTCAGCCAATTGGTGCGGTCAAGGTATAAGACCATGACATAGATTTTGTAGTACTTGGGGTTGAATCAACGCTGGTGGTGTAAGTACCTCAATTCTGCCCTTCCTTTCGGCCAGATTGAGGTTGTTCTGCCCAACCCAAGTCACAATAACTCATTGCTTTAGTGGCAGTTTTAGTTGATCTAATATATAATGGCGCCCACTAGGACCAGCTACAGCATACGGGCTTTTCAAACATCTGTTTACAATCTGGAATACATATATTCGGTAGAGTAAACCAAGGTAAACTCTATAGGTACCATTTGTAGCCAAGACGCATCATTATATGTTATGTCTTGCGCTAGTGCAAGAAGAGAGGCAAACCCAATGAGCGCCTTCATTTATGCCTCCATGTTAAGGGATGGATCGTTCAAGCTTTGTTCTAAGAAAATATTACTTAACCTTTGAACCTAGGGCAAAGAAAGAGGATGAAAAACAACGTTAGCAAAACTCAGCACAGAGACAATTTAGTTAGACCTCTCAAATGTTGCTGTTCCCCATCGACATAACATGTCTGTGAAAAGCACACATTCATCCCCTAATGCATAATGTCTCTGAATAACAGATGTTTATTATTAACTAACATACTGTAGTCATTTTGTCAACCTCAGAAAGACGGAGTATGCCCACTATGGATTTGAACCTGTGACCATAATGTCAAACTCCAGACCCCACCAGACCAATCATATCATTACGACATTGTAGGCATTGCCTCCTTACCCCATGGCCAGCGATGGTTCTTGTGGCCAAATTGCAGGGCATTTATTTAAAATAGTACATTTGTTAAGCCAAAGTAATAACGAGGGGTGAAGGTAGTAATGAGGTGGTTGTAGTGACATTCAAAGTAGCAAAGCACAGCTGCAAGACAGAAGTAAGCTTGTCCAAGACAAAATTACCCTACCCTACTGTTTAGTACAAGAGCAGGGGCATAATGCTGTCAGTTTGCTCTACTCTTGGAAGAGCACAATCCCTAGTCACTATGGCCTTTTGGTAACACCTCCTTTCTGAGTTTGATACTACACTAGCAGCA
This sequence comes from Pleurodeles waltl, assembly GCF_031143425.1. Classification (NCBI taxonomy): domain Eukaryota; kingdom Metazoa; phylum Chordata; class Amphibia; order Caudata; family Salamandridae; genus Pleurodeles; species Pleurodeles waltl. The sequence continues at coordinate 595,214,823 of NC_090444.1, read as the reverse complement.
CAAATGAAGCAAAATGTATTCCTGCTCCAGTGCAAAGTTCACATGAAATGGCTCAGTTTGACGTCCTTCTAAGTCAATTACTTGCACTGGAAACCAGTTCCAATGTGCAAACGCGATCAACTGGAGTTTCCACTGCAGTGCTTTGTTTTTTAACACGTTTCAATAAGCAGAGCTAACATTTTCCATTAATAAGATAATTTGTTTAAATTTGAAATAACAGTCTATAATGTTCGTTTTTTGTTTATTTATACCGCAGAATATATTGTCTCTCTGAGCAACTGGTGAACTCGGATACTGGATCCCACTCTCCTGGTCACAGAAGCAAGCAGTAGAATATTTATGAACTCTCAAACTGATTAATTTTTATTTGAATCCCTTTTGCTATTCCCATCCCACTACAACGTTCATTTTACAGAATGATAGACTTTAAAAAAGTGGCTCTTGTTATCATCCACTTCCCACTTCACGTCAAAGTTGAGCACGAATGGAAAACGTGTTTATTATATGTTGACTGGCTGTGCACTGCACCCAGTGTTAAAAACCTAAAGAGTGCCTTTCACAACCAATTTAAAACAAGCGTTCCTCTTCAAAATACCTGTTTGTAGTGCTTTCCCTCGAAGGACGACACCATAGAACGACCCTAGGGAGTGGGGAGGAGAAGTGTTACCCACTTGTATTCGGGACCATTTGGTTTATCTGACCCGTGAGTCAGAACTGTGATAAATGCAAAGCCTGGGGAAATAGGCGGGGTTAGTAAAAAGATAGTGCCTCATTTACTAGTTTTTGCCGCAGGGTAGCACAGCAAGGGGCATATTTATACTCTGTTTGTGCCAAATGTGCGTCAAAACGTTTGACGCACATTCAGCGCAAACCTTGCCCCATATTTAAACTTTGACGCCCGAGCCCACGGACGTCAAAATTCCTCCGTGTGAGTCATTTTTTGGATGCAGGAAACTGCCTTGCATTAATGACATGCAAGGTAGGCATTCCCGCCCAAAAAATGACTTTAAGGCCTGTGCGCCTTCTTTATACTCCTGCGTCATTTTGACGCACAGGAGAGGGCGGGCCTTAAAAAACAGTGCACAGCCTGATGTGCGCCGTTTTTTAACGCCTGGGTCAGGGCAGGCGTTAAGAGATCTGTGGGCTCACTTCCATGGTCTCTGACCATGGAAGGAGTCCAGAGGTGCCCGTCCCTGCCCCCAGGGACACCCCCTGCCACCCTCGCCCACCCCTGGAGGACACCCATGGATGGAGGGACCCATCCCAGGTAGGTACAGGTAAGTTGAGGTAAGTATTTTTTTAAATTTTTTTTAAGTGGCATAAGGAGGCCTAATTTGGGCCCCGCTACATGACACTGTGCCCAATGGCCATGCCCAGGGGACAGAAGACCCCTGGGCATGGCCATTGGGAAAGTGGGCATGACTCCTGTCTTTGCTAAGACACGAGTCATTTCAATGGGGGTTGTGCGTCAAAAAAAATGGTGCAAGTCCGGTTTGAGGCATGATTTTTGCCTCAAACCTGACTTGCACCATTTTTTGACGCACAACCCCCATTTTCCCCTACACCGGCGCTGCCTGGTTTGAGTCATTTTATTTTACTCTGACCAGTCCGCAGCGCGGTCTAACGTAATTCCTTAAATAAGGCACCCGCATGGCGCGTAGGAATGGCGTTAGCCGGCGGTAACATTTTTGACGGGCCCAAGTCACTTTGCTGCACTGCCTGCTTGCAAAAGGAAAGGGCAGGAATGTGCTGCAATGAAGAAATATGGTGCATTCTTGTCTCTTCTGCCTGCACCGGCGCATGAATTGGTGCATAGCACCAATGCAGGCACTTATTGGCACCTATTGTTTTTGTGCAGGAAGGCAGTTATAGATGTGTAGATGTTGTAGATGTTTTGTGTGTTCTCTTTCAATCTCTGGGTAAAAGAGGAATGTAGTATTGTCCCATGAAAGACAACATCCTAGGGTGGAGAAGTTTTTCCCCCTTGTATTCGGGACCATTTGGTTTGCGTCAGACCTGTGATAAAGTCAATGCCCGGGAAATGGGCGGAGTTAGTAAAAATAATGTTTGCAAGCACGAACATGCTGCATCCGCCTGGTTACTGGCTCTGAAATCCATTTGCAGCACTGCACTGTTAATCAGTTATACAGAGTGTTTACCTGTGGGTCAACTTTGTCTCAACTTTCCTTTTCACTAAAAAGTAGTATATGTACAACATGTCTTCACTTTAGTTTATGCTTGTGACCTGGTGGCACACTGGTGTTTGAAATCTCAGGGCCTGTTTATGAGAATGTGCAGTGTTGCAGTGTGTGACAGGGAAAGGGCAGGAATGCACCATATTTAAGGCAATAAGGCACATTCCTGCCTTTTTACCTGCGCTGGTGCACCTTTGGCAGCGTAGCGCCAATGCAAGCAATTTTGCACCATGCTGCAAAGGTGTCTGCATTGCATGCAGGTTTGGTTTGTGCAGAAAGGGACACCTTCCTGCACTAAACAATCCTTAGAGCCATATTCCTCTTTCTATGTGTGCTACAAAATGCAGCACACATAGAAAGAGGAAGTAATGCCTCACCTGAGAAGGTGTATCTTTTTGGCACATTCCCAAGTCTACCAGTTCTGGTAAATCTTGGAATGCATCAAAATCCATGGATGTTGCATGGGAACACCCACGTAATGCCCATGAAATGCCTTCCTAGGGCAGATGAAGGCAATGCAGCGATGTGTGCTGTGTTGCTTTACTCCAGATTTATGGATCCACTCGGGGCCAGGCAAAGTGGTCTTGCGTGTCTTCATAAATCATATTTAAGGATTGTGTGTTGCTCTGGCACTATGTTGCATGGTGCAAGAGCAAAGCAAACTGGCTCATAAATAGGCCAACCACAGTTTTAGTAGCTAGAAGAAAGCCTCCAGTGGATGACTGTGGACCTAAAGACAGCAGAAAAAAACCTTTCTATTATTAGAGAGTGTGGTGGGGCACAGTACCTAAGCCCAGCCCCTGACAACTAATCAGCAAGACTAAATGCACTCACAGTGGAAGTGCACTGCGTGACTTTTGTTGATGCTAAGAAGATCAAGTAGTTTTAATGCATTGTACAGTCAAACGATATTGACCATCAGCAATTTACCTACAATAAACATTAAATCTATATGATGCTCTTATGGCGTATCCAGTTGTGTATACACACCAGCAGTATTAAAGTTGCACAAACAGAGCATTATTGTCAATAGGTCTGTCTAAAATATGATTTGTTTTTTTGAAATAGTGACAGTTTCTCCATCTGTGAAGAAACAATCTGAAATATATAGACAGTCTATTTGACTGTAACCTTTACTTCTAAGCATTATTGTTGGGTCCCATGGACCAACGGGGTATTTAAAGATTTAACCAGCCCCCTTATTAAACATCTAACCAGCCCCCTGGCAACAGTGCTAATGAAGGCATCTAGAAGAGTCTCCCAAGTCCTGGCCAGGGCCTTAAATTGTGGAATGGCAGTATTCAGTGCAAAGACTCCTCACAGGAGGCTGATAACATATGTTATGACTTCTAGCTCACTTCACAAACTATAACTTTACTGCTTGACAATACATGTTACACACAACAATGGCATAATGCAAAATTATGAGGGTTCCTGCAAAATATGTTGAGGAATCCATGAGTCTCCAAATATTGCACAAATATTAATAGGACTTAGGCTGAATTGGGAAACCTCTGAAAGGGTGGGCCACCACCCCCCGCCACAGGTTCTGTAGGAGACTGTGTTATGCCCCTGACATACAATGGCGTCATGTGAGCCAACAGCTCCGTGACTGGGTGAACCAGAGTGGGCAGCTGTCCTGCAAAAACTCTAAGGAATTTCTCAATGTTTAGTCCAACTTGTACCTCGGCTGAGCGGACATTATGCGATTATAAAATATGTGTACCTAAGTCAATGCCAGCAGTATTACTTACCTATTTGATGATGGTTATTGTTAGACCTGACAGCCTTAGGGTGGTCACCCCTAACCTTTTGCCTGCCTCCCTCAACTTTCTGGACACTGTTTTTAGGACTCTGCGCACTTTACCACTGCTAACCAATGCCAAAGTGCATATGCTCTCTCCCTTAAAACATGGTGACATTAGATCATACCTAATTGACTTATTAAATTTACTTATAAGTCCCTAGAAAAGTGCACTAAATGTGCCCAGTGCCTGTAGATTAAGTGCTACTAGTGTGCCTACAGCACTGGTTGTGCCCTCCACAAAAGTAGCCCCTTAACCATGTCTCAAGTCTGCCATTGCAAAGTCTGTGTGTGCCGTTTCACTGCCAATTCGACTTGGCATTTAAAAGTACTAGCCAAGCCTTAAATTCCCCTTTTCCTACATATAAGTCACCCCTAATGTAGGCCCTAGGTAACCCATAGGGCAGGGTGCTGTGTAGGTAAAAGGCAGGACATGTACCTGTGTAGTTTATATGTCCTGGTAGTGTAAAACTCCTAAATTTGTTTTACACTGCTGACATTTGGCCTACCCTCATATACTGTTTGATTGGTATATTCTGATCTGAAGGGAGTAACAAGGTCATATTTAGTATGGCCAGAATGGTAATACAAAATCCTGCTAACTGGTGAAGTTGGATTTAATATTACTATTTTAGAAATGCCACTTTTAGAAAGTGAGCATTTCTCTGCGCTTACATCCTTCTGTGCCTTACAATCCACGTCTGGCTGGGTTAGTTGACAGCTCCCTTGTGCATTTCACTCAGACAACCCCAAACAAAGGATGCTTAGTCACACCTGCACACATCTGCATACTGAATGGGTCTTCCTGGGCTGGGAGGGTGGAGGGCCTGACACGTACATGTCAAAGGACAGGGGCCTGCCCTCACACAATGCCAAAACCCCTACTGGGACCCTGGCAGACAGGATGGAACTGAAAGGGGTCCTTGTGCACTTCTAAGCCATTCTTTGAAGTCTCCCCCACTTCAAAGGCACATTTGTATATTTAAACAGGGCCTGTGAGCCTACCAACTCAGACACTTCTGGACAAGATACCACTGGCGAAGAAACTCTGAACCAGAACCTGCAACCTGCCAAGAGAAGCTGCCTGGCTGCCCAATGGACTCACCTGACTGCTTTGCTGAAAAGGACCGCTGCCTTGCTGTTGCCCTGCTGCCTTGCTGCCCTCTGGCTCTGCTGAGAAGTGCTCTCCAAGGGCTTGGATTGAGCTTGCCTCCTGTTTTCTGAAGTCTCAGGGCCAAAAATACTTTATCTCTGCAAAGAACTCCTTGTGTAACGAAATTTCTACACACATCCTGCATCGCAGTGAGAAAATCACCGCAGGTCGAACCGGAACGACACAGCCCGGCTCCCCAAGTGGAAATCGATGCAGCGCCAGTGTTGCGACTGGAACATTGAAGCACGGCCCACTGGATCAATGCATAGCCTAGCCGGAACGACGCAGCCCAACTTCCTGCAAGAAGAATCGATGCAGCGCCTGCTGTGAGACAGAAATTTACCCGCATCACCCACCGGATCGATGCAGCTCCTGTGACTTTGTCCTGCACGCCCAGGATTTTTCTGCATCGCTACCGGGCGTCCAAATACCCGCAACTCAAAGAGGATCCTAGTCCGTGCGACGGAAATCGACGCAAGGCCCTGGCTGTGTGAAAAATATCGACGCATCGTCTGTGTGCGCCCGGAGAAACCGACACACACCTCCCCGTTTTCCATGCATCTCCTCCTCTGCCATCTCTTGCAGATAATTTAGATGCAAACCAGGTACTTTGACCTTGCAAGAGACACTTATCGCTTTTAAGAACTTAAGACTCTTTTTAACATTCTCTAAAGTGATATTACAACGTGTACTTATCAAGTCTTGATCGTTTTGACCTTATTTTATCCAGATAAATATTCTATATTTTTCTAAACCTGTGTGGTGTATTTTTGTGGTGTTTATACTGTGTTACTGCATGATTTATTGCACAAATACTTTACACATTGCCTTCTAAGTTGAGCCTGACTGCTCAGTGCCCAGCTATCAGAGGGTTGGCACAGGATAATTTGGATTGTGTGAGACTTACCCTGACTAGAGAGAGGGTCCTTGCTTGGACAGGTGGTAACCTGACTGCCAACCAAGGACCCCATTTCTAACAGTTATTGAGCCTCTCTTCTTGGCCACACCATTTCTTTTTCTCTCATCCTAGAAACTCAGGCTGAGAGTGAAAATCTAAAATACCCAAATCTGCCAAACATTTTGTTAGAAATGGTGGTCTCTAGTTGTCCGTCAGTTTACACCCTGTCCAAGTAGGGCCTATCACTCTAGTCAGGGTAAGGGAGTTGCACACCTAAGATACCCCTTGCTTAACTCCTTGGTAGCTTGGCACAAGCAGTGAGGCATAGCCCAGAGGCAATGTGTAAAGTATTTGTTGATACACACACAGTAACAGTGAAAACACCACAGAAAGACTCCACACTAGTCAATATTTATCAAACAAGACCAAAACAACAAAAATCCAACATAAAGATATCAAATTTTAAAGTAAAAAGAGTCTTAATCCATAAGAAGTAATGGATACATTGTTTTAGCACAAAGTACCTGGTGTGCATCAAAAATAAAGCTGCATTGGTGAGTGTGCGCCAGAAACTCAAGCAATGCGTTGATTCCTTACTTGCGAGTGAGGCCGTGCCTCAATTTTTCCTCCACAGGGTGAGTGATGCATTGATTCTTTCCCCGCAGGGAAGGGATGTGTCGATTTTCGGATGAGCAGCCTCGGGTCCTGGCAGTGATGTTGAAGATATTGGCACCCAGGGACGATGTGTGGAAAATCGAGATGCATGGCAGCGATGAATCAACGCTGAGCTGACGATGCGTCAATTTCATCTGCGCAGCGTTGATTTTTCAGCCACATTGCAGCAGCTGCATTGATTTTTCTGCCACTCGGCTCCGGTGCGTGGATTTTCACCTTGGGTTCACCAGCTTCTTCTTTCAAGGGCCCAGGGACTAGATGTGGCACCACTTGGCAGGGTAGAGGTCTCAGCAAGCGAGTCCAGGTGCTGGCAGGTGAAGCCTTTGATGGCCCTGGGACTTCAGAACAGGGGGTAAGCTCAGTCCAAGCCCTGGAGAAACTTCACAAGTAGGATTTCAGAAAGCAAAGTCCAGTTCTTTTCTTCTTAAGGTAGAAGCCGCAGCAGCTGGCCAGCACAGCAAAGCCACAGGCAGAGTGGAGGTCCTCCTCAAGCACCACGTCTCCTCCTTGACAGAGGTTCCTCTTGATCCAGAAGTAATCTAAAATTGTGGGGTCACCAGTCCAATACTTATTCTCATTTCTACCTTTGAAGTAGGCAAACTTCAAAGGAAGGTCCTTGTAGTGCACACGTCGCTGCCTCTTCCTTGCCCTGCCCCAGCCTCAGTCTAGGGGGATTGGAGACTGTAATGAGTAAGGTCAAGCACAGCCCTTTCAAGTGCAGGTGTCAGTTCCTCCCTCCCACTCTAGCCCAGGAAGACTCATCAGGACCTTCAGTACACACCTCAGCTTCCTTTGTGTCACTGTCTAGAGGAAATTCACAACAGCCCAACTGTCAGTCTGACCCAGACATGTATACATTAGCCAGGCAGAAGCACAGAATGGTTAAGCAAGAAAATACCCACTCTCTAAAAGTGGCATTTTCAAGTTCACAATCTAAAAATCAACTTCACTAAAAGATGTATTTTTAAAGTGTGAGTTCAGAGACCCCACACTCCATATCTCTAATCGCTCCCAATGGGAAATTACACTTAAAAGGTACTTTAAGGCAATCCCTATGTTAACCTATGGGAGAGATAGGCCTTGCAATAGTGAAAAACGAATTTGGCAGTATTTCACTATCAGGACATGTAAAACACACCTGTACATGTCCTACCTTTTAAAAACACTGCACCATGCCCATGGAGCTGCCTTGGGCCTACCTAGAGGTGACATACATGTAGTAAAAGGGAAGGTTTGAGACTGGCAAGCGGGTACACTTGCCAGGTTGAACTGGAAGTGCAAAACTGCACACACACACACTGCAGTGGCAGGTCTGCGACATGTTTACAGGGCTATTCATGTGGGTGGCACAATCAGTGCTGCAGGCCTACTAGTAGCATGTGATTTACAGGCCCTGGGCACACATAGTGCATGTTACTAGGGACTTATTGATAAATCAAATATGCCAATCATGCCCAGAGTCCTAAAGCCAGCAAAAAGAGGTCAGAAAAAATAGGAGGAAAAAGGCAAAAAGGCAAAAAGGTTGGGGATAACCCAGCAAAAAGGGCCAGGTCCCACACATTTCCAAAATATTCAAAAACTGTAGGGAACTAAACAAATCTGTATTTCCTCCAAAAAAGTATGCTTTTAAAATTTGAGTTGTCTCTACTCATTTGTTTAACATTAATCAGGGGCAGCTCCTCCTCTATGGCGGAGGAGCGTCGTCGTCCCCGTCAGCAGCAGCCGCTGCAAACCTTTTACAATAATAGGATAATAAACTATGTGCACTGTGCACTTCCCTCAGTGCGCATGTATGTTTGACCGGTCGTCTCGGGCCGGCCAAACACACATGCGCACTGTTCTCTCTCCAGCCCTGCACTGTGTTGCCGGGCTGGAGAGAGCAGACACAGGCTCCCAGTCTGGCTGGGAGTGCCCTGGCTGGGCGGTCCCAGCCAATCCTAATGCTGCTCTGAGCAGCATCAGGATTGGCCGCAGGGCAGGCTGGGAGCCTGTGCCTGGAGTGACGAGGGAAAGAGGAGTGGCATGGCCGCAACGGAGCAGGTAATTTTTTGGTTTTTTGACTAATGTTCCTCCCATCCCCCTCGTGCCGCACCTGCCCATGCCCCTTCAGAGCTCAGAGAGCCGCAACTGATATTAATGATTGACATTTATGCTCCCCAGTAGGAAAAAAGGCTACTTGCTCTCCTTTTGAACAATGCATTTTTGTTTTTCCCTTAAACCTATCGCCTGACCTCTATCAAGAAATGGGAAGTGCCACTGCGAGCCACATATGACCATTGAACATTTCTTTTCACTCTCCACACAAATGAAATGCAATACTTTTTAGCTCGTTTACAGTTTTATTTCCTTCTTTCTGTTTTACTCAAAGTTAAAACATTACAATTGTACAATTTGTTGTGGATTGTAGACGGGTCTTCTCTACTATAGTCTTCTGTTAAGATAAATATGTCCCTGAAGTAAGAAAAATGAAGAAATTCACCTTTGACTCAAAACAACAGTAGCTGACTACACACGTGTCAAACTTTTAGGGCAGACAAGTGTGAGATTTAAAAAAAATAGGGGCATATTTACAAGTCCCTAGCGCCAGCTTGCGCTGCCATAGCGTCATTTCTTTTTTTACACTAAGGCAGTGGTAAGGTGGCTTTTCCCCTGTGCTGTATTTACAAAGTAGCACAATGCAAGCATTGCGCCACTTTGAAACCCCTTGCACCACATTCTGCCTGCATCAGGCATAATGTATGCAAGGGGGGCATTCCGACGCAGGGCCCAGTGAAATTTACAACATTTCACTGCGCTATTTTTTCCGTCATTTTTAACACCAGCTCCGAGCAGGCATTAAAATGATGCACCCATTTTAATCAATGGGCCTCCCTGTGCTTTGCTGCAGTAGCGTCAAAAGTTTTGACACTTGTGCAGCAAAGCGCCATAATAGCATCAAAAATGTTAACGCTATTGTCCTTACGACCCCATGGCCTACCTGAATCAGGCCAATTGGTATGTTACATAACACACAATGAGCATCTAATAACATAGTGCAAGGCAGAACTGAGTTCTAAACTTTGTTTTTGTAAAACTGAAAAAAATAAAAATGTTGAGGCCTGTCACATGCTCTATTTCCCCCTTCAAGAATTAAGAACAAAGAGTTAACCTTTGATGTCAGTGGTAATTCTTGGTGGGGGACATTGGAGCATGCATGACAGGCATTAACATTTTATTTTTGGCAGTTTTTTAAACCTCAGAATCGCGTTTCTGCATGCAGGAGTCAGGAGGCAGGAGATTGCCGCCAAGGATGTTTGTTTCTGGTCCAGGGAGGACCTGGCCTGGCAGCTTGAGCTGGACTGTTCCTATGGGGAATAGGGTCAAGACATATGGCTCGGTCCAAACTGGTGTGGTGCGGTGGGTGAAAAAATGATGGAATTAAGCCAGATCTCTGTGACTGGAGACAAATGTTTGCATTGTTCAGCATTCCGTCCATCATCTGTTCTTTTTGCTTATATCCTAGTAGACATGATATAATTATGCTCTCTCTCCAGCTCCCCCCCCACCCCACCCACAACACCTTGACCCTGTTCCCACAGGTACATATATCGATTAGGCAGAAATTGTATGAGGCTTTACTTGAACACTCTAGAGGACAGGCCCTCTCCTGCCTCCCAAGGGGGATCTCTTTGCTCAAATATCTCTTGAACGTTATACAATTACTTTGACATTGCTGTCATGTTCCTCTTGCTCTCACTGTCAGTCTTAAATTCCACATCCTCCATTCTCCTGTGGCCTCCTGCCCTCTTCCACTTCAAACCCCGCCCCACACACAGCCATTACTTTTCCTGCTCTCTCCTTCTGAAACAGATGGTCAGACACCTAAGGAACTTAAACTCACTATGCACTCCTCTCTATCTTGTTCCCTCCATTCTTTTATACTGATTCCTTTTTAATTCCTTCCTGTAGCACCACCTCACTGATGCTTTCAGGTGACCTTCTGGTGGCATAGAGGACTATGAAAACCAATAATGTATGATTCTGGAGATGGAAAATATACTCTGGGAGCCCATGAGTTCAATGTCGAGGGGAAGTGGCCGAAAGAGGATGGAGGCATGAGGACCAGCAGTGCTTAATTTGAGCAGGTGATTTCTGGTGCAGGGCAACTGCACTTATTTTTTAGATCCAGCACTTATTTTTCTGCCTCAAGCATTTAGGTCCATATTTATACTTTTTTAGCACCACATTTGTGTCATTTTATGATGCAAAAACGGCGCAAACTTACAAAATATAATTGTATTTTGTAAATTTGCGCCAGTTTTGCATAAAACAATTATGCAAATGCGGCGCTAAAAAAGTATAAATATGGGCCTTAGTGCTAGCAAAACACACATATGGGAAAGACGGGAGAAGAGAAAAAGGAAAAAGCATTACAAAGGGAGAAAGCAGAAAACTGCAAGAGTGAGCTGAAGGAGCAGGGAGTGGATGTAAACGGATTAAAGAGGCCCGAGATGGCTTCAGGGTTATGCTGCCTCAGTATTCGGTGCTCGCATATTTATGTAGTAGCCACGTGTTTCAGAGGAGAGCTTTGGGCCCTGGCACGTTTTTATTTACAAATAAAACACTGAGGAAAGTGCCAAGAGGAGTACACGAATCTGGTGCATCAGTAAGGATTCGCCAGATTTCTTGCGCCCCCTCCCACCGCCACCTAACAACACCATGGGTGTGCCGTATTTACATTATGGTGCACGTTAGGCCAATAGTGTGACAATTTTTGATGCTATTGTGGCGCTTTGCTGTACTAGTGTCAAAAATGTTGACGCTAGTGCAGCAAAGTGCAAGGCTGCCCACTGACTTCAATGGGTGCGTCCTTTTAATGCCTGCTTTAAGCAGGTATTAAAATTGACGCCAAACATGGGGCAATGAAATCTTGTAGATTTCATTGGCCATTTTTGTGGACCTTCTAACGCCGGAATGCCCCACTGGCATACCTTATGCCTGGCGTAGGCATAATGTGGCGCAAGGGGTCACAAAGTGGAGAAATGCATGCATTGCGCCTCATTGTAATTATGGTGCAGGGATTTTTGCCTTGTTAAGCCACATTAGAGTAAAATAAAATGAGCATATGTGGTGCAAGGAGGCGCTAGGGCCTTGTAAATTTGGCCCTTATTATTAAGAAATTCTGCCCTCAGTGAAAAAGACTACACGGACAAATGTGTTACTAATTCTGCTCTGGCTGGTGTAAATGGTCACAAACATATAGAATTTAAAAATGTTGGATATGGTTGAGAAATGAGATCTTGGTACACATAGCAGGTGCCAGGTAAAATAGTGATAATGCACTTGCTGAAGAAATCCGTGTGCAGTCTGTTTTAAGGCTTGACTCATCTTAAAATTCGACTTAAAGTTAATGTGCCTGCTGCAAAGCACAGTGTGTATTATGGGGGTTGGAGATTTGTAAGCTTAGTGGGTTATTCTTGTGTTGTAGAGGCCCTTGTGTTACTAGTACAAGTCAGTCACCAGCTACAATCTTTGTAATGTAGATATGTGTTACAACCCAGCATCAAAGAGCTGCTTGCAACCTGTGAGGCATAAGTTTAGAACCTTACTTTTTTGCTTTTAATCTTTTGTTATTCTGTGGTCTTTACAAATGGTACATTGGGTTGTACTAAACACTCAAGAGTAAGTGCTATACAAATAGCTACTAATGTAATTACACAAAAAGATGTGCCTGACATTCTTGCAGTGCATGTATCTACCTCCATCTCTTGAATGCAGATCTTGAAAAAGCTAAAAACCCGCCACCAGATGTACGATTATTTCTTTTGAAGTGACATGTTGAGTGTCTTTGTTTCCTCGGTAATTATTAGGAACAGGAGCATCCCAAAAACCGTCACAAAGGGTGGGAGAATTTGGATTATAGATTGAGGGGTCTGAATGCCCTTCTCAAGCAACCACCAACAATCCTTGTCAGGATGAACCACAAAAGTCTTTAAATTAACCTATGCTTAACCCTCTGGTAGCTTGGCACAACAGTAGTTAGGCTTAACTTAGAGACGATGTGTAAAGTATTTATGCAGCACAGAAATAAAGTGAAAAAATAACACAATAACAATCTCACACAATTTTCGAAAAATAGAGTATTATTTAATAAATAAAATGAGATAAAAATGACAAAAATCCAAACAATAGAACCAGAGATATGTAATTCAAAGATTTTAGGTAAACATCGCTCCCAAAAGCATAAAGAGCCACTTGTAGTTATCTAGACGTTCTAGACCGGGGAAAGTCACAAGTACAGGCTGATCGCGATGGAGCATGGGCTGGGTACAGGGACCAGATTAGTCCTGCTGAAAAAGTTACCTTTTCATAGTCTGGTGTGAAGATCCCAGTTTGCGGTGGGGAGGCCAAGAGGGCCAGGAAGAGTAGCACGCATGGTTGTTAGTGTAATGTGAAGAGCTAGTCAGGGATCGCAGACAATCTTCACTGTAGCGCAAAGATTCTGTCAGACATCACAGGCGGTCGTTGCTGGAGCTTCACATTGGTGGTCACCGTTGGCTGTTTATGTTGTAGATCAAAGTGCAGATTTCGTGTTGCCAGCCGTCTCTGGTGGTTGCTGTAGCACGAAGAGTCATGTACACCGGGGTTTGAGCTGGTAGTCATCATGGATGGCAAGATCTCAGCACAAACAGGCCCACTCCCGGTAACGAACAATGCAGAACATCAGGATTGCTCATTCTTTCTCAGCTGATGCCAGCCAAGAGTCCTGGACCTGGGAAGGCACCCTGAGGATCACTAACTCACTCCAGCAGAGGCCAGCAGGGCACAGGGAGGTCCACCTACATTGCAGGTCCAGGCAGATCCAGTGCAGCAGGTCAGCTGAGCAGGTGCAGGAAGGCCTCTGGAACATGTTGTGCCCCTGTAGCTCAGAACAGGAGGTCAGCCATCTGACCCTTGGAGTCAGTCTGCCTGGGATGAAGGAAGCAGGTCCAGTCTTCCCTTTCAGGGAGCAGGCAGGTCTCAAACAGCAGGTCAGTTCTGTAGAAGCAGGGAAGTTTTTCTTCTGTATCCACATGTCCAGGGGTGTACTGAAGAGTCAATTGGAGGGTCCGCTATTTATACCCAGAGCCAGCTTTGAGGTGACAACAGGATAGTGTAGGAAATGTAGTTATGAGCTGTGTGGCCTGCACAAGTAATAGGTCCACAATTGTCCTACCTGGGAGCCAAGCAGTCCATTTTAGTGCTTGACTCTCTCAGGGTAGCAAAGCAGAGCAGCCCAAAGCCTACTCAGTGGATGTGGTGTGGGCTAGTAATCACTGTTCTCTGGCATACAATAATAGCAATCAATAAATGAACACACACTACTAAATACTATGCAGTAATTTACACATACGTACATTAGCAGATGGAGCATACATAGATGACATTGCATAATCAACTTTTAGTCCCTAAAGGGGTCACACAAGGAAATAAAGTAGGTCTATAGGCATGATCCTGCTAAAGACACCATGTGTAAATCCACTTATTACTGGCAATAAATCATATTCACCATGATCCATAATAATTATATCAATAAAACATTTACAAATGAGCAAAACATGTGTATGTGTACTTTTCATAATCTTTCCAAACATGAAAATGGAATAGTTAAATCAGACTCAAAAGGGCATAATTTTGGATTACATAACATGCAACTATTGTAGTACATATACCTCCTTTATGCACCTTCAGACCAAAATAACTGCAACCATAAAGTAAGCACCTAAAAGGAGCAGCACTCCTAGCTGTAGAGCATTGTTCAGCCTGGTGAGTGCTTTGAAAACATTAGAAAATTTCAGAGAGATCCTGGTTTTGAGGCCCTCAGACATAGCATAAGTAACTTTAAAAATTATTTCGGGGGGCTGCTGTGCTCCTGCAGTTCCCCTCCCCGACACTTCCTGTATTTTATTGGTGGTGCCCCTGTCATCCTGGGGCCACCATTAGAAGAAAAATACTTAGCTAAATTGAAGAGCCCCACAGGGCATTATGAGACACTCCTCCAGAAGCAGTGAATCCTGAGTGAACGGCTCTCCCTCTCTGCTGAGGAGAGCCTCTGCTTTGGTTTTGCTGCGCAGCTTCTCCATTGGTATTTTTTCTCTTTTTTGGGGGGGTGCCTGGCCCCAGCTGGGCACCACCATGCCTCCATTTGCTGGGGGCAGCTGATTTATCCCCCCCTCGCTGCCCAGCTGACTCCCACTCGGCCTGCACCTCTGTATGTGTCCACGGGAGCCAGCAACTTTGCTATTCCTCTCCGCTCCTGCTGGCAGGATGTCTGTTGAGGGAGTGGCCACCTGCTTCCAGATATGTCAATAGACCAGAGACTTCTGATTTCTGAAGCAGGGGATGGCTTTATAGTGGCGGTCTCCCATCTGAAATTGCCTCTGCTTCAATAGCAGTCATAGGAGGAAATACATTCTCCCAATTTGTTTTTTAAATCTCCCACTTTCCTGTTCTAAAATGTTGGCGCATATGCAATCGCCTCAGGCATGAGCATGGGGAGCAGGGCAGGTCCACTGCTACGGGCAGTGGGGAGGAGTCACAACAGTGTTTCTCCTGTCCTCCTTCTCCCAGCCCCCTTCATTATGAATACGGCCTGGGGGATAGGGTCCCTGGGCCGAGGCAGAGTCTGGGGAGGAGGCCCCACGCATGCCCCCTTCCCTGAAAATTAAAAGCATCAGCCCTTGGGAGGTGAGGGCAAGAATGAGCCTGGGGAGGGGGGATCCACACATACTCCCTCCCTGGGCATAAATCTGTAAATGTTCCTTGTGCCAACCCCTGGTTCCTGGCCAACCCCGAGAGTAATTGGTGAAAAAGGCAGCTGAGCCCTAAGCACTTTGTCAGAAACAAAAGTCGCTAGTCTTTAAAATGCCATACTTTGGGCCCTGTTGGGTTGATTTTGACAGGCTCCTTTTGCTCCTGGTAGTGAGCTCTGGCCACCAGGGGCAGTTGAGGCAGACCTCCTCACCAACAAAGCGGTGTAGTCCACAAACAACCGGTTCTCCTGGCTCCCTGTGACAGCCTTTCTTCTAGTCTCTGTGTCTGGGTGCAAAAGTCCTGGTCTTTCCCCCAACTGGTACTCAGGGGGGTTTAAGGGCATCAGCCTCAATGGGCCTGGGGGTCACCCACGGGTCATGATGTCAGCTGGGCAGAGTCCTGTTGTCCATAGCGGCCCCAGTGTCCAGCAGCAAAGCACAGAAAGATCACCAAGCTAGAGAGAGTCTTCCCCCATGTGCAAATGTTTAAAGGGGAGACGAAGGTTCCAGAAGCCAGGCACCAATGTCCAATCCTAGTGTGACACGTCACCTCTCACCCCTGTCCCAACCCTCCTGCACAGCATGCTTGAACAGTTCAAAGTGGCATCAACCAGGAGTCACTAGTCACATCTCCTCTGGGGGCCTCAGCTACGCCCCTCACTGACATCACTGCCAGGGTCTTTCACACAAGATTTTCAAAGGGGAGCCCCTCCTCTGTTGGCTCCAGAGGTCTGGTTCCCTCTTTTGTTCAGTGGACTTCAGCAGGCCCATTCCTGGTACAGTTTGACAGCTGATTGATTGAGGCATATCCTTCAGCCTCACTCCAAATAAATTTCAGTTTGATGTAACATATGAACTTTAGGGTGTAATCAGTGATGGCATGATTGGGTGTGTTTTAAGCATGGATTGCACATTGCACATGTGTTAATGTTTTTTTATGTGTCTTTTTAAAGTGATTATTTTAGGTTGTTAATAGGTCCTTTTTATAAATTTCAGCAACCCCTGATGAAGGGCTGTTTGCCCGAGATACATTAGGTGAATGTGAATTCTAACATGCAGGAGGTAAAGACCTGGATGGGCATTTCTTCAGCATTTAAAAGTTGGGAATCTTGTTGCATCTGTGAGAATTAAGGAATGATGGAATAAACATGGATTACTCTGGATTACTTGGATAAAACTGGACGCTGGTTGACTTGTGTCTGCAAGACTTTGCAGCTTGGGCGAGTGCATGACGACGCATCAGTTGTTTTGAAAATGGTAGCTTAAAACTTGACACAGGCTGTAATCGCAGACCCGAGACATGTTTTAAAAGGCTATTAAAGTGGATGGCATATGAGTGCTGCAGGCATACAATTAGCATTTCATTTACAGGCCCTGGGTGCATGTAGTATCACTTTACAAGGGATGTGCAAGTGAATTAAATGTGACAATTGAGTGTAAGACAATTTTATCATGTTTTAGGGAGTGAGCACAAGCACTGGTGAACACTGGTAAAATGCACAAAGTCTTTAAAGCCAACAAAAACGAATTTAGAAAATGGAATGGGGGAAGGAAAACATTTTGAGGGTGACCCAGCGGATGGGCCAAGTCCCACACAGGACATAGAAACACAAATCATATACAATAATGGAAAGAGAAAGGGCTGGACCCATTAATTTAGTATAAAGTATATTGTATGTTTCACAGTAATCGCTGTGTGCTCATGTGATCACACAGTGAATAATACCAAAACAGTGTAGCAGTGTGTATAAAAGACAGAAGACAATGGAACAATAGTTAGAGTTTCAATGTTCTGAGCAATTCTCAGGTTCAAGGGTTTGAACAGTAAAACAGTTCATTAATGTAATGCTCACATTGCCAATGTCGTCGATGGCGTTTAGACCCTTTGTCATTTAAGGATCCTTGACAACCCTGTGTCATTTACTGAACGAATGGGTCCAGCCTTTTTTCTTTTCATTATTGCATATGATTTATTCTAGTGTTGATTCATTCTGAACTATGTGACTGTTGTTGGTCATTCCATTTGGAACCTCTGTTTTCGAAGTGTTTGTTTCTTAATGGTTTTGGCATCAAGGTATTACCTTCAGTTGGATTCAGCTGGAATCAGATTTGGACAAAATGAATTACTGACAGGAGACACACACAGGGCCATAAATATGCGTTGGAAAAACCCCACTTCATTTGCAGACATCAATTTGGTTCTGCTGAACTGATTTGTGCTCCAGAAAGCATTTCAAGTCCAAACATAGAATTGTAACGGCCAGTACACTTTATCATATCCAGTTGTGTGCACTCATAGGGCTCCTCAAGACTTCCATCAGGGAGCACTGATATTCTTTCTCCTTTTTGTGGATAAACCACAGATTTCAATTATTTTCCCTTGCTGTATAGCCTTTGCGCCATCTATTTTCCATAATTTTGTGACATTTTTTATTATTACATTTTACCTTTTTTATTAAACTGGTCTGGACATCAACTACGTTATTTCTTTAATTGTGTTGTTTAATTCATTTGTTATACACAATGCCTAAGACAGTTCTCTTGGAATTGCCTTGATGCTGAGACTATGCTACCAACATGGGCCATGGTTATCATGAGTGGCAGCTGTTTATCTTTGTTGGTCCTTCTGTTTGAACAGCATCAGATCCCAATTGCAAATCATTAATCAAGTATTCTCTCCTAATTTTCCCTCTATTCCTGTAACTATCATGTATATTGATGAAGACTGATTTCATGAGGTTGTGAATATGGCAAAAATACACTTTCTTGCACAATACTCTTTTACCATTTGAATATAGTCGTATTTTGGCTATTTTCTTTGACTCATGTTAACTAAATCACAAACTCTGGGTATTTAAACAATCCCCATCTTGTTGGAAAACGAATACAACCTTGGCTTCAACATCTTATGAAGCTAAAGCTTATGGAAGCCTAATTGCAGACTATTTCAAACTTATGAAAGCCTGAATGCACAATATCCCAAAACTATACATTACAACTGGATATTCTATAGTCTGGAATATATTCTAAATCAAATATAGTAGGCCCAGAAAGTATTTTTTTCAAATCCCGTTCCAAAAAAGGCAAAATGAAACGAGAAGCAGTAAGTTGAGGGAGTTTTATTAAAATGAAGCAATAGGTAAAGATGCACCATTAGCCAGAAATGGTATGAGAAAGGAGATTATATCCATACGTTTTAAGCCTTCTCCTCTAAGGAAAAAAACCTGTAAAAATAACATTTCTGTATTATGTGACCCACTACAGGTTATATGACAGATGGTCCACATCAAGTTCAGGATTTTACAATGAACCACTGTTGCAATCTCAATCAGGGAATCAAAGGTATAGATAAATAAACTAAAAGATGAGCTGGCAACACATCTTTCCCGTCACCATATTGTACACTGATTCTAGGATATTAACAAAAAGCTTTTGATATTAGGAATATTAAAGAAACACCGCAGTTATCTTACCTGACCAGTATGGCTTCATCTCTAACCAACAATTTGATGCCCATACAAACTATCTTGTAAAACCAATAGATCTTTTTTTTAGACCTGACGGATACTAGTTGCCTTTATAATGGCAGGTTTGGAAAATTAATCAGACCCCCCTGAGCTGGGTTCGTTTGTTCATCGTCTTAGAGTTGTTTGGTTTTCCTCTCAAGGTCTGAAGGGTCCTGCTACACAGAGTTCAAAAACCTAAGAATACAATATTTATCAACTCTGTTAAGGCATGGGTGATCAAAGTAAAAAGAACACCTCATCAGAAATGTCCTGTGTCACCTGTTCTTTTTTGCGCTCTCTGTTCAGCCTTTTGCATTTGCAGTTTCACCCCCCTTACTAGGCATCACCAGGCCTAAACCTTATCACATTTTATCTATAATCTCAGAACCTCAAGTAGGTAAGTATTTTTACTATGTTTAACTTGACATATATATTTACCTTTGATGTATGTATATACTTTCAAGGTACGTAGAGTGGAGATAGGAATAGAAACTCTCTACTTACCTCCATAATATTCTGTTAGTCAGTATTTTTGCCACAATATTTTGTGAGATGGATATTTTTCTCCTCTATTTTCTGACATAAAACTCCATGGAGATGTCCTCATGGACCCCAATGCATCTTTCCTTTCAGAAACCAAACACCCATGGAAATGTGTAGCATCCCTGCTCTCCCAACCTTGAGCATATTTGTCACGTTTTTCACCAGAGGCAAATATGTATATAGTAGGGACCGGCTGCATGAGTGGTCTCATATTGTGGAGAGTGGGGGAGGAGAAGACACCTGCCACCCTGGAACACACTCATGCCTGACCTAGCAAAGCCTGAATAATGAAACATGAGATCTAACTCTCTGTCAGATCCAGATTCTTCGTATATTACCCCTTACCACAATTTCCACTTTCCTCCATGACTGGTTCTCTTCTTTCATCTCCTACATCCTTACTTCTCCTTGTCACCCTCATTTCCCCATCTGCCAACCCAAAACCTACTGCCATCTACCCAGAAAAGAACATATCTTCTTGTAGTGAGAGAGTAGAATTTTATCCACAAGCTTCCATCCTTACTCCTTCTATGATGTCCACTCCTTTCATTTTAAATGTTTCATCTTCTTCGTTCTTTTGCCCCCTTCTAGCTCTTAGAGATGAATTTATGGTAACAAAGTGTTGCTCAATTAGCAAACATAATGTAGCTGATTTTAGTCAACTTAAAAAATATAAATTGAAACTAAGCAGATGAGTCATATCTGACTGATTGCATACCTAATGAAATTCAAAGATGCTGACCTACTAAAATTCAAACAAAAGACATAGGGGGTCATTCTGACCCCGGCGGGCGGCGGTTTGCGCCCGCCTGGCGGGAACCGCCATTTGGCCGCACCGCGGTCAAAAGACCGCTGGTGCCATTTCAACTTTCCCGCTGGGCCGGCGGGAAAGAGGCCTGCAACACTAAAACCGGCTCCGAATGGAGCCGGCGGTGTTGCAGGCGTGCGACGGGTGCAGTTGCACCCGTCGCGCTTTTCACTGTCTGCTAGGCAGACAGTGAAAAGCATGCTGGGGCCCTGTTAGGGTGCCCCTAGACACCCGTTACCGCCAGCCTCTTCCTGGCGGTGACAACCGCCAGAAACAGGCTGGCGGTAAGGGGGTCAGAATCCCCATGGCGGCGCTGCTTGTAGCGCCGTTCGCCCAGCCGGGGGTAAACCGGCGGGAAACCGCCGGCCCCGGTTTTCTGACCGCGGCTTTACCGCCGCGGTCAGAATGGGCAAGGAAGCACCACCAGCCTGTTGGCGGTGCTTCCGTCATTCGCGGAAAGACCGCCAGGGTCGGAATGACCCCCATAGTATTGCATGCTAGGTTTGTGTATGTGATAATTTGAGGACATTTTTTAAAGAAACCCAACAATTTGTGTTACTTCCCAATAAGGGTTGATATACAAGATGTAACTCTTAAGTAGATCTAAAATCAGATTGAACTTGGCAACATGAAATGTAGATAAAGGAAATCTAGGTGGCTCTCTCTAACCATTTTCATCTTTTATAATAATAGGAGCAGGAGAGCTGGGGCAGGATATGGAATACATTTGTTCACTAGAAGCAGAACATTAAGCAAAAGCAAAACTTTACCATTTAACAATTTCTAAAAAGCATTAAATAGAAAGTAAATATTTCTTCCATTTTCAAAATTTTCGAAATACCTATAGTAAAACGTTTCGTTGGATGATCTTGTCTAAAAGTCCACTCATTACTCACTACTGGTATTTTTATTTATATATATTTAAATTGGTTACATTTCTCGCCATTGAGACGTAGTTTATGAGTAGTCATTGTCCTTAAATAATAATTTGCTGCTACCTACTCAGATTTGGAATAGGTAAAGGGAAAGGGCAAACTGATTTGAAATAAATAACAAGCACTATAGCGCTGCTACTCTTACATTAAATTTGCAAACTAAACAAGAAGAGTTGTACAGTATTGCTGGAGAAATTCTTAGCCTTTATCACTAGAAGACCAAAGAAGGTGTGGCTTATTGCTACATAATCCTATTTTTATATAGGTTACACACCACTGACATATATTTTAGATTTTGTATCCATTATTACTTCAAAAATGTCAAACAAGTTTTAATCCTAACTGCATATTTAATCAATTAATTCATATGAGGTAATACTATATATATAATCCAGCAACAGCTAGCATGTATTTCAAACATGGAGTGAACTTCTTCAGTCTTAAATTATTAATATAAATCAATGCAATAATGTATTCAAAGTTCTTCTGCCCTTCAAGTACGGAATGTATGGGTCCCAAAATCCAGTCCTAGAGACCTTGGCCCAGATTTACTAAGGCAAAGTGATGTAAAGTTGCACATGCTTTTCACTATCCAAAGCAGAAGTTGTTTTGCACTGGAAAGGTGCCCTTTTCTCAATGCAAAGACCGCTTTGCCCTGGTTTGCTTGATGTCGATTTGCATCAGTGGGATGTTACTAGGGTGGATGAGCATAAATGCCCAAGGTCTTTGGCCCAAAGCCCGATCTACTAAGTTAGACCAGGCTTTTAGTAAAAAAACTACCACCTATAAGAAGCAGGTGTAAACAAGCATTTTGTTCCTCCAAACAACAGCAGGATAAGTAAAATGGTTGGGAAATTTCAGAGTTTGTCTATGCAAAGGAATTTGTACTGGAAGAGTATGCTCCATTAAAAGTCACATGCTACACAGCACACATTCATCTCTGTAACATGGTGTAAGTCTCTGCATCACACAAGGCTGCCTTGTTGAGCACCGGCATAGGGGACGACACCAGAAGCAGGCCAATTTTAGCAGATATCACTCTGACTGAATTTTCCCTGTTAGACCTGGCATCCTTGGCTTGGTCTCCCCTATCTTTTTTGGCTTTGCTTCCCATGTTTTGACTGTGTGCTGGACTCTGTTTTTGCTGTTTTTGGTACTCTGGGCACTTTACCACTGCTGACCAGTACTAAAGTGCAAGTGCTCCCTGTGTAAAATGTATGTGTAGTTGGCTTTTCCATGAGTGGCACATTTGATTTACTAGTAAGACCCCAGTAAAGTGAGTGCACTAGAGGTGCCCAGGGCCTGTAAATCAAATGTTACTAGTGGGCCTGCAGCACTGATTGTGTCACCCACATGAGTGACCCTGTAAACATGGTTCAGACCTGCCACTGCAGTGTCTGTGTGTGCAGTTTTAAACTGTCAATTCGACCTGACAAGTGTACCCACTTGCCCATTCCCAAACCTTCCCTTTTTATACATGTAAGGCACCCCTACGGTAGGCCCTAGGTAGCCCATGGGCAGAGTGCAGTGTATGTTAAAGGTGGGACATGTACTGATGTGATTTACATGTCCTAACAGTGAAATCCTGCCAAATTCAGTTTCCACTGTTGCAAGGCCTATCTCTGTCATGGGTTAACATGGGGGTTGCCTTTAAATATCTTTTAAGTGCAGTTTCCCTTTGGGAGCAGATAGAGATATGGAGTTTGGGGTCTCTGAACTCACATTTAAAAAATGCATCTTTTGGTAAAGTTGTTTTTAAATTTAAATTGTCTGTTTGAAAATGCCACTTTTAGAAAGTGGGAATTTTCTTGCTTAAACCATTCTGTGTCTCTGCCTGCTTGTGTATTCCCTGTCTGTGTCAGACTGACAGTTGGGCTGTTTGTGAATCTCCACTAGACATTGACACAAAGGGAGCTGGGGTGTAGCCTGCATATCCTGATGGTCCATCAGGGCTAGTGTGGAAGGAGGAGTAGTCACTTACACCTAAATTGGCTGTGCCTACCCTCATACAATGCAGTCTCCAACCCCCTGGTGTGAGTCTGGGGCCAGGCCTGGGAAGGCAGGATCTTGTGAACAACAGAGACTTTCCTTTGAAGTTTGCCTACTTCAAAGGCAGAAAGTGGTATAAATAGTGGACCCAAAACCCCAGATTTTTAGATTACTTCTGGATTTAAGAGGAATCTCTGCCAAGGAAAAGAGCTGAAGAGCTGGAGGAGGAGACCTGCCCTTTTGCCTGTGACTGTGCATTGCTGGTTTGGCCTGTAGTTGCTGCTTCTGCCTGAAAGAGGACAAAGACTGGACTTTGTGGTATATTCCTGCTTGTGAAGTGTCTTCAAGGGCTTGGACTGAGCTTGCCTCCTGTTTTAAAGTCTCAGGGTCTTCAAAGACTTCCTTTGCCGGCACCTGAACTCTCTGCTGAGACTCCTGCCAAGTGGTGTCCTATCCAGTCCCTGGGCCCTTGAAGCTGGCAGAACAAGGACTGAAATTTCAATGTGGTAACCTTTTGCTTTATATTGAATAATTAATCATTTATACTTGTATAATGAAGACAGTTGAGTGACTGACATGTTTATTTGGTTGCTAGTGAATTCAAATCAGCTATGATTGTAACAGCAAATTTTTATTATAAGAATACTGACAAAAATCTTAATTTCATAGGAAGAATAGGAACAATCCTCAACAATTAAACATGTCTTTAATCCCCGTGACTTTGATGAGATTAAAGGCTGAGTTCCCCAAAAAAGATCCTTCAGATCAGAGCATTAGTTTTCAAGGGTTCCAAAGACTCACATTAAATTCCAAAATAAATCAGTCGAAGTATTTGCCTCTGAAACCAACAAGGCTAACCACTGATCATGCATTGTGCCAATCAAGTATGATAATCGTTGCCCTCCTATTCCTCCCACGCTTTTAATCTGATGCACTCTGTAGTTGAATTCCAGCCCTGACCTTGATGAACATCATCCAAAACCTCTTCAATGCCAAAGGTGTGTTGGCCACTTACAGAGGATGAGAACAGAACTGGATCAGGTTAGATTGAGCCAGAGCAAACCTGTTCACCCTGGACGCAGTTTGCATCAGATCTGTTGAACAGCTAAAACAAATTAAATGTTCTATTTTTCTGTTTGAGGACAAAATGGTGATGACATTGAGGACATGTGGAAGTAAGCTAGATGTTCTTGAGCAATTGCCTTTTATTGTCATGAAGTTGAAGGTCATGTTCAAAGAGGGTGAAGGGCGGTAGTTTGAACTCCCCAGTCCTTGAGGTTCATAAACTGCAGTGTCAGAACGCAACTCTAAATGAAGCTGAGATAATGGGCTACTCCAATATTTTCAAAATTATTGCTATGATGATACAGACTTGCTAATGTCACCCTTCATCACATCAATTGTACCTTTGTTCTTTGATCTTGGGATGAGGGGCATATACTCACTTGCTAAGTTAAGACCACCTTTGTCTTGGATTAAAGTTTTGGGGGACACCTGAGTGAAGCCTTTATAGGAAGGCACTATACGGTGTTATAGACCTCCTTGGTATTCGAGTGCTTGGCTTGCTTAGGCATGTATGTAAATTAGTAAATCTGTCGGATCACTATTCTTTTCCTGAATTTATTACAATAGGCACAGCACATAAGGTTAAATCTGTGTACAAAAGAAAGGCTTCAGGGGGCGAATCTTTCAGATACCACCCATAGGAGTCTTACAACATTTTAAATTAATAAGTGTATACCTCAATTTGAGATTTACTTGGAGGAGGTAGAACCACCATTTTTGTACCTTAAACTTAGGTCTGGCATTGTACCATTGGAATTTTACACTCAAACTGGATGCTAAGCATGGCCAAACAAAACAACCTTATAGTTTGGTGGGCTGAAGATGAGACAGAGTTCTGCATCTCTGCCTTACATAGGCCATCCCAAGTGCAAAATGGCTCAAGCAAGCTGAGAAATATGGGCACCCAGAGTGTGGCACCTGCATGTACTTGATAAAGCCCAGAGCTACAGGAATTAGTTGATTTAGCATTTGACGCATATTTATGGTTTGCCACATTTGCCACATAATGCATTATCTTCTGTATAATCTATAGATTTTACCAACAACATTTTTTTTTTTGCTTCTAGCTGCTTAAACAGATCAAAAGTTATTAAAAATGATTGTTGCTCTGCAGTGGAAGTATTTTTAAAAAGACTAACTGGTCATCTTTCTATTGTTTATTGTTGTTTTTGTGTGTTAAACTTGTCCTAAGAAGTTGAAACGTTTGCCAAGACAGTGTTAACATGTAAAGATATCAGAATGAAGTAACACTATCACAAAATGTGCCACATTATGCTGTATAAAATGACTTTTTTTGCAACATAATTAAGTCAACCCTGCCGCATAATTTGGTTGTCTCCTGATGCGCAATTCCAGTAGCCCTGATAAGAGCTAAGGGCCATATTTATGGCCTTAGTTGCATCACGCTTACACCCGTAATGTGGTGCACGCGCAGCACAACTCTTAGGGCAGATTTATGAAGCCACGCAAACCACTTTTAAGGTGGCCTTGCGTGGCTTCATAAATCAGGAGTAACACAACACAGCACAAAACACTGTGTTGCATTACTCTGCCCTGGGAAGGCATTCTATGGGCATTGCGTGGGTGTTCCCTTGCAACTCCCATGGATTTTGACACATTCCCAGATTTACCGGAGCTGGTAAACTTGGGAATGCGCCAAAATGCTACTCCTTCTCAGCAAAGCCTGACGAGGAGAAATATCTTTAATTCTCCTCATTACTTCCTCTTTCTATGTATGCTGCAGTCACACAAAAACACACAAAAACAATCTTCCGTAAAACAAAGGCACCCTTGCACCATGGTGTAAGGGTGACTACGTTGACACTAGGTTGCCAAAACGGTGCCAGCGCAGGAAGAAAGGAAGAAATGCACCATATTCTTTTAAATACTGTGCGTTCCTTCTCTTTCCCTGTCACGCAGCGCAGCAGGGTGACGCTGCGCTGCATGACTTGGCCATAAATATGGCCCTAATACTTCAAGATCTTTGGCGTATGCTCGCTCACACTTCCTTCTGGCCACCTGGAAAAATAGGCAACATTTTAGTCTTGAATGATTAGGAGGTTTTATTTAACTGTATTGTATATTTATGGCTGTTTATAGTGTTTTTAACTTTTATGGGCATAGACCTGAAATAAAGTCGAATTTTACTGGAGTTGAACATTCAACCCTAGATATCCGGGACAAATGTAGTAAGAGGCGATATATTATTATATATGTATATATTTATATTTATATATATATATATATATATATATATGTAAGGAAATGCCTCCTTGGCATGGTTGCCCCCTGACTTTTTGCCTTTGCTGATGCTATGTTTACAATTGAAAGTGTGCTGAGGCCTGCTAACCAGGCCCCAGCACCAGTGTTCTTTCCCTAACCTGTACTTTTGTATCCACAATTGGCAGACCCTGGCATCCAGATAAGTCCCTTGTAACTGGTACTTCTAGTACCAAGGGCCCTGATGCCAAGGAAGGTCTCTAAGGGCTGCAGCATGTCTTATGCCACCCTGGAGACCTCTCACTCAGCACAGACACACTGCTTGCCAGCTTGTGTGTGCTAGTGAGGACAAAACGAGTAAGTCGACATGGCACTCCCCTCAGGGTGCCATGCCAGCCTCTCACTACCTATGCAGTATAGGTAAGCCACCCCTCTAGCAGGCCTTACAGCCCTAAGGCAGGGTGCACTATACCATAGGTGAGGGTACCAGTGCATGAGCATGGTACCCCTACAGTGTCTAAACAAAACCTTAGACATTGTAAGTGCAGGGTAGCCATAAGAGTATATGGTCTGGGAGTTTGTCAAACACGAACTCCACAGCACCATAATGGCTACACTGAAAACTGGGAAGTTTGGTATCAAACTTCTCAGCACAATAAATGCACACTGATGCCAGTGTACATTTTATTGCCAAATACACCCCAGAGGGCACCTTAGAGGTGCCCCCTGAAACTTAACCGACTATCTGTGTAGGCTGACTAGTTTTAGCAGCCTGCCACAAACCGAGACATGTTGCTGGCCCCATGGGGAGAGTGCCTTTGTCACTCTGAGGCCAGTAACAAAGCCTGCACTGGGTGGAGATGCTAACACCTCTCCCAGGCAGGAATTGTCACACCTGGCGGTGAGCCTCAAAGGCTCACCTCCTTTGTGCCAACCCAGCAGGACACTCCAGCTAGTGGAGTTGCCCGCCCCCTCCGGCCAGGCCCCACTTTTGGCGGCAAGGCCGGAGAAAATAATGAGAAAAACAAGGAGGAGTCACTGGCCAGTCAGGACAGCCCCTAAGGTGTCCTGAGCTGAAGTGACTCTAACTTTTAGAAATCCTCCATCTTGCAGATGGAGGATTCCCCCAATAGGGTTAGGATTGTGACCCCCTCCCCTTGGGAGGAGGCACAAAAAGGGTGTACCCACCCTCAGGGCTAGTAGCCATTGGCTACTAACCCCCCAGACCTAAACACGCCCTTAAATTTAGTATTTAAGGGCTACCCTGAACCCTAGAAAATTAGATTCCTGCAACTACAAGAAGAAGGACTGCCTAGCTGAAAACCCCTGCAGCGGAAGACCAGAAGACGACAACTGCCTTGGCTCCAGAAACTCACCGGCCTGTCTCCTGCCTTCCAAAGATCCTGCTCCAGCGACGCCTTCCAAAGGGACCAGCGACCTCGACATCCTCTGAGGACTGCCCCTGCTTCGAAAAGACAAGAAACTCCCGAGGACAGCGGACCTGCTCCAAGAAAAACTGCAACTTTGTTTCCAGCAGCTTTAAAGAACCCTGCAAGCTCCCCGCAAGAAGCGTGAGACTTGCAACACTGCACCCGGCGACCCCGACTCGGCTGGTGGCGATCCAACACCTCAGGAGGGACCCCAGGACTACTCTGATACTGTGAGTACCAAAACCTGTCCCCCCTGAGCCCCCACAGCGCCGCCTGCAGAGGGAATCCCGAGGCTTCCCCTGACCGCGACTCTTTGAACCTAAAGTCCCGACGCCTGGGAGAGACCCTGCACCCGCAGCCCCCAGGACCTGAAGGACCGGACTTTCACTGGAGAAGTGACCCCCAGGAGTCCCTCTCCCTTGCCCAAGTGGAGGTTTCCCCGAGGAACCCCCCCCTTGCCTGCCTGCAGCGCTGAAGAGACCCCGAGATCTCTCATAGACTAACATTGCGAACCCGACGCTTGTTTCTACACTGCACCCGGCCGCCCCCGCGCCGCTGAGGGTGAAATTTCTGTGTGGACTTGTGTCCCCCCCCCGGTGCCCTACAAAACCCCCCTGGTCTACCCTCCGAAGACGCGGGTACTTACCTGCAAGCAGACCGGAACCGGGGCACCCCCTTCTCTCCATTCTAGCCTATGTGTTTTGGGCACCACTTTGAACTCTGCACCTGACCGGCCCTGAGCTACTGGTGTGGTGACTTTGGGGTTGCTCTGAACCCCCAACGGTGGGCTACCTTGGACCAAGAACTGAACCCTGTAAGTGACTTACTTACCTGGTAAAACTAACAAAAACTTACCTCCCCCAGGAACTGTGAAAATTGCACTAAGTGTCCACTTTTAAAACAGCTATTTGTCAATAACTTGAAAAGTATACATGCAATTTTGATGATTTGAAGTTCCTAAAGTACTTACCTGCAATACCTTTCGAATGAGATATTACATGTAGAATTAGAATAGAGGGCCTGAGGGATACAGGTGCCAGTGTCACCATGGTGACAGAGAAACTGGTTTCCCCTGGCCAATACCTGACTGGAAAAACTTACACAGTCACCAACGCTGACAATCAGAGAAAAGTACATCCCATGGCAATGGTTACTTTAGAATGGGGAGGGGTCAATGGCCTGAAACAGGTGGTGGTCTCCTCAAATATCCCAGTGGACTGTCTGCTTGGAAATGACCTGGAGTCCTCAGCATGGGCTGAGGTAGAGCTAAAAACCCATGCAGCAATGCTGGGTATCCCTGAACTGGTGTGTGTGAAAACAAGAGCACAATGCAAGGCACAGGGTGAAAAAGTAGAGCTGGAGTCTGGAAAAATGGCCCAGCCTACCAAGAGAAAAGGAAAGTCAGTTGGGAAACCAACTGCAACACAGCAAAAGAAAGGGAACCTCTCTTCTCAGGAAGAAGTTCTGCCCTCTGAGGGAACTGAGCCTTTGGAGCTTGAACCTTATCAGGTTGAGCTCTTAGGCCCAGGGGGACCCTCAAGGGAAGAGCTGTGTAAGGGACAAGAAACCTGTCCCTCTCTTGAAGGCCTTAGGCAGCAAGCTGCTGAAGAGTCCAAAGGCAAGAAAAATGGAACACATAGGGTCTATTGGGAAGATGGGCTCCTGTACACTGAGGCCAGAGACCCCAAACCTGGTGCCACTAGGAGAGTGGTAGTGCCTCAGCTGTTCAGAGAGTTCATCCTAACCTTGGCCCATGACATTCCCCTTGCTGGACATTTGGGACAAACCAAGACGTGGGAGAGGTTAGTCAACCACTTCTACTGGCCCAATATGTCCAACATGGTTAAGGAGTTTTGCCTCTCCTGCCCCACCTGTCAAGCCAGTGGTAAGACAGGTGGGCATCCAAAGGCCCCCCTCATTCCACTTCCAGTGGTGGGGGTGCCCTTTGAAAGAGTGGGTGTGGACATAGTTGGTCCACTGGAACCTCCCACAGCCTCAGGAAATATGTATATCCTGGTAGTAGTGGATCATGCTACCAGGTATCCTGAAGCTATTCCCCTTAGGTCGACTACTGCCCCTGCAGTAGCCAAGGCCCTCATTGGTATCTTTACCAGAGTGGGTTTCCCTAAGGAGGTGGTGTCTGACAGAGGTACCAACTTCATGTCAGCATACCTAAAGCACATGTGGAATGAGTGTGGAGTGACTTATAAATTCACTACACCATACCATCCACAAACTAATGGCTTGGTTGAGAGATTCAACAAGACATTAAAAGGCATGATCATGGGGCTCCCAGAAAAGCTCAAAAGGAGATGGGATGTCCTCTTGCCATGTCTGCTTTTCGCTTACAGAGAGGTGCCACAGAAGGGAGTAGGATTCTCACCCTTTGAACTTCTGTTTGGTCATCCTGTAAGGGGACCACTTGCCCTTGTTAAAGAAGGCTGGGAGAGACCTCTCCATGAGCCTAAACAGGACATAGTGGACTATGTACTTGGCCTTCGCTCTAGAATGGCAGAGTACATGGAAAAGGCAACCAAAAACCTTGAGGCCAGCCAACAGCTCCAGAAGTTTTGGTATGACCAAAAGGCTGCACTGGTTGAGTTCCAACCAGGGCAGAAAGTCTGGGTTCTGGAGCCTGTGGCTCCCAGGGCACTCCAGGACAAATGGAGTGGCCCTTACCCAGTACTAGAAAGAAAGAGTCAGGTCACCTACCTGGTGGACCTGGGCACAAGCAGGAGCCCCAAGAGGGTGATCCATGTGAACCGCCTTAAGCTCTTCCATGACAGGGCTGATGTCAATCTGTTGATGGTAACAGATGAGGATCAGGAGGCAGAGAGTGAACCTCTCCCTGATCTTCTGTCATCAGACCCAAAAGATGGCACAGTAGATGGAGTGATCTACTCAGACACCCTCTCTGGCCAACAGCAAGCTGATTGTAGGAGAGTCCTACAACAGTTTCCTGAACTCTTCTCCTTAACCCCTGGTCAGACCCACCTGTGTACCCATGATGTGGACACAGGAGACAGCATGCCTGTCAAGAACAAAATCTTTAGGCAGTCTGACCATGTTAAGGAAAGCATCAAGGTGGAAGTCCACAAGATGCTGGAATTGGGAGTAATTGAGCGCTCTGACAGCCCCTGGGCTAGCCCAGTGGTCTTAGTCCCCAAACCTCACACCAAAGATGGAAAGAAAGAGATGAGGTTTTGTGTGGACTACAGAGGGCTCAATTCTGTCACCAAGACAGATGCTCATCCAATTCCAAGAGCTGATGAGCTCATAGACAAATTAGGTGCTGCCAAATTTCTAAGTACCTTTGACTTGACAGCAGGGTACTGGCAAATAAAAATGGCACCTGGAGCAAAAGAAAAGACAGCATTCTCCACACCTGATGGGCATTATCAGTTTACTGTTATGCCCTTTGGTTTAAAGAATGCCCCTGCCACCTTCCAAAGGTTGGTGAATCAAGTCCTTGCTGGCTTGGAGTCCTTTAGCACAGCTTATCTTGATGATATTGCTGTCTTTAGCTCCACCTGGCAGGATCACCTGGTCCACCTGAGGAAGGTTTTGAAGGCTCTGCAATCTGCAGGCCTCTCTATCAAGGCATCCAAATGCCAGATAGGGCAGGGAACTGTGGTTTACTTGGGCCACCTTGTAGGTGGAGGCCAAGTTCAGCCACTCCAACCCAAGATCCAGACTATTCTGGACTGGGTAGCTCCAAAAACCCAGACTCAAGTCAGGGCATTCCTTGGCTTAACTGGGTATTACAGGAGGTTTGTGAAAGGATATGGATCCATTGTGACAGCCCTCACTGAACTCACCTCCAAGAAAATGCCCAAGAAAGTGAACTGGACTGTGGAATGCCAACAGACCTTTGACACCCTGAAACAGGCAATGTGCTCAGCACCAGTTCTAAAAGCTCCAGATTATTCTAAGCAGTTCATTGTGCAGACTGATGCCTCTGAACATGGGATAGGGGCAGTTTTGTCCCAAACAAATGATGATGGCCTTGACCAGCCTGTTGCTTTCATTAGCAGGAGGTTACTCCCCAGGGAGCAGCGTTGGAGTGCCATTGAGAGGGAGGCCTTTGCTGTGGTTTGGTCCCTGAAGAAGCTGAGACCATACCTCTTTGGGACTCACTTCCTAGTTCAAACTGACCACAGACCTCTCAAATGGCTGATGCAAATGAAAGGTGAAAATCCTAAACTGTTGAGGTGGTCCATCTCCCTACAGGGAATGGACTTTATAGTGGAACACAGACCTGGGACTGCCCATGCCAATGCAGATGGCCTTTCCAGGTTCTTCCACTTAGAAAATGAAGACTCTCTTGGGAAAGGTTAGTCTCATCCTCTTTCGTTTGGGGGGGGGTTGTGTAAGGAAATGCCTCCTTGGCATGGTTGCCCCCTGACTTTTTGCCTTTGCTGATGCTATGTTTACAATTGAAAGTGTGCTGAGGCCTGCTAACCAGGCCCCAGCACCAGTGTTCTTTCCCTAACCTGTACTTTTGTATCCACAATTGGCAGACCCTGGCATCCAGATAAGTCCCTTGTAACTGGTACTTCTAGTACCAAGGGCCCTGATGCCAAGGAAGGTCTCTAAGGGCTGCAGCATGTCTTATGCCACCCTGGAGACCTCTCACTCAGCACAGACACACTGCTTGCCAGCTTGTGTGTGCTAGTGAGGACAAAACGAGTAAGTCGACATGGCACTCCCCTCAGGGTGCCATGCCAGCCTCTCACTACCTATGCAGTATAGGTAAGCCACCCCTCTAGCAGGCCTTACAGCCCTAAGGCAGGGTGCACTATACCATAGGTGAGGGTACCAGTGCATGAGCATGGTACCCCTACAGTGTCTAAACAAAACCTTAGACATTGTAAGTGCAGGGTAGCCATAAGAGTATATGGTCTGGGAGTTTGTCAAACACGAACTCCACAGCACCATAATGGCTACACTGAAAACTGGGAAGTTTGGTATCAAACTTCTCAGCACAATAAATGCACACTGATGCCAGTGTACATTTTATTGCCAAATACACCCCAGAGGGCACCTTAGAGGTGCCCCCTGAAACTTAACCGACTATCTGTGTAGGCTGACTAGTTTTAGCAGCCTGCCACAAACCGAGACATGTTGCTGGCCCCATGGGGAGAGTGCCTTTGTCACTCTGAGGCCAGTAACAAAGCCTGCACTGGGTGGAGATGCTAACACCTCTCCCAGGCAGGAATTGTCACACCTGGCGGTGAGCCTCAAAGGCTCACCTCCTTTGTGCCAACCCAGCAGGACACTCCAGCTAGTGGAGTTGCCCGCCCCCTCCGGCCAGGCCCCACTTTTGGCGGCAAGGCCGGAGAAAATAATGAGAAAAACAAGGAGGAGTCACTGGCCAGTCAGGACAGCCCCTAAGGTGTCCTGAGCTGAAGTGACTCTAACTTTTAGAAATCCTCCATCTTGCAGATGGAGGATTCCCCCAATAGGGTTAGGATTGTGACCCCCTCCCCTTGGGAGGAGGCACAAAAAGGGTGTACCCACCCTCAGGGCTAGTAGCCATTGGCTACTAACCCCCCAGACCTAAACACGCCCTTAAATTTAGTATTTAAGGGCTACCCTGAACCCTAGAAAATTAGATTCCTGCAACTACAAGAAGAAGGACTGCCTAGCTGAAAACCCCTGCAGCGGAAGACCAGAAGACGACAACTGCCTTGGCTCCAGAAACTCACCGGCCTGTCTCCTGCCTTCCAAAGATCCTGCTCCAGCGACGCCTTCCAAAGGGACCAGCGACCTCGACATCCTCTGAGGACTGCCCCTGCTTCGAAAAGACAAGAAACTCCCGAGGACAGCGGACCTGCTCCAAGAAAAACTGCAACTTTGTTTCCAGCAGCTTTAAAGAACCCTGCAAGCTCCCCGCAAGAAGCGTGAGACTTGCAACACTGCACCCGGCGACCCCGACTCGGCTGGTGGCGATCCAACACCTCAGGAGGGACCCCAGGACTACTCTGATACTGTGAGTACCAAAACCTGTCCCCCCTGAGCCCCCACAGCGCCGCCTGCAGAGGGAATCCCGAGGCTTCCCCTGACCGCGACTCTTTGAACCTAAAGTCCCGACGCCTGGGAGAGACCCTGCACCCGCAGCCCCCAGGACCTGAAGGACCGGACTTTCACTGGAGAAGTGACCCCCAGGAGTCCCTCTCCCTTGCCCAAGTGGAGGTTTCCCCGAGGAACCCCCCCCTTGCCTGCCTGCAGCGCTGAAGAGACCCCGAGATCTCTCATAGACTAACATTGCGAACCCGACGCTTGTTTCTACACTGCACCCGGCCGCCCCCGCGCCGCTGAGGGTGAAATTTCTGTGTGGACTTGTGTCCCCCCCGGTGCCCTACAAAACCCCCCTGGTCTACCCTCCGAAGACGCGGGTACTTACCTGCAAGCAGACCGGAACCGGGGCACCCCCTTCTCTCCATTCTAGCCTATGTGTTTTGGGCACCACTTTGAACTCTGCACCTGACCGGCCCTGAGCTACTGGTGTGGTGACTTTGGGGTTGCTCTGAACCCCCAACGGTGGGCTACCTTGGACCAAGAACTGAACCCTGTAAGTGACTTACTTACCTGGTAAAACTAACAAAAACTTACCTCCCCCAGGAACTGTGAAAATTGCACTAAGTGTCCACTTTTAAAACAGCTATTTGTCAATAACTTGAAAAGTATACATGCAATTTTGATGATTTGAAGTTCCTAAAGTACTTACCTGCAATACCTTTCGAATGAGATATTACATGTAGAATTTGAACCTGTGGTTTTTAAAATAAACTAAGAAAATATATTTTTCTATATAAAAACCTATTGGCTGGATTTGTCTCTGAGTGTGTGTACCTCATTTATTGTCTATGTGTATGTACAACAAATGCTTAACACTACTCCTTGGATAAGCCTATTGCTCGACCACACTACCACAAAATAGAGCATTAGTATTATCTATTTTTACCACTATTTTACCTCTAAGGGGAACCCTTGGACTCTGTGCATGCTATTCCTTACTTTGAAATAGCACATACAGAGCCAACTTCCTACAATATATATATATATATATACAAGACAGTCAAAATTCTCCATCAGGGGCACACAACCCTGCAGGGCGGCCTCAGCGCAAAGGGTGGAGTATCCCAGTAACAAACACAAAAACACGATGCTGAGGCTCGGTTCCAGTTGACTCCCAGGGTTCAATTTTATTTTAAAACGGCAGCACCACCCAAATCCTGACGCGTTTCGACTAAATGTCTTAATCATAGGTAGGTGGTTGGAAAATGCTCACAGATCAGGTGCTTTTAAGTCACATATTAAATTATTTAATTAGTCCAAGTAAACGTTTTGCTGACATCTGATCTCTGCTGTAAAACTGGAGTCCTTCTAAACTGTAATTCCCATGCACCTTGGAGAGTGAAATTATTTGCAAAAGTATTGGTGGTAGGAGAAGGGTTGAGGTTTTCAATAATTTATCATCCCTAAATGACATGAATCTAATAAACTGACCCTGAATCTTTGAAACATATTTCAATGTCTTGACCCTTTAATTTAAGCCTTGTTTTATTCAAATCCTCACTACATATCCCACACTCCAGTGTTTAATTTGTAAAACAATAAGGGCTATATTTATGAAGGCCCTAGAGCAACCTTGCGCCACATTAGCATCATTTTTTTTACGCTAATGTGTTGCTGGGTTGGCAAAAATGCAGCGCCATATTTACAAAGTGGGGCAATGCATGTATTGCGCCACTTTGTAAACCCTTGCACCACATTTTGCCTGTGCCAGGCATAATGTATGCAAGGGGGGTGTTCTGGCCCAGAAGAATGGTGCAGTGGAATCTATGAGATTCCACTGCACCATTTTTTGTATCATTTTTAATGCCTGCCTAAGGCAGGCATTAAAATAAGGCTTCCATTGATTTCAATGAACCTTCTTTCACTTTGCAGGATTAGCATCAAAATTGTTGGTGCTAATCCTGCCAAACACCAAACTAGCATAAACATTTCTAGTTTTCTAACATGAGCCATGGTGCGCCATATCATAAATACGTATGGGGGCGCAGAAAAAGTGGCGCATCAGCTCTGATGCGCCACTTTTTCATAAATATCGGCCTAAGTTTTGCTCCGGAGACCACAGCACGACCAGATCCTCCCTGCCCCTTATCGCACTCTTGAAGGTCCTTTTCCTCCCTTTCTCCTTTTGTCACTGTCTTCCGTTTTTTTTCTTTCTCCTTCTTTCCCCTTTTTGTGCTTTTTTTTTATCTCTGTTGATCTAGTTCAAAGCTTGTGAGGAAAAATAATAGCTGGTCCTCAAACATGAGTGTCAGTGGGGCCCACCTGCAACCACTGGCTCAAATTAAACACTATCCCGTACAATCTCCCAGTTGCCCTCTGCAAGCACATCTAAACGCTGTTTGGTAAATGGGCGCTCTGTAGTTGAATAGTTTTAGATACTCTGGCTCATTAGCCTTCATCCTCTTTTGGTACACAAAAGGTTCCTCCATATTTTTTCATCTTCTGTTTACATTCTAGTTACTACTCCCTGACTACTATGACCTAAAGTCCCAGCTATTCATAGGCATTCTAGACCTGCTCCCTCTTCGAGGCCCAGGCTCACTTTTCCTTTGAACTCCTCTCAGTAAATCTCACTCTCCTCGTTCACCACACTCTGCCTTAATATAACTTGGTGGCTGGAATCTGTCTGGTATTGCACAGTATGAGAAAAATAAGGGACTCGAATGGTACCAGGAGTGATCATCGGTGCCTGATCCATCAATTTGTTGCATGTTGCAGTTAATACAATGTATGCACCCCGTGTACAACTGGTTCTAACGGTGCACGCATCTACCTTTTTATCTGTTTTATTAACTAAAATGTAAGTGAATTACTTCACAAAATTCACTACAATGTCAGATTCAATCACAACGCAGCCTTAAACAAACAATGAACAAAAAGTAATACCTGTAATCACTCCCATCCATTACCAACATCTAACCACTCTGAGGTAAACAAAACCACAGATGTTTTTAATTATGGAGCGAATGGTCTCAACTGCAGCAACTAGCAATGGCAAAGTCAAATTTCATGCTCTTTGGTACCTAGAAAATCACAATTCAAGTCAGAACTTAAAGAAGACTTCTAGAAATAGGCCCTGATATCCTTCTGGGATGAAAAGCAAATTCAGGGCTAAAATTGCATGTGAGGGGACTGTGCTAGTCAATGGGGACTTTAGTTGGTGAGCACGGGTTATTTATCAGCACTAGAACAGACTGCACTAGTTTATTGGGATAGAACTAAAGATGAATCACTTCTTTCAGAACTCTGAAAAGTCTTGCAGAGGTGAAATTAGCTTTGCTCGTTTGGAAATCATTGTTGAGTTTTTTCAGTCGCAACCCATTTAATGTGTGAAACTGTAAACACATGTGTAAGTAGGGTTTTCATTTTTCTTCTGAAATGCATGTATTTTATGTGAATTTCTGCTTTGGGGTCAGGGTGTTTCAGAGCTTTGGGGCCTAAGTATCTTCCTCTCTGTTTAGGCGGTATGTTCTATGTTTGGCTGAGATAATATGCAGTTATTGACTGAAAGTTCCTGGTTCGTGAGCAGTAGGGGCCCATGAGTGCATATATTTTGAGTGTTTTCCCCAACGAGGCTTCATGAACAGTGCAGAGGAGTTTAAACTTAGGGGCATATTTATACTTTTTGGTGCAAAACTGCACCAACGCAGTTTTGCACCAAAACAGTTAGCACCAGCTTGCACCATTCCTGAGCACCAGCAAGGCGCCGTATTTATGGAATGGTGCAAGCCGGTGCACAGGATGGGCTAGCGTAAAAATAATGACGATAGCAGGGTGGGGCTGGCGGTATGGGAGAAGGGAGTTTTGCACCCAAAAATGACGTTAGGCTGGTTAGAGTAAAAAAAGATGACTCTAACCAGCCTAGCATTATTTTCTGATGCAAAACCATCCATACCACATGACTCCTAGTCTTAGAAAAGACGGGAGTCATGCCCACCACCCCAATGGCCAGCAAAGGAGACCAGTGTCCCCTGGGCATGGCCACTGCACCCGGTGCCGTGCAGGGGTCCCCAAGTTGGGCCCACAATGGCACTTTAATTTTAAAAACAAATACTCACCTATACTTACCCTACTTACCTGGGATGAGGTCCCCCATCCTCCGGTGTCCCTCTGGTGTGGGTGGGGGTGTTCCTGGGGCTTGAGGAGGGCACCTGTGGACCCATTCCATGGTGTTTAACCATAGAAATGGAGCCACAGGTCCCTTAATGCCTGGTCTGACCCAGGCGGTAAATAATGGTGCAAAGGAAGCTGTGCACCATTATTAAGCCCCTCCTCCCACCTGTGCGACATTTTAGCACAGGGGGATAAATATGGGACTATGAGGTTATCACCATTTTTTAGATGGGAATGCCTACCTTGCATCTCATTGACACAAGGTAGGTTCATACATCCCAAAAATGGTGCAAACTTCAATATTTTGCCATTTGAGTAGTCTAACGTCAAAATATAAATATCGAGTTAGTTTTGCGCCGAATATGTGTAAAGAAAAATGACACAAATTCAGGGCAAATGGGGTATAAATATGCCCCTTAATCTCAACATCAAGCCGGAGTCATTCCAGTAGTATCAATGTTGATTTGATGTGCTAACATGCTAACATGTTCAAGGTGATGGATCATCCCAGCTGCCTAACATGCAGCATTTGGAGC
The DNA here is from genome assembly GCF_031143425.1 of Pleurodeles waltl. Lineage (NCBI taxonomy): Eukaryota > Metazoa > Chordata > Amphibia > Caudata > Salamandridae > Pleurodeles > Pleurodeles waltl. Next base: position 595,176,101 of record NC_090444.1, on the reverse strand, counting down.
CTCTGAATGAGGTTCTTAGCAAGCCCTGAGTAGAGGATACTACAATAGTCAAGGTGACCATAACCGCCACTCACGTATGACCATAGTTTGACTGCTTCGAAAACGGTCAGGACTTTTTGGGAGAAAGAAGAGTCGCATGTTTATCGCTGGATTAACGTTGATGTGATGGAAAGCTTAACATCGAAGATTAGCCCTAAATTGCTTACTTTTGATGAAGCTGTATGGGGCGTTGCAAAGCCTTTGGAACAGATGAAGCTCAAAGATTCTAGTTAAGTCCCTCCCATCAGAAGTTTTAGTTCCATTCATACAGAGGACACACTCACTCATCCACTGGAAATGTGATAAAACCATGAAGTGATATTAGCCTGGTTTTCGAAATTGATCTCCAGCCTAAAGTGGATTTTGATGTCATTGGCATATATTTGGTCATTTATCAGGTCTTGTTCCTTGCATACATTGATTTTGAAGAGCAAGCAAGAGAGTGGTGGTGATGCTCGGTGTATACCAAATGGTGTCTGAGGTTGCTGCATTGTGGGCTCTACCTGCACATAGGAAACTGCACTGGACATTTGATGCAAAACCTGCAACTCGGATAGACACGATGGGTATTTGAGGCAAACCTGTTCTAGGACTGGCTGCATGGAGTATGTGAAGCTAAACGTATCCATGATCAGAAGCATCCGGTGTTAGAGGCTAATTCTGTGCACATGGAAGTTACACTGATCATTATGAGCTTAGCATGCGCATGAGGAGGCTATCTGAGAGCTTTGCCTCAGCACGAGGAGGCTGCGTTTTTAAACGCTTGCTTACATATATTTATTGAGTTTAATGATCAATGTGTAGGAGACAAGGTCTAAGCAAGGTGAGTCCACCCATTGCATAGTGTTGTCCATGTTATGAAGATATAGGGAAAGGAGGGAGACTTACATAAGGTATAATAGTTTATATGTACGTTTCTCAGTCCATGCCGCTAATGCACAGCACAGCTTTTGTTATTTTCACCTCACACTATACAGATTGCATAGGAAGTTAAGCATACGTAGAAATGAAAGGCAAATGGAATTGGACCTTAGAGTAAATGATAGCTGAACCACTTAGCATACCACGCTTACCTCAACCGTGAGCAAGAGAAGTGTTTTGTAGTAAGCATTCTCCCTGACAGGCACAGCTATGGAGTGATTGGTATGTTCTTTATGTTATCAGCCATTATCTAAAGGCATTTCGTAAAGTAAACTCCTCAACATTATGTAGGTTGCATGCGCTGACCTCCCCAAAAGTCTTCTTGTTAACAAAGGTTCCATTTCCGTTTCCTTTTACACCAAGGCCACATTTATGAAAAAGTGGCACATCAGAGATGATGCATCACATTTTCTGTGCCCCCCCCCCCGGCACCTAATAACACCATAGTTGTGCCATATTTATAATACAGCGCACCAAGGCAGTCGTTAGCACAATAGCATCAAAATATTTGACGCTATTGTGACGCTTTGCTACACTAGTGTCAAAAATGTTGATGCTAGTGTAGCAAAGTGCAAGGAGGGCCATTGGTTTCTATTGGAGCATCAATTTAACACCTGCTCTGAGCAGGCGTTAAAAATTATGCCAAAAATGGTGCAGTGAAATCTGGTACATTTCACCACACCATTTTTGCGGGCCTTCTAATGCTGGAACGCCCCCTTGCATACATTATGCCTGGTGCAGGCATAATGTGGCACAATGGGTTACAAAGTGGCAGGATGCAAGCATTGCACCACTTTTTAAATATGGCGGAGGGAAGAGGCTACCTTTTGGCGCTTTAGCGTAAAAAAAATGATGCCAAGGCAGCGCTAAGGTGGCACAAAGGGCTCTTAAATATGCCCCCAAGTTGTTAAATTAAAGTTACTTGTTTTCTTTGGTTTCAGAATCTAACAAAAAATTCTCCCTGTAGAAGAGCATTAGTCACACCTAAAAAGCATTGGGATTAAGGGAATACATGTAATATATTTTCAAACGTGTAATTTCGTGTTGAATTACCTCAAAGAATGATTTTAAATAATTGGAAGATAAACACAGTATATTCACTTAAGAACTTAGAATTGGTCAAATGTTTACACAAAGCAAAAGTGCTCATTTGAAAAAAAAGAAAATGCAGGACGTTTATTAGATATTTATGGGGTGCTGCAACAAGAGGAGGACACTCACTACAATTGGGACAGAGCTCAGAGTGTGGTTGTTTGAGCCCAGAGATCAGTGAGACTCATGCTCATCTGCGGACACGAAACGGATAAAGATAAGGAGAATTTACAAAGGATTATGTGAAGGGAGAGCATGAAGGAATGAGCAGGGATGCGCACAGGCCACAGGCTGTTTTATGTTTTAAACTGTATTATATTCCCTACTACCACGTAAAAAGAATTTTACAAATTCCGCAGCGGTGTACTAAAACTATTATCCTATTCCTCTTGATCTAAAACTTTTATAACTTATGCATTTTTTTGGCATTATAAATTTGAATTTCAAACAATAGTTTTATAAGTAACCTCCAACCCTGCCATCAAAAGCAGAGTTCAGTGACTCTGATCTATTTTGAGCCAACCATTGGATAGTCTCTATTCTGTTTCTAAGTGATTGTCAGTGAAATCAGTAACCACTCACTCCAGGCTAAAGTTGATGTCTCTGAAAAGGGGGTGACGATTCCTTATTCAACAGGTCCAGTTTCTTCCACATGACAGGAAAGCTCACCCCAAGTCTGGCTCAGTCACAGAACAGAATTCTACTACCAACTTCCAGAGACACTGGCATTTTGATGAACCGGTTCTTATACTGACATTCTCCGATGGATCCTACATTCTTTGTTCTACGACCCTATTCTTAAATCCCACACTGGGCAGTTAATTCTATTTCGTCCTGTCCATAGCATTATTGCCTATATTTCGCAATAGTAATTTTCTACTTTTACTATCCTAGTTAATAATTTATTATTAATTTTGGAAGCCTCGTTTTGAACATTTCATTTCATATCACCTAGAAGCATTGTGAGATACATATGCTGTTTTTGCATCAGCCATCATCTCTTGCAGTGTCACGTCCTGAGCTCAGCCAAGCTACAAAATAAGAGATAAAGGGGCATATTTACAAGAAAGTGGTGCATCGGTCCTGATGCGCCCCTTTTTTGGCGTCCCCCTGCCTCCCCTAACAACACTATAGTTGCAATGTATTTACAAAACGGTGCACCATGGCAGGCGTTACCACAACAGCAAAAAAATGATTGGCGCTGCTGTGGCACTTTGCTGCTCTAGCACCAAAAAGTTGGCGCTAGTGCAGCAAAGCACCGGGAGGCCTATAGGCCAATAGAGGAGCGTCACTTTAACGCCTGCCTTGAGCAGGCAATAAAAGTGACAGAATAAATGGGGCAGTGAAATCTTGTAAATCTCACTGGGCCATTTTTTGGGGCCTCCCTGCTGGGGAACGCCCCCTTGCATACATTATGCCTGGCGCAAGCATAATGTCGGGCAAGTGGTGCATTTTGCCACTTTGTAAATATGATGAGGGGATGGGCTCCTTAACGACGCCTCAGCATAAAAAATAAAAATGATGCTAGAGTGATGCAAGGCATCGGTAGGGGCTTGTAAATATGCCCCAAAGGTACTAGTGAAACCTTGCCGCACCTCTATGTATGACTAGCAACTCTTTAATAAGGTGCATTATCCCTTTGCTTTGTCGTCCTCCTCCAACTGTGCATTCTTTCTAAGGCCCTCATCAAAAGTTCAAGCAAAAGTCCAATTTGGATGGTACCAGTCAAACCAGGTTTATGAGTTAAAAAATCACATGTTAAAAGCAGGCAGAATTTATCCTGGAAAAGTCCTCAGAATGAGAGAAAAACATGGTAATCGGTACACAAATACTATTTTTCAAGGACTTCATTTCTATGGGAATAGCAACCTGGAAAAACATTGTGGGTTCCGTTTTCCCCCATGTAGAAGTTAATAGCTGGATTTACCCGCAAACCTGTAATGAGCAAATATGCCTCATTGATGTTCTCAGATGAAGCACTTAGATGTTTTTTCGTACAGCCCTGGTTTGTACGTAGGCTTTTACTTTTTGCTGCTTTTGCCCTACCATCATCTGTGATGATGTTAATACCTTCTGCTAAGTCTAGGGAATCACGGATTGTCAAAGCCAATAGGTGTGGAATGCATTTTCTTTTTGTGTTTAAAGGACTTTATTTAGGTAATTTGAAAAACATAAACATTTCATATCACATGTGGATTCTTATTAAACTATCTAAATTGAAACTTTGAAAGATACAATAAAAAAGTATTTTCTTTTTAGGAGTTTTCCTGGGGAGACTTAGGAAGGAGGGATAAGGGAAAACACATATCCTTATATGTAAAACAGATTACCGGGAATTTCAAAATTGAGTAATATCATAATAAGTAACATAGAAATTTAGTGAAAATAATCAAAGTTTAAGGGACAGAGAGACAAGTTCAGGGAGGACGAAAATGTTCTGACAATATGCCATCTGTCACAGATACAGAAATGTCTTCTTTATATAAATAATTAATTAATGGCAACCATAACTCTTGAGCATTTTTCTCTTTAGAACATTGATATAGAAATAAAGTATCTGATCTATGGTGGTACAAAACACTATTCCACCACGCCATATATGAAAGTTTAGAGGAACATTTCCAATAATATACAATTTACTGAAAAGCAACACCAAGAAAAATATCAAAAACTTTGTTATCTGAAGCATTATAAAATAACTCATTAGACAAAGTGCCCCAAAAAATATGTAAAATGTTAAAATGATGTTTTAATTTGAATATCTGAGTCAACTGTAACCATATTTTATGCCAAAAAGCTAATGTATTCGGGCACCAAAAAAGTAAATGCAATAAATCCACTTTGGGAAAATCGCACGACCAACATTTAGGTGAATTGGAGGGGAACATTTTCGAGCAATGAAGGGGTGTAAAGTAAAGCCTGTGGTAAATAAAAAATAAAGTTTGTGTGATGTTAGCTGCTCTAGATATTCTATAAATACAGGACCAAATCCTAATCCGAAAAATGACCTCCCAATTAACTCCCAGATCTTTTTCCCATGCAAGTTCATACTTAAACTTGGCTTGATTGGTATTGGGAAGTAATACAACTTTATAAATAGTGGAAGCTTTAGGGGTTGAATTGAGTAAAGTAGTGAATGTAGAAGGATAGGCAAAAACAGTATGTTCAAGTTGTAGAAAAACCAGAAAATCTAGGACTACATTAATTAAGATGTTGAACTGTTTTTGGAATGAAGTGGAGCAGTTACATTTTCGCTGAAATTGAGGAAAAGAAAGAGGAACATTCCCTTCAAAGAGGTGTTTTATCCATATAATAAATTTAGATTTCCAAGTACGCCAAAAATAAGTCTATTATTTATTTTAATTAAATTATTATACTGTTAGAAATGGGGTCTTTGGTTGGTTGTCAGGTTACCCCCCTGTCCAAGCAAGGACCCTCACTCTGGTCAGGGTAAGTTACACACAATCCAAATTATCCTGTGCCCACCCTCTGGTAGCTTGACACTGAGCAGTCAGGCTTAACTTATAAGGCAATGTGTAAAGTATTTATGCAATAAATCATGCAATAACACAGTAGAACACCACAAAAATACACCGCACAGTGTTTAGAAAAATCTATAATATTTACCTGGTAAGATGCAGGTCAAAACGATTAAGATGCAACAAGTATATTTTGAAATATCACTGTAAAAATGATATAAAGTGTCTTTAGTCTCTTAAAAGCAACAAATGTCTCTTGCAAGCACAAAGCACCTGGTTTGCATTGAAAATCTCTGCAAGGAACCACAGAGGTAATGCGTGGAAAACAGGGAGGTGTGCGTCGATTTCTCGGGCCCCACACAGCGATACATCGTTTATTTTTCACGCAGAGAAGGCTTTGCATCGATTTCCATTGCTCGAACTTAGGTCCTTTTTGGGTCGTGGTGTTTTCGGACGCCATGGTGATGATGCGTTGAAATCCTGGACTGGCATGACGAAGTCACAGGGGCTGCGTTGATCCGGTAGCCGCTGCATGGAAAATTCTACCACACGGCAGGTGCTGTGTCACTTCCTCTTAGGAAGTTGGGCTGTGTCGCTCTGGCTCGGCTGTGCGTCAATCCAGTGGGCTATGCATCAAATTTCCTGTTGCTACGCTGGTGCTGCATTGATCTTCTTCTTGCGAAGTCGGGCTGTGTCGTTCCAGTTCATGTGCAGTGATTTTCTCACTGCAATGCAGGCTGTGCGTCGTTTCTGGCAGGCTGTGCGTCGATTTGCGCCGCACAGGGATTTCTTCTTGCCGAAATGAAGTCTTTTTGGTCCTGAGACTTCAGGGAACAGGAGGCAAGCTCTATCCAAGCCCCTGGAAAGCCCTTCTCAGCACAGCCAGAGAGCAGCAAGGCAGCAGGGCAGCAGGGCAAGAGCAAGGCAGCAGTCCTTCTCAGAAAGCAGTCAGGTGAGTCCTTTGGGCAGCCAGGCAGTTCTTCTTGGCAGGTTGCAGGTTCTCGTTCAGGTTCTCTTCTCCAGGAAGTGTCTGAGTTGGTAGGGGCAGAGGCCCTGTTTAAATACCCAAATGCCCCTTTGAAGTGGGGTAGACTTCAAAGAGTGGCTTAGAAGTGCACAAGGTCTCCTTTCAGTTCCATCCTGTCTGCCAGGGTCCCAGTAGGAGGTGTGGCAGTACTTTGTGTGAGGGCAGGCTACTGTCCTGTGACATGTAAGTGTCAGGCCCTTCACCCTCCCAGCCCAGGAAGACTCATTCAAAATGCAGATGTATGCAAGTGTGACTGAGCATCCTGTGTGTGGGGTTTGTCGGAGTGAATGCACAAGGGAGCCAGATATGGATTGTAAGGCACAGAAGGATTTAAGTGCAGAAAAATGGCCACTTTCTAAAAGTGGCATTTCTAAAATAGTAATATTTAATCCAACTTCACCAGTCAGCAGGATTTTGTATTACCATTCTGGCCATACTAAATATGACCTTGTTACTCCTTTCAGATCAGAAGCTACCACTCAAACAGTATATGAGGGTAGCCCTAATGTTAGCCTATGAAAGGAGCAGGCCTCACAGCAGTGCAAAACGAATTTAGGAGTTTTACACTACCAGGACATGTAAACTACACAGATACATGTCCTGCCTTTTGTCTACACAGCTCCCTGCCCTATGGGTTACCTAGGGCCTACCTTAAGGGTGACTTATATGTAGAAAAAAGGGAAGCTTTAGGCTTGGCAAGTACCTTTAAATGCCAAGTTGAATTGGCAGTGAAACTGCACACACAGGACTTGCAATGGCAGGCCTGAGACATGGTTAAGGGGCTACTTAAGTGGGTGGCACAATCAGTGCTGCAGGCCCACTAGTAGCATTTAATCTACAAGCCCAGGGCACATATAGTGCACTTTACTAGGGTCTTATAAGTACATTAAATAAGCCAATTGGGTATGATCTAATGTCACCATGTTTTAAGGGAGAGAGCATATGCACTTTAGCATTGGTTAGCAGTGGTAAAGTGAGTAGAGTCCTAAAACCAGCCAAAACAGTGTCCAAAAAGTGGAGGGAGGCAGGCAAAACGTTAGGGGTGACCACCCTAAGGCTGTCAAGTCTAACATATATCATAAAGGTTCAGCGAATAAATTAAGAGGAGTTAATGATTGTTTAGAGAATGTAGACTACAATAAAGAGTGTGCATGTTTAAGAACTGGAGTAGAAAGAAGAGAACTTTTCGATGTAAAAGATAAAGTTTATTTTGAGATGAAGGGGTTCAACAAGGGTGAGTCAATTTGTAACCATAATGGAGAAGAAAAATGCACAGATTCAGAAAGCCAAAACGAAGCTTGTTGTAAACCAAAAGCAGCATGGTAGTTAGCATAATTCGGAAAATGCACTACGCCTTCAACTTTCAATTTTTGTAAGCAAGCAAGGGATAGCCTTGCCTTCTTATTTTTCCATAACAATTTAGACAATATAGAATGTATTTGTTTAAAAATAGTACTTGGAATAAACACTGGTAGCATAGAAAGAGTACAAAGTAATAAAGGAAAAATCATCCTTTTTATAGCATCCAAGCGACCCCACCAAGATAAGTATAAAGGATTCCATGAGGAGATTAAGCGGTCAATCTTTTGACGGAGTTCTTTAAAATTACTATCAACAGTTTATTTGACAGAAGATGTAAACCAAATACCTAAATACTTAATCTTAGCTAAGGAGGCCCATTGAAAACCTGAATCAACAAAGGAATCTTTAAAGGTAAATTTATTTAGTGGAAGGACTTCAGGTTTATCTTTATAAATTTTATAGTCAGAGGTTTGTGAAAAGAGATCTATTTTTGTTTAATGTGGCTGGAAGTGATCTGTCAGGGGAGGACATATAATAAAAAATATCATCTGCATATGCAGCTAGTTTTAATTGCTTATCGTAAAACCAGAAATATCAGGATTTAGACAAATACGAGTAAGATAGGGCTCAAGAGCTAAAACAAATAATAAGGGTGAAAGAGGATAACCCTGTCGAACACCACGCTTAAGAGAAAAATAGGGAGCTATAGTATAGTTGACCAAAACCGAAGCTCACGGAGATTTATATAATAATGGTATAAAAGAAAATAAATTTAGGGCTCAAAACCACGCATGCCATGATAAAGTTTTAATCATAAAGTCCCAATGAATCCTATCAAATGCTTTTTCTGCATTAATAGTTATGGCAGCTTGAGATTTGTTAAGAAAATGAGCTTTACTAAGAACATTTAGAAACAATCTGGTATTATCAGAAGCTAATCTACCTTTTATAAACCCTGATTGCTCCTTTCCAATGAGTTGCGGAAGGGAAGACTCTAATCTTAATGCTTGTAGTTTTGAATATATTTTATAGCCAACATTGACCAAGGAAATAGGCCTATAATGTTTACATAGTGATGAGTCTTTTTCTTCTTTAGGTATTAAACATATTGTAGCTTCTTGAAAAGTACCTGCAGTGGTTCCAGATGTGATAAAATAATTGAATAAAGAAGACAAATGAGGGATAAGAATATGTGAGAAATGCAAAGAAATTCAACAGTAAAATCCATAAGGGCCAGGTGTTTTACCTTTCTTTAATGAATGCAAGGCTTGCAAAAGTTCTGTGTTTGAAATATCAGTTTCTGAGGAAGCAAAATTCAGATAAGTTGAATTAGCAACAGGTGTATGCAATAGATATTCATCAAGTAGAGCAAGAGGAGTCAGCGTTTCCGGGGAATATAATGTTTTATAGAAATTAACATATTCATTCAAAATATCATCTTGTTTCTTCAATACAGTACAATCTGGTCTAAAAATTGACTCTATTTGAAACCGTTGTTTTCTAACTTAAAGATAAGTTGCCCACTTTATTCCTTCCACCATAATAATGGGCATCACTTTTTAAAAGAAAAGAAGAAGCCTCTTCTGTAGAGAGGGTGTTAAATTGTAATTTAGCTGTAATCAAATTGTTTAAATCCGTGTACGATTTAGATGCATGATATTTAGTTTCTAAATTCTCAATATTCGTTAATAGGGAATTATGTTCTTTAACGCAACTCTTCTTTTTGTTTGAAGAATAATCTATAATAAATTCTCGAGCAGCCGCTCTAAATGAGTCCCAAATATTAGAAGACAACAAATAACGGTGACCAATAATCTTAAAAATTCAGAGGTAAAAGAAAGAAATGAACTAGAAAATTGAGAATCATTTAGTAAAGAATAATTAAAGTGTCATCTATGAGATTGATCATTTGGGGGAGCCAAGTCCAAATCCATGACCACATTGGCATGATCGAAAAGTACTATGGGGCCTATAAAGGATTGAATTACATGTTGCGTCAGAGGTTTGGATAAGAAAATATGGTCTAATCTAGTGAGTGAACCATGTGTATGTGAGTAAAATGTGTAATGACGTGAAATCGGATTAGCAATCCTCCAAGAGTCTATAAGAGTGGAATTTGTTATGGTAGAATGAAATTGTTTATACATTTTATGAGAAGATAAGGTAATTGGAGATTGTCGATCTAAAAAGGGATCCATAATTTGATTACAATCACCACCTAAAATCAAATGTGTGCCAAAATATTGAAGCTATTTATGAGAGATCATAGGCCAAAAATTAAAATCATTTTGAATGGGTGCATAAACATTAAAAATAACTACTCGAATATTACTAATCATAAGTCACACTATAACCCATCTGTCCTTCTGATCTGTTTCTTGTGATAGAACCTTATATTGCAGATGTTTATTACATAAAATAATAGTACTGTTCTTTTTATATTATCAGCAGGGGATACAAATACATTGCTCACTCAGCTCCGTTTAAGTTTCAAAGCTTCTGTTTCATCAAGATGTGTTTCTTGTAATAACGCAATATCAGGGGCATGTTTGGCTAGATGAGATAAAACTCTCTGTCTTTTAATAGGATTATTAAAACCTTTCATATTCCATGAAATAACTCTGAATGATGAATGTACAAAAACAATTATAAGTAATGAGGATTAGTATATTATGAACAGGTAAAAAACACAGTATATACAGAAAATAGGAGAACAATAAAATATAAATATTCAAACACCAAGAGAGATAGGAGAAGAGGAAGGGGGAAAAAATTGAAAAGAAATAGAAAAGTATAAAAATGAGAGATGAAAAAGAGAGACATTACATGTCAATAAAGACGACTGTTATATGTACCTGACGAAATAAAAACGTACACATTGTTGGGGTGGTGACACACAGAAGACAAAGGCGCGCCAACATAAGGAAGCAATGCCACAATGAAACCAAACAGAGGTAGAAGGGGAGAACGAATTAGATATCACATGAATAATTCTGTAAAAGAGAATAAAATGAACTTAATGTAAACTAGAACATTAACATATCTCAAAACAAATTTCAGTAATAATGCATGTTAACATAAAACAGAATTTAAGCTGAAGGTGAACCAATAGTATCCATGTGTGATGACGTATGTAGATCAATACATTTCTTAAGATCAGCTGGCTGAGCATAAGTAGTAGTCTTATTTTGGTAAGTGACTTTGAAAGTTCAAGGATGGAACAAACCATAACAAGCAGTCAGAGATCTCAACATTGGGTGAAGTGCGAGAAATTCTTTCCTTCTTTGAGCTGTAACATCAAAAACATCTTGGGAGGTGAAGATTTTTTTTTACCAGACCAAGTAACCTGTTTTTTGTGTTTTGCTGCATCTAGACATGTTAATAAGTCTGTGAACTCTAGGAAAAATAAAATTACTCCTCTAGGTTTGGAAGGGGAAGATGAGTTAGTTAACCGAGGTCCTAGTCCATATGCTCTCTGTAAATTAAAATTGGAGGTGGGAGTTAAGTCAAGAATTTTTTCTTATAAAGGATTTGAAAAAGACAACAGAGTTTGGACCTTCAATTCCTTCCGGTAATCCATAAAGTCTCAAATTGTTACATCTATTTCTATTTTCCAGATCTATTTCTATTTTCCAAATCTTACGTTTGTCGCTGAAGTTGGTTGAATTCCTTTTCCAAGGCAGCAATTCTATTAATGTTATGTCGTGCTACCGATAAATGATGCTACTCTACAGAGATTCTTAAATCCATTTGAGACCATTTGAAGTCCATTATTGGTTTCCTAAACAAATGGCCGAAAAGCTCTAATTTCCTCCAAAAGCAATTCCAAAGAGATAGTATTTGATGCTTTATCTAGTGATGGAGGGATTTGTTTAAGCATTTTTTCATAGAAATTGGTGATTTGAATTTGCCAGGTGAGTTAGTTGAAGAGGCACCAGGAACATGAGATGACTTCACAGCATCAGAAGAAGTTGGATTATCCATCTTTAGATTTACAGTACCACTATACTTCTTTTGTGTATATTTTAGATTACAATAATGAGAGAGCTTTTTCAATCTTCCCATATGAAGAATTATAACGCAGAGTTGATAAATAAAAACCAAGGGCATAAAACACTGTGACTCTGTTAGTATTTGGATAACAGGGCACAAGTAGATATTTCACTAGTAAAGAAGTCTCTGTGCATAGAAAGGTCTACCACTTGCATGAGTGATTTTCTTCTACTTTTACTTCTTTAAAACAGAGATGATGCTCAAATATGATAGGATCCTAAATAGTATTAAGATAGTACCTCAGATAAGTGAATAAAACATCATCCTTAATGAACTCCAGTCAAATTAGGTGTTTTCCCATATTAACAGCTGGTAAGTGCAAACTCAAAATTACGGCTGTGTAAACTCCACAACCACCGAGAATCCAAAGAAAAGCATGAATAAAGCGGACGTTGACTTCACCAACGTGCATCCAAAAAGATGTCTTAGTTATTAAGTCATGAGGTATGAAGTATTTACCTCATCATTTTCAGTCTAGTTGGTGCGGCAAGTAAAAGTTTCTGTAGTGCAGCGGGAGCTCCCATATCAGGTGGCCATCTTGTGCAGCGCCGAAACCACACCGCGTGGAATGCATTTTCTATCAGCCAGTTCTACTGGATTTGCCAAAACCGCAGAGTGTGATGCAGCAGTCCGACACCAGGAGCATCATAGCTTCCAGGTGTACTGCAACTTATTAAGTGGTCCTGCAAATGAATGTGGCCTTCAGGAAGTCCTGCCCAGTATTCCTTTACTGCACGTGATTAGTGAAATTTCCCATTGGTGTCCCTAGCAATTCATTTGTTTGGCCACAAAGTGAACAAAGGTGTACTGCAGTGAAAAAATGCAAAAGAGGATTTATTTTAGGATATAATGCATACATAAGATAAAGAACTGAATGAGTGAAAACGTGGTGTCCCAATGTACTTTACAGATGTAAAATAGTCCTTCATGCATTGCTAGGAAACCAGTTCCTATGGGGCGGAATTCTACACCAAAAAGCCAGTATCATGAGCCGAGAGATGTTTATTCATATGGGCTGTTCTGTGTAAATCTCTGTAAATTGAAAACCATAGGTGTAGCAATCAGCCATGCCCTAATGAACCAAAATTGCATAAACAAACTTTCTTAAAGAAACCACACCATGCTCTACTGCAATACGAGAACATGGATGGTTCAAGCAAATCATATGTAATTTTGGAAGTTTATCAAACAAATATTCAAGGCATAATATTGTCAGTGATCACTGATTAAATATTGTTAATAAAACCTGTAAAAAATAGTTTCATAAAAAGATGGTCCCTTCATTCTACATAGGTATAACGTTTAGTCGGATCATTATATAGGATAATTATATAGCCCTTGTTCCACCTCTGTTGCACCAGCTTTCATTTCCCCATTCCATTACCTTTCACAGACACACTTTGTCCCCAGTCATAAATTGTCCTGTGGCATGATCTTCTCAACTGCTTATTACAAGGCCTGAGAGAGATGGTGGAGAGGGTCGCTACAGGGATTTGAGAGGAGGGCGGGGCTCAGCATTGCTATCAGTGGAGGAATTAGGCTAGTTGGAGCTACTTTTATTTGTGTGCATAATTAGTGAATTTCAGATCTTTATATGACAATCAGTGATTTCTTTTGCTATGGAGAAGGACAGAAACTAATGAGCATATTACTTAATTGGCATGTGTTACTGGGTATAGAACTGACCCCTTTAAGTACACGATGCATGTATGTGCTCTGCTATGTTGTGTTATATTATGTGTAAAATAATTATTTCTGTTTACTAGCAACAAAAACAAGATAATTATATTTGGGTCCGAAGGAAGAACTGGGCTATCTTCTGGCGTTATTTGACCTAAATGCACAAGCATCCTGCCAAGCAAGTAAAAAAACTCAGATTTCGGTTTGATGCCAGCATGTCCTGGGTGCACACATAGGAGATTTTGTGTGTAGTTGTTACAACATTAGGTCACACCAAAGTCAATTTTGTTTTTTATTCTTCTACACACGAAACGTCTGTTGTTAGACGTGTGGTGAACGCCATATTAGATGATTGTAATGCCCCAGGTCTAGTCTTTCCTCTTCACAAATACAGCAACTACAGGGAGGGCAGTGTTCTACCACTTTATCACAGTCACAATTTTGACATACAAAAATATTGCATCTACTATATTCTACTTATATTACAAGGTAAGTCTAGGTAAATGGATGTGGAGTTGAGAATAGTAAACATATACTTATCTTGACAATGTGGAGTTAGAAGACACAGTGGATGTGATATATTTGTAGGTCAAGTGTTTTAATATATCAACATATAACTAAAAGTGCAGAACTCCCTAGTTTGGCTGATCACCACCTTTGGAGATGACCCACTTCTCACAGGCTAGACTTTATCTGGGCAGCTGACTCCGAAAGACCACATATATTTTAGGGTAAGAGTCCTCTTATTTGAAAGCATTCTCGATTTGAGCCCCACCCTTGACAAATAGAATCACAATACACTTACCTAGGCATAACAATGAGGGCCTGACTTAAGAAAAGTAGAGCTGCTTCCACTGCAGCACCACTTTTCTTGTGCCCCTTAGCGCCACCCTAATGCAATCATCTGTGCACTGTATCTAAGATATGGTGCACCATGGCAGTAGTTAGGGAACTATCATCAACATTTTTGATGCTAGTTCGGTGCTTTGCAGGATTAGTGTAAAAAATGTGAAGCTAATCCTGCAAAGCCCGCTGTGGCCCATTGTAAACAATGGTGTGCCTCCTTTTAACGCCTGCTCTGAGCAGACATTAAAAGTGCTGAAAAAAATGACGCGAAGAAATCTCTTAGATTTCTTTGCACCATTTTTTCAGCCCCCCTAACTGGAGAACGCCCCTTTGTATACATTATATCTGGCGCAGAAATAATGTAGCGCATAGGGTTACAAAGTGACGCAATGCATGCATTGTTCCAGTCTGTAAATTTGGCATGGTGATTTTGGCCTCACTGGACTGCATTAGCATTTTAAAAAAATTACACTAATGTGGCGCATGGAGGTGCTGGGGCTCTAAAATCTGCCCCTAAGTGTTCAATAAACGGTTACTTGTGATCTCTCATTACAAGCTCGAATCCAGGGACGGTAGAGTTTTCTGTGACTCATGCCCTTTGTTTTGAAACCACCTGATACCAGGTTCTTGTGCATTTCTTCCCCCTTTAGGCAAGCTCTAAAATCCCACATATTTTAGGTAACTTTGAAGACCCCCATCAATAATCCTAATACTGGTAGTGTAGTGTAAGTGTGCAATTTATTTGCTCATTGGTTATTTCACGTTAATTGGCATTTGATGATGTCGCTTGTCCACCTGTTAGGTTTCATGGCACTGCGTGAGGCCTAGCCAAGCTTCCATGCTAGAAGGTACCTATAAAGAGAGAAATCCTGAGAGCCTTACGAAAATATAGCTAAAGATTAAAAGAATTCCAAACTGAGGATGCTAGAATGAAACTTGGTTCCACCAAAGCAGCATTTTTAAATATTGTGATAGCCAGCAGCAAAGTGGAAGATGATATGAAACAGTGATTGAGTCTAAGCACTATAGGGTATATTTACTAATGTTCCACACACTGCAGGGCAGCAAGCAAAGTTGCGTTATGTGAAATGGAGAGAGCATAAATGTGCTCTATGCACCAAGATATGGTGCACATCAGCTCCCTGCTAGTGCTGGTACACTTTGTGCTGCCTAGCGCCAACACAGGCACCCTTGCTCCATGCTGCAAGGATGGCTGCATTATGCCTAGGATTGTTTTTGTGCAGAAAAGTGCACAAAAACAATCCTCAGAGGCAATTATCCCTTACTATGTGTGCTGCAGAATGCTGCATATGTGGAAAGAGAAAATAACAAGGATAAATAAAGATATTTATCCTCATTATGCCTCCCTGTGGTCGGCGCACCATTTTGGTGCAGTGCCAGGTATACTAACTTTAGTAATTCTGGGATTGCATCAAATTCTATGGATGGATGGATGGGAATATCTATGCTGCACCCATGGAACACCTACCACAACAAAATGTAATGCAATGTAGCACAAGCTGCTGTTTCGCATTACATTCCTTTACAAAATCACACAAAGCACCACAAATGGCCCCTTATTTGGCTTTATAAATACCATTTAAGGACTTGCATTGCCTTAAGACAAATTGTCTCACGTAAGGACAACACAAATCCTTAGTAAATCCAGCCCCAATCTTATTCCTGATACATGCAGGAGGATAGCTGGTATACAAAACAGTGAAGTGAATTTCGAAAGTAAAAAATGGCTACCGAGGAGATTTAAGGTTTTAAAGTTGGATCGGAGTCAAAACAAAGTCTAAGGCTGTGTACACCAGAAACTAAGATGGGGCAGGGTCCCATTTCAGTAGGTTAGTAACTGATCTGACCCCAGGTGCACAGTGTTTTTCTGCCACAATTGGTTTTTCCAGGATAACTTTTTTGATTTGTGGGTGGATCACATTGCATGTTGGAAAAAATATCCAGAGCAGAAATTTCTTTCATGAATATTTAGGCTTAGTAATATTCTTTGGGATTTGATTTGGCTACTGGTCGATAGTTTGGGCCTGATGCACAACATGTGTATATTTACTCACAGGGAGGTCTACTGTTATACTTAAATATAGCCCTTTACTTTTTTGCTATTCACCATTTCAGAGTCTGGATTTACGAGTGTTCACACAGAGCAAATAAGGCCTTGATGCCAGGGGAAGCAGTACTAGAGAGACATGGCTCAAACGATTGCCTGGAGCACAGAAAAGGGCTGATTTGAGAGCCCTTAGCGCCTCCTTTGTCAGATTAGCACGCTAACATGGCCCAACGAGGCCAAAATTGGCATGCCAAATTTAAAAAGTGTCGCAAAGCATGCATTGCACCACTTTGTAACCCTTTGCACTACATTATGGCTGCGCCATGCATAATGTATTCAAAAGGGGCGTTCCCCCGTTAGGAGGGCCGAAAAAATGGCCCAATTGTGTCATTTTTTTCAGCACTTTTAATACCTGCTTAGAGCAGGCGTTAAAAGAAGCACTCCATTGTTTGCAATGGGCCTCAATGAGCTTTGCAGGATTAGCGTCAACATTTTTTATGCTAATCCTGCAAAGCTCCGAACTAGCATCAAATCTTTTTACACTACTACCCTAACTATCACATGGTGGCATTAGTGGGCGCTAAGGGGCGTGAGAAATGTGACGCTCCACTAGGTGCAGCACCATATTTCTTAAATCTGGCCCAAGGTCACTAACACTGTTCACTTGTTTGCGGAAGTAGTCCCATCGTGTTCCAGTGGAAAGACCACTCATTATTGTTGCCCATTTTACTTACAAAACAGTAAAATCCTACCTGATACTTGATGGGAATTGTATTTCGTAAGGTCGATTTTGTAATTGCACGCTGTTCCTAAAACGATGCTCTTTCCTAGGATAGAACGTTTGTTTTTAGTGAATGTTTGAGCCAAGATCAACAATTCCAAATACCCGCTGGTTCAGGAGGGATGTTGCAATCCTTAGAGGTCATTGGTGAGGAAGAGCTGTTGGCCTGCTGTCAGAATCAGTCACACTGAACCCCCATTGGCAGCTCAGGCCAAATGTTTATATTGCAGCACTGCTAGGCTGTCTATGCTGAAACAGCAAATCTGTGTGGAATGCAAACGTTGAATAAAACATGCACACAGGAAAATACTCCCGAAGCAGGTGGCAGACTCCAGTTTGTTCTGCCCTAAAACCGTTTTAGCTTCCTCTCTTGAGCTTGCCTCTACTACAATATAAGTAATTGGGAAATTAAAGTCTCCCGTTTTTTTCTCTTACTCTTCCTCTTTGTTATTTCCAAGTGATCTTTGTGTTTCCTATTTATCCTACTAGAGTGAATGTGAAAATCTTTTAAAAATGCAAATAATTTCATTTTTTGGTACTTCATCACAATATTGCTCCTAAGTATGGTAAATGTTCTAATCTAAAGAGATTCTCAGTTCATGAAGAATTATCTCATTATATAGTTATGGACGATTCACTCCTATAAATTAGATCACAAAGGAAACAAGTTAATTAAATGATTCCAAGAAAACTTGCGATGTCATCGGAGCGCCCACAATTCTGCAACAACCAATTTGCAGCGCTGAGGTGGGAGTGAGACGGGTCTCGTAGGCCTGTGTCAGAGCAACGGAGAGAAAGTGTGGGTGCCCTTGTTGCTGGTATTACAGCGGGAGCGCAAAGTGCACAGCAACCCCGTCCGTGGGAGGTGCGGGCACAGAGAGAAGTTATGGGCACCCCTTACAAAGGGTTTACGGTGTGGCTCCTTTTGGCGACCATTGTGGGTCCTGGAATTAGTGAGACTCCAACGTGTCCTGGATGTGCGTGGGGATGCCGACACCCAACCCTAAGAGCGCAGCCCCGCCTGCAGTGAGGAGTCATGCTGTGGCACAGCCAATGTGCACCAGATGAGCCCCGCGCCCCACTCAGAGTCTGGGTGAGTGGAGCACAGCCCACATTACAGCGGGGCTCAAGGCAGTGCAGGCGGGGCTGGGGCTTGGCGGTGTCTGCCCTGCAGGGACACTTCCTTCAGCATCTAACACAGATGCCTGGTGTAGAGATACACCCCACCAGCCAAGAGGGACACATCTCACAGGAGCAGGCACAACATTGACAAGGCAATGAGGCTGCGCTCAGGGATTTTCTTGGTGAGATGCTTGAGCGGCAGTGTCAGGCCAGTGAAAGCACTGCGACTAGTCTCCTAAAGCACACTTCATCGCTCTCTCACTGCTGATCAGTCCAGGAAATAGGTCTTTGATGTCCCAGAGACCTCTGGGGAACTGGGGGCAAGCCAGAAAACCCTTGGAGATGCTTGGGGGGCAAGGACAGATAGAAGAGTCCAGTCCACCTTCTGCAGGGTACGTTCAGTAGGCTACAGCCCAACACACAGAGCAACAGCAAGGTGGCAGTTCCTCCTACAAGTCAGCACACAGCAGCATAAGGCCAACACAGCACTGCAGTGCAGTCGCCGTCCCTCCTGGCAGCACAGAGATCTTTCTTACTGGCAGTGTGTCCTTGCCCCCATAGAGTTCTGATTTGGTGAGATTTGGGGTCCAGCATTTATATTTTGGTGCCCAGGTTCTGGAAGGTTTGAGAAACTTCCAGACCTTCCTTTGAAGTCCCCAGGGTCTCTTTTCTGCCCTCCCCAGCTCCAGGCACTACAGAGGGGATTATGCGGCTCTTTGGGTGAGGAGAGGCACAGCCCTATCCAGAAGTGTCAGCTCCTCCCTCCCACCAAGCCCAGGAAGACCCATAAGCCTAGTGATGAGCATCATTATGCAAATGCCACACCCAAGCTCCCTTTGTGTGTGACTGTGTAATGGGAATGCACAAAGCACAGCTGTCATTTACCCCCGACATGCATTAAGAGACAGGCAGAGGCACAAAATGGTTAAAGTAAGAAAATACAAACCTTCTAAAAAGTGGCATTTTCAGACTTACAAATCCGACTTCACCATTAGTTGTGATTTTAAATTGTGAATCCAGGGACAACAAACTCCATATTTCAATCTGTTCATATTTGGAAGTAACACTTAAGACCTGTTTAAAAGCAACCAAAATGCTATTCTATGGGAGAGATAGGCCTTGCAATAGTGAAAAACGAATTTAGCAGTTAATTTTTTCTCTACCTGGATATACTAAACTTAGAAGAACATGTCCAACCTTTTATATACACTGCACGTTGCCCTTGGAGCTAACTAGGCCTTAGCGGTGACGTACATGCAAGAAAAAGGAAGGATTAGGCCTGGCAAGTGGGTACACTTGCCGGGTCAAAATGGCAGTTCAAAACTGCACACACAGGCCCTCCATTGGCAGGACTGAGGCATGTTTGAAAGGCTACTGTAGTGGGCGGCATGGTCAGTGCTGAAGACCCACTAGCAGCATTTAATTTACATGCCCTGGGCACATATAATGCACTTTGCTAGGAACTTACAGTAAATTACATTAAATATGCCAATTATGGGTAAACCTAATTAACCATGCTTTAAAGAACCTAGTACCTATACTTTAGCACTGATCAGCAGTAGTAAAGTGCACAGATCCCTAAAGGCCAGAAAAAACAAGGTCAGAAAAACAGGAGGTCATAGGGCAAAACAAAAAGTTAGAGGAGACCACGCCAAAGATGCCAGGTCTAACACCTATTTACAGAAAGGATGCTTTGGGACTGACACTGTAAGTAAGGTTCGGGCAAGGGATGGCGCGAACACAAAGTAGACAGCCTAAAACAAATAAAGCCGGCAAATGGAAAGCAAGAAAAAGTGAGTTACAAACCACAAAGCCAATGTCAAGCAACGGGCCTAAGTAAGCTTTCTGAACGTCCCCAAGATGTCTTTAGCAAACCAGACAGCTTCGATGTCTGGCAGGCTGTGACCTAAAATACCTTATTGATATAAAAGTACCTGTTGCACTGTTCCTTTTATGTCCAACAGTTTTCAGGCAGCAATAAAAATGTCAAGCTCATTCTGGGTATGAATATTCTTGCTGAAGAAAGATAGAGTTTTGTCTAGTGCAGTGTTTCCCAAACTGAGGGCCTGATTTAGATCTTGGCAGTTGCACTGCCAAGCCTCGGCGGACCCGAGAAGACCGCCAAGTCAACAGTCTTCCCCCCACCATATTTAGATGTATTGCAGCTGAGCCGAAGACTGCCACAATGTAGTGCTCTCCCTAGTCATCTAGCAGACAAATTTTCACCAGCAGTACTTAAATATTACAGTTGCACAGGCGGTGTACTGGTGGTGGTTTGCTGACGGAGGGAGGACATCGATGGAACCAATAGACATCGGACAATGCCAGTGGCCATGGAAAAGAGATAAGCCACACAATCTATCCTTCATTTATGCATCCCCCTGCATCACACACACAACACACTACATACACACCCTTATCCATTGCCATTACACCACAGCACAACACCTACATGCCGCAAACACACATACATGTACATCCATCACACAGCATACACACACTAGTGACACTGCACTCACACACAACACAACCACAACTAACAGACTCATCTACACAAACACATGCCCACACAAGCACAACTACACATATCACGACAGCGACCGTCACACAGCATGCACCTGAGTTTTACATGCAGCAACACAACATACACAGCAACATCCACATCATATTCAGTGGCACACATACTGACACAACCACATCACCCACTACACCTCCTTCCACTTCACCCTGCCAATCATATCGCACACACATATGCACATACGGAATCTCACAAACAACTCCAGCACAGTATGACAGGTACATGTCCCCTTGCAATGTGCACACATTGGCACAGTTGTCAAAGTTGAAGGTACCATCACTGTGGTGCCAGCATCCATTGGCAATGAATACTGACACCATAATGACAGTTGTGTATGTGTTCGATATGTGTTGTGTACCCGTGTGTCCCGACCGTGTCTGGCCCACCTGTGTCCCCTATGCATGTCACAGTAATTAAAAAAAATTACCGCAACATGTACATATCTGCAGTGGTCCTGTGCCAGGATGCAGTGACCCCCCCAAAGTACACAGCCAATGCAGGTTGCCTTCCTTTGTGTCCAGCGACGGTAGGGCCATGTTTTCTCCGGGTTCCAGTGTCAGCAGAGATGGAGGGTTCTGCCCAGTTCTGTCCAGTCGTATCCAGCTGGAAACAGAAGTTGAATTCTGAGAAAAGGTGAGTTTTCGCTCCCTTCCCCCCAATCTGCCAAGTAAGAAGTAGAGGTTGGACCACCACTTCATGCTTGGTGGTATGGCACATCCAAATCTGCTCAGCAGTAAGTGTGGCTGAAGTCCCACCATCAGCCACTCATTCCTATGGGACCGTGGCAGTGGATGAGATTCCTTGGCAGAGTCGGTGGGACGTGGGCAGGTTAAAGTCTGTGGGACCACCAACATCTAAATACACTGGAAGGGCCATCATGGTGGCGGACAGGTTTTCAGTCGGAAAACCAACGGCGGAACCCTTACAGTCAACATCTCAGGCCCAAAGGGGGTTATTCTAACTTTGGAGGAGGTGTTAATCCGTCCCAAAAGTGACGGAAAAGTGACGGATTTACCACCAGCCGTATTACGAGTCCATTATATCCTATGGAACTCGTAATACGGCTGGTGGTATATCCGTCACTTTACCGTCACTTTTGGGACGGATTAACACTCCTCCAAAGTTAGAATAACCACAAAGTCTCGAATCACTGGTGGGTCCTGAACGGATTTATGGTGGGTCACAAAAGTCAGACCAGTAAATAACAATGCCTTTAAATTCTGCACATTTGCTGTTAATTCAAAGACAGAGGTGAGATGTCAGGCTGCTTTCTTCTTTTAACATGGAGATTGGTGTTTACTTTTCTTTCTTTGCAAAGTGAGAGGACCTTTTCCAGTGAATTATGTGACGATGTAGGATGCAGTCTGTTGAAGACATAACAAAATGTAATACCTGTAAATTAACTCTATGCATCCAGCAGTTAGGAAAGCAACAATTAAACACTTTTTGGTAATTCTGAAGTGTGCTGGAAATAGTGATTTTAATAAGATCAAAGCAAATCAAGACACTTACTTGGTGATGCACATATGCTAAATATTCAGAGACACAGAAACACGATTTTCACACATCATTTGTGTGCTATATAGTTTTATCAGTTCAACTGTCTGTCTGTGTAACTTTAGTGCCCATTTCTATGGCAATTGTGCTGTCTGTAAATGTCAATGCGCTACAACACTATGCTTTAATTGCATTAAAAAAAACACCCAGCCCCATGTCCATTAAAGGTAGGTGAGTCACAAAAGTTTGTTATTCTAAAACCTGAGTCATGATTCTAAAAAGTTTGGGAATCGCTTGTGCCAGTTTTGGCTCAGCTTAAAGAATCGCAGCGGGTTAACATGCCTCCTGCAAAGAACCTATACCAGGCAGATCACAGGACTGTATTTTAGGTGGATGGCTCAGTGGGTTACTGCTTTTGTCACATAGATCATTTTGTTGCTTACAGTTCATAGAGCACAGTCCTTACAAAGCACGGTGGCCTATGAACTGTCATCAAAGAGTTGCATGCAAATGCTATGGTGCAGGTCAGCACGTTATGTTTTTTCCTCAGTCATTCATTATCCTAACGTTGCTAAAAAAAGGGTTTGTTCGGACAGAAATACATTCTATCAATAAAGCTAACCCCAACCACTGTGGTACATTTTAAATCTTGAGTTTGTGCTTCTCCAGGCCAAACACTCTTAAAATATACTGCCTAATAGTATGGATGATATATAATTCCTACACCTTGTAATCCTCATTGTTTTATGTAGCGTTTCCTATAGACTGATTTGCACATGCAAATAATACACTGTCTCAGTATAATGTGTGTGATGTAAAGCACCCGGACACCCTACACTGGTATGAGAAATGCTATAAAACAAAATGTAACGCATGTGAGAGAGGGGCAAGGGAGAGATGAGGGGCACTGTTGGAGGGTGGTAGTTAGGGAGTCTGTGGAGAAGGTCATGGGGGTGCCAAAAAAGATTGTTGCATCAATCTCCATCATCACTGAAGCCGGCACTGAGTGTGTGGTACAAGCATATCTACATAGATCACCAGTAGAGCTAGCCAATGAAAACACAAATATTTGCATATACGCTAAAGTAAACATTGTTAGCAAATCTCAGATTAGTGATTCCTTGAATACATTTGCCATTATGGGAGAGTCGCTACTTTGCAAGAAATACCTCTTAAGTCGCAATGTTGTCTCATTTGTGATTTGTTAAAAATTGCCATTTCAGTATATTCACATATATCTTCATGCGTCAGGCCCCTAGGTTTTAGATATGAAATGCACACCTATTACATTGTATTGCACTCTAATTGCAATTATATAATGCCGGGCAATACACTGCTCGGCAACCCAAGGTTAGTGGTTACTGCTGGTGATTGAGATTAGTCTTGCGCTCTCAAGGAGACAATTCCATGCATTTTCTCCAGTGTCTTTGTGGTGGATTAAATTATTAGGAGTTAGGTATGATCATTGATGGGGGAGATATATGAGTCCAAGTAGACAGTTCTTGGGTTAAACAGATAAAAATAGAGGAGATTAGTTATGAATAGGTTGCAAGGTATGACTTTCAAGGGCGGCTGGTTGTAATAAGATGTGGCAATTTGCAACACGAGAGGTTACTCAAAAATGTGCATGGGAAGTAAGGAAAAGGTCATTCAAAGTAAAAACGAGAGGCAACAATGGGAAGTTTTAATTTAGGTCAAAATTTTCATATAGAGTTTTGGGAACGTATAGTAGACTTTAGAAGACAGCTGATCAGCTCAGGGGCTGGAAGTATAAAGTAATGGCTGGACACATACATAGGAGAGTATCAAGAATGTCAGGCTGCCCTTGAGTTAGGCAGTAACCTCATGAGCAATGTGAGATAATATACAGGGTAAGTGATGCAACTAATGTAACCATTGCAAAGGAGATTCTTCAAATGCTGGAGTGGATGTCTTCTGATGTTTATCCTTAAACCTTGCCTCACAGTATTCATTACCAAAGTAAAGTGGAATCCATTTGGATGCTTCTGGTTTAGCATGGTGCAACATGGGGGGGCAGCTTTCCAGACAGACGAAGTGCAGTTCCTGCATTCCTGTGGCTGGATGGGGGAGACTCAGATACTAAAGTGAGGAGGGAAGACCAGGATACATTTACAGATTCCAAGAGGAGTTTTGTTTAATAAAGTTTAACAGGTTAGTCCCCCTGAGTACTGTCATCTGGTGGATGGCAGGGATGAGGGTTGGGGCTATAGTTTCTGTTTTTCAAGAAGAGGAAATGTCAAGGCAAGACCACCCCTTATTTGGTCCCTGATTACTGCTTGAGAAAGATCTCCCACTTCATAGTGCCATATTGTCAGTCTCAGTGCTACCTGCTGTGAGAAAAATAACTACAGTATACACAGTGGCGGTATCTCCTGGACATCCTGAGAAAGATACTTTAAAGAGGACCAGCCCAATCCAATAAGTGATTTACAAAACAAAAATGTGCAGTCACACAGAAAAGTGAAAAAAATATGTTTTATTTAGGTTTCACCCTACCTGTTCTGCATATCTGAATGTAATGTCATAATATAACTAACAAAAACATTCAATGGCATGCCGTGAGAGCGGTAAGAAAAAAGCAAACAAAGCCACTGAAAGCTTCATAAAACAGCTAGAAGTGAGAAAGGACAGCCAGTCCATGAAGCGCACATACCAGGTTTAGCTTGTAGCAAGTGCGACTCCCCAGAGTCGATCTGCCTTTCTCTGTGGGGTGTCTACACTGTTTCGGCAGAACTGTACTTTGGTTTGAAGTATCCAATCTAGCTACAGTGAAGGGATGGCTCTGGGAAAAGGGATCAGAGATCAGTGCAGGGAAGGAGCTTTGAGACAAAGGTGGCAGTGAGACAGTAGGTTTAACATAGCTAAACAGTTCCCAAAAAAGTTTTATACCGGAGGATGCCCACTTCTGTTCTGCTGCGCAGATAAAGTAGTGCTGGAAATGGAAAAAATGTAGGGGCATATTTATACTCCGTTTGCGCCGGAATTGCGTCGTTTTTTTTAACGCAATTTCGACGCAAAACTAACTCCATATTTCTACTTTGCCGTTAGACGCGTCTAGCGCCAAAGTCCATGGAGTTAGCGTCATTTTTTAGCGTGGACACCTACTTTGCGTTAATTATATGCAAGGTAGGCGTTCCCGTCTAAAAAATCGACTCCGAGGCATGTGCGTTGGATTTATACTCCCGGGCAAAAATCACGCCCGGGAGTGGGCGGGTCCAAAAAAATGACGTACGGCCGCTTTTGCGCCGTTTTTTAGTGCCTGCAAAAAGCAGGCGTTAAGGGACCTGTGGGCTCTGAAGGAGCCCAGAGGTGCCCCCCCCCATGTCCCCAGGGACACCCCCTGTCACCCATGCCCACCCCAGGAGGACACCCAAGGCTGGAGGGACCCATCCCAAGGACATTAAGGTAAGTTCAGGTAAGTGTTTTTTTTTTTTTTTTTTGTGGCATAGGGGGGCCTGATTTGTGCCCCCCTACATGCCACTTTGCCCAATGACCAGCCCAGGGGACAGAAGTCCCCTGGGCATGGCCATTGGGCAAGAGGGCATGACTCGTGTTTTTGCTAAGACAGGAGTCATTTCTATGGGGGTTGGGAGTGAAAAAAAATGGCGCAAATCGGGTTGAGGCGAAAAAATTGCCTCAACCTGACTTGCCCCATTTCTTGACGCCCAAGCCCCATATCCCCCTACGCCGGCGCTGCCTGGTGTACGTTGTTTTTTTTAACGCACACCAGACGGCGCCGGCGGCTAACGCCGGCTAACGTCATTCAATAAATACGGCGCCCGCATGGTGCTTCAGAATGGCGTTAGCCGGCGCAAATTTTTTTGACGCAAAACTGCGTTAGCGCAGTTTGACGTCAAAAAGTATAAATATGGGCCTTAATCCTGGATCCCATAAATTGAGAGGTCTAGCTGTGGGTGCGAAAAAGGGGTGGAGTCAGAAAAACTGTAGCCTGACAGCCAACGTATAGGTATGTTATTAAAACTCTGCCTCAAGGAAGCTGGAAACAAGGACATATGTAACCGTAGATATGTCCTAGATTACTTAATTGGTTAGAAAGAGGCTGCATTTTAAAATATATTTTGAGTTCCTGGAGGATGAATCACCATCTTGACCTCTAGACACCCCCTGGGTGGCCACACTGTGCATCTCAGATGAACGCAAAGGGAAGGGGTCTGTGGCACATATCTCCACAGAGGGATGTTGTATATTGTAAGCGGAGTGCAATGGGTCCGTGATACAATCTCATGCTAGAAGTAATTGTACTGTCATGTGATCAGTGCTGTGCCTTTGCCATGGATAGAAAACCAATAAGTATAGCTAGAAAAAAAAATATCTTTTGAATGAAGGCCCCTGCTGCGGAGACCTTAGTGCGTCCAGCAATTTTCAGGTGATGATATTAACAATAATATAACTCTGATGGTTCATGCACCTGCAGGAGGGATCAGTGTTTTGATTACTCACCGTCTTGACTCATCGTAAAGTAGTGTAAATGTTTAATGTGCGTCCTGCAAAGTACAACGTATAACATGCATATTACAGATTTGTATTTTTTATGCAGCTATCTCAGTAGGTTACATGTTCAAGGATGTGATGCTGCTATTTTTGTAAGAATGTACTTACCTTTCATCTTTATGCCAATAGAGAATGAGGTCATTCTTGGTGGTGCAAACAGTTCATTTAGAAGATGCCAATATAAATGCCAAGAGATGTAGTAACCTACCTGTATATGGCACGGCTAGTGTAAGGTTGTTCGAAGTTTCTGGGTACGGGATACCATAGTTCTGTTACTCTGTACACCTGAAAAGCACATGTTAAACAGATGGGGCCTGTTGTTAAACAGAATGAGATCATAGTTTTTAATTTTCAAGGTTTCTTTCTTAATGTGCCTACACCATTCATTACTGTGCATAATATAAAAATGCAAAATTACTTTTGTGTACCCTATGTAAGGACAAAAAATAATACTCGAGAGATGCAAGAAATGTCTTCGTAACAGCATCACCCACGCCCCACCCATAGTCCACAGATCAGGGCATGAGCACCTGCACTTATTTTTCCCATTTAAAGAACTGAATGGCATTGTCCTCAACTTGTCACAAAGCCACAAATAAACTTTTATAAAAAATGCAACTTGCAGAAATGCCTACATTTCTTCTAGCTCACAGTTTTGGTATGAAACTATTGAGCAGTGCGCGAGGAGTTTGAGAAATGATTGCAGAGATTTCATACAAAGAAATTATGTGTTGTTACCAGTAATGATATACTAATCACTGTGTTTTACCGAATGCCATACGGCTAGATCTATCCCTTAGGAAACCCCTTCTCCGTTTCAAGGATCCCAACCCCGGCATCAAACAGCGACAGCTCTGTTTGACCTTGTTGATAATCAGTCATTATACACTGGGCGATTGTCCATGCTTGTTCTTTTAGGTTTCTCTTCTATCTTTGGTATAGCGGATCATCTCGCCTTCATTATAAGCAGTGCTTTAAATGGAAATATTCAAGCAGGTACTCACTATTAAGAGTACCTATTTGCTTCTGGGAAGTGCTGGTATTCAACCATTAAGGCCCTGATTTATACTTTTTTTGCGCCGCATTACCATCATTTTTTGACGCAAAAGCTGCACAAACTTACAAAATACAATTGTATTTTACCAATATCAATGTGTAAATTCAAAGTGTAAATTCAAGCTTCTTGTTAAACTCAAAAAATCACAATACAATTTTTTTTTGTAAGTTTGTGCCGCTTTTGCGTCAGAAAATGACGGTAATGCGGCGCAAAAAAAGTATAAATCAGGGCTTAAATGTATTCCATCAGTGCTGAGAAGTGCAGGTACTCTCCCTTTCAAATTAAAGAAGTGCAAGTACTCAGCACCAGACAGTACTTGCCCATTTAAAGCACTGAATATAAGACTGAATGAAGTGGGAACGTTTTTTTTATCAGAAATAAACCCTTAAAGCTTGAGTATGTTTCTGAAAAAAGTAATAATAAACAGGACTCTGTGAGATTTCTCCCAGCAGTGGTGTAACATTAGCCCCTGTGGTGCGTGGGTGGGGGGTGCTGAGCTCCAGGACCCCCCCTCAACACAGTACAATGACTCGGTTCCTGGCTGGGTCTGGGTGGCCCTCCAGTTTCGTTAGGCCTTCATCTCCAAGCATTTGGGAGTCATTTCCATTGTTTCCTGTTCTGGACTTCTGGGCTTTTCCTGGCAGCCTGAAAAGAAAAAATGAGCTTCCGGAGCGCCATCATACATACATTGGAAAGAATTGCTTTTGCCTTATTCTTCCAACAGATAACTTCCTTATTTGCACGCATACAAGCTGTATATCCATAAACTGCTTTCATCTTGAGCAACTTCAAATCCAATTCTTCCTAGTGCTACAGCAATGTGTCCTATAACAGCTTTGTGTACAGACTTGCTGCACACTTGACTAAGGGACATTAAGCATATTCAGAAAAGAAATTGAGAATTGTTAATGCGTGTTGTTGTCAAATCATCATTTTGCATATCGTGATTTTTGGAAAACTCAGAACTCCAGGGCACTGCGTTTCAGGCATAAAAGTAGCCTTCTTCAGAGAGAAAGTAGCTGCAAAAGAATATTATTCCAACGTTATTCAAGAAAACCAAATTATAATGACCTCAATATCTGCTGAAACAAGTTATATATGTATAACCTACTGTTGAGGACTGCGCCCAATACCAATGTGTAAATTCAAACTTCTTGTTAAACTCAATAAAACAATAGAAAACTTCATAACAGGCAGTGAATTAATGCTATAAACCTTGTGAACACCCCCTCTTGTAAAACCAACACCCTCTAGTAGACCATGTCACTTGTTCTCTAGAAAGCAGGATCTAAAAGGCAACAAGCCATATATTCAAAAACCATCTTCAAGTGAAAGCAATTGCAAGATAAAATCATATGAAATATACTAACACAGGAGCAATAAAAGTGACTAAAAAGAAATTAATACCGAACAACGGCTTCAGGGGACACGAAATAAATATAAATGCCCGTCAATAGGCGAAGTGACTCATACCCAACATGTTGTGAACACAAACCATCTGATGAAACACATGAATTCAATGCACCGAAAACTGACTCTGACGCCACATACACCATAAACAAAACAATTTGGTGAAAGTGTGGATTTAGTACACCCGAAACCGATTTAGGTAAACCCGTACATGCACAGTGGCAACAAAATAATCGAAACAAGTAAAAAAAGAGACGTATCATGCCAATTTAAACAACGAGAGAACTTACCTTGATACTTAAAATGAACCTATATCATTCGCGACTGCCCCTCTGCTGGACTGCTACCTTGCTGTGCTGACTTGCTGCCTGCAGCCCTCTGGCCTTGGTGAGAAGGACTGGACCTGCATCTGTTGAGCCCAGGACCCCAGAGTGACTCCAAGGGCTATTTGGCTGGCCTCCTGACCAGAGCCTCAGGGTAGGAAGGGACGACAACGCAGGACCTTTATCACAGCCTCACAGCTCCTCAGAACCAGCACATCCCCTCGGCTGCGCAATGCATCTTCAACGCAGAACTCAATGCTCTGCAACCAGGACTTAAGATACTCTTGTTCAGCAGGCCTAGTTGGGTCCTTTGTCCCGGTCCGGCACGACTAGACAGCCACGAATGTTGCTTTGTGCTTTTTGGAGCTATATTCCTAGAAACATATAAAACTTCATATCTCCAGTTCTACTGATTGTTTTTGTCATTTTGGTCTTGTTATATTTATTAACGAATAATCTATTTTTCTACATCTGATGAGGGATCCTTCTGTGGTGTGTTCTCACTGTGTTACTGTTTGAACTGTTGCATAAATACTTTACACTTTGCCTCCAGTCAAGCATGACTGATTTGTGCCAAGAAACCACGGGTTGCGCACAGGTTAATTTAGAGTTTGTGACTTCACACTGAAAAGGATGGTGGTTCCAGCTTGAGTAGAGTTTCACCCTCCTCAACAAGCAACCCACCTTCTTATACTCAGTAATCCCCATATTTCATGAGGTGATAGGGAAGTGAATTATACCAAAGGAAAATTGAATAATTTCCTGACCAGGGAAAAAAGAAAATACATTTGTGCTAATACAGATTTCTGCTACACTTGTTTATGCTGTTAGTCCACTAATTCTCTTGAATTAAGAAGAGAGTAGATTAATCTATCATGTAGGCAAAAATTAATAAGCAGTCCGTTAATTTTTTAGAACCCCCATAAAGGATGAACTCTACTCAAGTTTTTATAAGTTAACCTCCAAAGATTATATGTCCAACCTTTTAAATAAAGAATGAACTTCCTACTGAGCAGGTGAGTTGAACCTTGGCAAGCAGGGTGCAATCCACAAGCTCAGCAGACAC
The DNA here is from genome assembly GCF_031143425.1 of Pleurodeles waltl. Classification (NCBI taxonomy): domain Eukaryota; kingdom Metazoa; phylum Chordata; class Amphibia; order Caudata; family Salamandridae; genus Pleurodeles; species Pleurodeles waltl. The sequence continues at coordinate 595,145,227 of NC_090444.1, read as the reverse complement.
ACGGCCCCCACTTCTCTGTGAGAGGACGACCTGTCCTATATTGAGATTCCTACCTGCCTGGCATGTATCTGATTCTGTTCCTTGATTTGTCCAGTGTGCCGGTTGCACAGAAGGCAGAGATGTTTGCCATACAGATTCCATATTCTTTTGGTTCTGCTTGGCAAATTTGTTTGTAAGACACAAACCCTCACAGTGTTGGGTTGTTTTCCGAAAAACAAAAAATAAATTATGCACTAGGTGGTTTCTCCCAGGGCTGCGATGGATGAAGTAATTTGTATTGTTTCCTGTTCTGGACTACCAAGCTTTTCCAGGCAGCCCAGCCAGGAAAAATGTATGTTGTCCGGCTCACCCTAAATAGAGCAAGTCTTCCAACATATACTGACTGACAGCCTTGTGGTGGACAAGGCACTGGTAAAGTTCTGATGGCAGAGCCAGCTGAGTCTCCTCTGCCAGAAATTCAACATTTGGCTCACTTCTAAATGCGGTGGATAAACGCTAAATTTGGCATGATGGAGCTCTGCTGGTTTTGGAAAGACTCCTGCTCCCCAAACTTTAAATGAGACAGCTTTAGGGCTGAACTGGCCATAGCTGGCATCAGGCATTTCCCCGGGAGGCTGGAAGGGTAGGGGTCTGTTTTGCAGCAATGGGGGTCACCCCCCCCAGCTGATCTGACATAATTGCCAATGCTGGTTTGGGTTCCTAGTCTGGCCCTGGACAGCATGAAATATTTTATGTCTGTAAAAATTTTAAAAAGCAAATGATACTGAAAGATCATTGTGTTTCCTCGCTTGAACCAGGACTGTCCTATGTTGGTACACAAGGTATGGAACCATGCTAGATTTTCAGGATAGCCTCGGTTTAAATAGGTTTAGTCGAAAATGATGGGTTGTTCTGAAATTCTGCCATGGCTCATGATACTACTTACTGCATACAGGTTACTAGAAGGTTTGGAGTTGATGAAAATGTGCCTTCTGAGGGAATTGTGGTTGAGAAGAAAAAGCCTCACAAATCCCATCCGCAATGTCATCCAATCAGAGCAACAAGCCCAAAAAAATGCACCTACTCCTTATCCCAAGTATTTTGTTACATTGTGCTCCCAACCCAAGCACCCGCTGCTCCAAAGGTGCGACCGAGCCGGTCCAAAGTCTATGTATTATAGATGGAGGGGGACCAACAGAGTTCAAGGAAACATAGGACCATCCAAATATCTTTATTTGCTTTCATACATCAAAGAAAAAGAGCCAACGGGTTTCGTTCACTACATGTGAACTTCCTCAGGGCATTAATATTTCCTAATATGTGGGCGATTGTTATAGCCAAATATATCACATTTGTTCGTTTCCCTTATAATGTCTCCTTGAGTAACGTGTGGTGACTCCAATACCATTAATTTCAGAACTCGGTGGCAATGATAAGTCATTCCCCCGAACTATACGATCCCTCAGTAGAACACCATGGTTCCATCCATCTTAATATATCACCTTTTCTGACCTCACTGTGTGGCACTTCAGCACTCTGTTTCTTAAACTAACTTCTGTAGTATCCAGAAAAATATTTAATGTATATTACATTCTAAGTGCATGCACGTTATAATATGCCACACAATGCCCTCTTCAGCAAGGTTTCTGTTGCACTGTAGATGAAGTTTGTCTGAGCTGGTGTGTCTTTAAATTTCCAGTGTTGGATAAGAACTTATTTATAGGTGATGGGAGTTGGAATCTGAGCAGTCATTGGGGGCCATGTTTACGGCAAAGTGGCGCAGTGCAGCACGTCACCTTGCTGTGCTGCACTGTCACTAGGAAAGGGCAGGAATGTGCCATATTTACAGCATACAGCTCATTCCTGTTCTTGCCCCCTGCGCTGGCACACAATGGGTTGCCTAGAGCATATGGGTTGCCTACCACCAATGCAGTAACCCTTGCTCCATGGTGCCAGAGTGCCTGCGTTGCATGCAGGATTATTTCTGTTCAGGAAGGGGCACCTTCCTGCACAAAAACAATCCTTGGTGGCATATTCCTGTATCTTTCTGCAGGAAACATAGAAAGAGGAAATAAAGAAGAGAAATAAAGACATTTCCCCCCTGTTACTCCTCTCCTGGGGAGATGTATCATTTTGGTGTAGTCCCTGTTTTATCAGGTTTGGGAAATCTGGAAATGCATAAAAAACCATGAGAGTTGTGTGGGAAAACCCATGCAAAGCACATGGAACACCTCCCTTGTGCAGAGTACTGCAACACAGAGATTTGGGCTGCAGTGCATTACTCCAGATTTTGTAAGCCATTTAAGGACAGACAAAGTGGCTTTGTGTGGCTTCAAAAATCTGACATAAAGTTTTGCATCATGCATGTACCATGTTGTGTGATTAGTGATCCAGCCTTGAGGGGCAATATGGAAATTCTATATACCAATCTTCCATGTTGTACTACAAAGTGAATTGGATGTAGGCCATTTAGACATTTGAAGACGGATAGGCAAGCAGGTTTCAATAACTTTTATTTTGTTGTTTCTAATAGGTGTCTGAAATTCCCCTTGATCCGGCCTCACCATGAACTCACGACTGATTCTGCTATGCCTTACTGCGTGCATCGCCCTCTCAGTGTGCAACCGTGTTTATGTGCATCCATTCCACTTGTTCGCCTACAACCAGAGCACGTGTGAGAAGCTTGAGAGGGAGAACCAAACTACCAGCGAGGAGAAAATATTCATCCCCATCCTGATTGATTCCAAAAACACAGCCGAAGAGGAAGGCTTGCGAGACCGATTCTCCCTGGAATCACAAAGTCTTGGTCCCAAAGGACACCAGAGGCTGCTCTACTTGACTAAACTAGTGAATATCCTTGGTTTCCGTTTCTTTGGTGCATGGAAAGAAATGCACAAAATGGAAACAGTGCTGTTATCACCCACTAATCTCTATGGGGCCCTGGTCTCATTTTATTTAGGGGCTTCCAAGAACACTTCTGATGATCTTCAGGAGTTTTTGGGGTTCCCATCTGGTGGGTCAAATTGCACATCTAAGCTAGATGGGCACATTGTATTTTCGTCACTGAAAGCCATTGATAGTCTGCTTTTGTCGAAAGAGGACAACATTGATGCTTCAAAGCTGGCCTTCTTATTCGTGACCCCAGGAATGCACTTGTCCGGGGCCTATGTGTATGACCTGGTTCCATCAGCGGACGCCCTGTATGTGAGAGCTGTTGGTTTCTCTGATCCAGCTCAAGCAACAGAAAAAATCAACAGCTTCTTTAACGGAAGAATATCCAGAAAAGGTCGCCCACTTTTGACAAGTGTTGATCCATCTACCACCCTCATGTATGCTAGTTACATGCACTTCAAAGGTAAGAGGGGCAGCCATGATGCTCTGATGGGTTTTCGGAGGGAGGTGCACCACACACACACACAGTTTTGATGAACAATGACATTCTTATTGTCAAGTATTGATGCAAAACGCTGAGGGTCACGTCCTCTCATGATAATATTAATTACAAAGGGGGAGGAAGAGAGAAAGACAGAGAGAGTGACAGAAAGTATGTGAGTGTTAAAGTTCGGCACAAAAATTAATGAATATGTATTGTCATAAATCACAACAGCAGTGACAATATAGACATGGGAGCAGACACAATGCAGCAAGTCCGTCCCAACCAATACAAGCCTAGTGAGTATCTGTTAGCAGAGTCTAGAGGCAAAGGCCAGAAGATCAGCCTTGTCCCCAGCCCAGCTTCAAGTCACTCTTGGGCAGAATAACAGTTTTGGTAATTCCATTAAAAGGCAACCAGTGCATAATGGAATATCTGGGCCTTTAATTTGTGACACCATTTAATAAGGGTTGGACCAGTTACAGCGAGAGGAGGGAGGAGATAAAGCTCCAGCTGGCAGTCTTCGCCCCTCGTTGGCCTACTGCCTCCATACGTATGCTGGTGAGGGTGCATTATTAAAAATGCTATGTGAAGAGCATTTAACTTTGATTATTCCACTCTGTAATATCTGTAACTAGACTAGTTCGGCACCACTAGAATCTCAGCTAGAAAGACAATAATTGCATTCATGTTTTGGGATCAAAATTATCTGTGACACTTTTCTAAATTTTCCCCCATTTGGATGGTTGGGACCTAAAATGATCATGAGGTTTAACCCTGTAGCCTTATTTTCTAGAAAACCCATTCTCAATTTCAAGGTGTAGATGAGAGAGCACACTGCTTAAACTTAAGAATCATCTGCTCAGAGTCTTTAAGCTCATTCACTTTTTGAGCATCACTTCAAATGGGATGCTGACTACTTTAATGTCCTTTTCTGCCCCAGCTATTCTTATGCAAATTGACTCCAAGTGAGTACCTTTTTCAGCGCTGTGTGGTGTCTACTTGAGGACCTTCAGAGCCTTTGTCAACATGGATTCTCCGTGTGTGAGAGCTTCTTCACTTGCACTCATCATCCTTGTTTCCTCTCTCATACACCTAATCATTAAGGGATCTAGCTTTGAAGTCATTTTCTCCTCTTTTCTTTGGCTGCCTGTACCAGTTTGTGTTTGGGTGGCATATGTGCATCTTTGGGGGAGAAATTCTCCTTACCTGATCAAATAATGTGAAAACCACTGCCCCGGTATGCTGTCAAACAGCCCTTAGGAGCAGTCGCTTAGTTAATGTCTGATTTTGTCTCCATTTTGTTTTGGACTTACTACCACTGTCTCATCATAGGGTTTCTGAGCTATTCCGATTTGGAAAACGTCCCAACTTGCTCTACCAGTTTTACCACCACCCTTGTTTTTTATTACCTCATTTTCCAGTCTCTAGTCTCCTGAAAAGGATTTTGGGGAATTCAAGGAAAACGAGACAGACATAGTTCTTCAAGATTATTGATTCCACCAACAGATTCAGCCCAGCAGTCATCAGACAGCCACATCAGCAACTGCTTCCCCAGTCACCAAAGACACATTCAACATTCTTTAGTCCCCATGGTACCCACATATACAAATGAGTCATGGTTAGATGGAACCCTGGTTTAACTAATCAGTTGCAGGTTACAATATATCTCCTTCCTTAAGGAATTTCAAAAGTACTGAGACAAAAAGAAAATACCGGCCAAAAAATGTTGAATGAGGAAGAGAGGGAAAATAGGAGGAAATAAATACAAAAGTACTGAGACAAAAAGAAAATACCGGCCAAAAAATTTTGAATGAGGAAGAGAGGGAAAATAGGAGGAAATAAATACACACTAACCTCCCTAACAGAATACAACACTAGAAACATAGACATAGCCGGTGCAACCTGACGTCAAAGTGGAAAGCACATGAAATGTATGATAAGTTGCCACAAGTCATAGTGCGGGTAGAAAAATACATGACCTGCATGAATAGTCTACTTCAATTCATAATGCAGACTGATCAGCGTAGTCCTTTTATTATGATTCGTAATCCTCAAGAAGTAATGGTCTTCTCTGGATATGAGAAGTACTGGGGATCACTTTGTGACTGGACGGTGCATGATAATGATCAACATGAGACCAACCAGCCCTGTTGAGACACTAAGACGGTGAAAGGGTTGATGATGCTCCAGACAAATCTTGAAGCAAATTACCTTCAGCTCCACATTTAAACAACTTTGACATGCTCCACACCTCACCACCACTCAAAACTAACACATAATTTTACAGGATAATATACTTTGGCCCAAAAAACGTAGGTTTGCCTTTAGATTGCCAAACTACTTTTTTCACAAAAGCGAGCTCTCCCACACCCCATTTCTGGTCACACACACCATGCTTTTCATCAAAACACCTCTTGTACCATCTCTGATTATCCCTCACAGCAAGGAAATCCACCCCCTCATGTTTTATGCAAACCAACCACAATGGGTTGATTTTGGAATCTGCCCATCTACCTTTCAAAAACCAGAATGGTGATACATTATTAGTTATATTGTTGGGAAGATTCTGATGCATCCACAACTTCTCTCGAATAACTGCTTTTAGAGGTACCTTGATCTCCAAAGCAGATTGAACACACACCCTCACAAAGCGATCCATGCTTTCTACCAGCTATTGGCCTATGGAGAATACAAGGTGGTGTGGTGATGTACAATGGCAAGGCCTTCTAAAAATTCTTTCATCTCAATGGGCAAAGATTGGACTCCATCGTCAGTGATAATGGTCTTGGGTATTGTTGGAAATGGGATCTCTAGTCGGCAGTCAGTTCACCACCTGTCCATGTGAGGACCCTCACTCTAGTCAGGGTAGACAGATGCCCAGCTCAGATAACCCCTGCTCTCCCCCTTGGGTAGCTTAGCACAAGCAGTCAGGCTAATCTCAGAGGCAATGTGTAAAGTATTTGTACCAACACACACAGTAACACAGTGAAAACACCACAAAAGGACTCCACATCAGTTTAGAAAAATAGCCAATATTTATCTAAATCAAACAAGGCCAAAACAGCAAAAATCCAACATACACAAGCAAAGATATGAATTTTTAAAGTAAAAAAGAGTCTTAATCTACAGAAATCAATGGATGCATTGTTTTAGAACAAAGTACCTGGTGTGCATCAAAAATAAAGCTGCACAGGTGGGCGTTCGTCAGAAAAGCATGTGATGCGTTGATTCCTTCCTTGCAATTGAGGCCGTCTGTTGCTTCTTTATCCTCTGGTTAAGCAATGCAACGGTTCTTCCCATGCAGCGAAGGGATGCTTCGATGTCCGGACAAACAGCCTCAGGTCTGTGCTGTGATGTTGCAGATTTTGACGCCCAGGGACAATGCATGGTAAATCTGGATGCACAACAGCAATGAATCGGTGTTGAGCTGGTTATGTATGTATGTACTGAGTATTTATAAAGCGCATTCCGGCCCTAGGGCATCGAAGCGCTAACTGGATGAGGCTGTGTCCACTAACGGGGAGACTCCAAATCTTATCGCGGGAAGAGCCAGGTTTTAACCAGTCTCCTAAATGTCAGATAATTATGTTCTAGCCTTAATTCCAGTGGGAGTGAGTTCCAGACTTTTGCAGCTGCGATAGTGAACGCTCTGTCTCCCCACTTCGCCTTTTTGGTACGGGAAGTTTGAATTCGATCGGCGGAGGCAGATCACAACAGCCTTTTAGGTCTATACCATTGCAGCTTGGTGGTCAATGCTTTAGGCCCAATCCCATGGACGGCCTTGTGAGTAACACAGAGAGCCTTAAAAGAGATCTGCTGGGCCACCGGAAGCCAGTTTTGAGGCACTTCTTAACAGAGGCCACGCGGGACAGCTTCAGTAGAAGCATAGCAGCAGTGTTCTGCATCAACTGCAGCTTATTTAGCGATTCTTTATCCAGGTTGAGCAGAAGCGCATTCCCGTAATCCAATCTGGAGATGACCAGGGCCAAAGTAGCAGTAATTCTGCAAGATTGTGGAATAAAAGGAAAGACTTTTTTTAATTTCTTCAGAGTCCACATGCAGGTTTTGATTATCTGATTGACTTGGGGTTTAAATGGCAGTTGATCGTCGAACAATAATCCTAAATTCCTAGAGGTAGACCTTGGCACAGGAAGAGTGCCACACTCTTTGGGCCACCAATGGAAGACCAGTGTTCCCTCTTGATTCCAAAGCACAGAATCTCAGTTTTTTCGCAATTTAGTTTTAGCCAATTGGCCTTCATCCAGCTGTTCACTGCTATCATGCAGGCGTTAAAGCGGGTTGCCACTTCCTCCATGTCTTTGTTAATCGAGATGATAATCTGAGTATCATCTGCATAGGAAGTTGGGATAAAACCGATTTCACTGTGCTGTGTCGATTTTTCAGCTGCGATGCAGGCACAGCATTGATTTTTCTGACGCTAGGCTCCAGTGCATGCATTTTCTCTCCTTCCACAGACCAAGGGACTGGATGTGGCACCACTCTGCAAGTCAGGGGGTCTCGGCAAGAGAGCCTGGATGCTGGCAGATGAAATCCTTGATGCCCCTGAGACTTCTTAACAGGAAGCAAGTTCAGTCCAAGCCCTCAGGGTAATCTTCACAAGCAGGATACACAGCAAAGTCCAGTCTTTGTCCTCTTTAAGGCAGAAGCAGCAACTGCAGGCCAACCCAGCTAAGCAAACACAGCAAAGGTGCAGTACTCCTCCTCCAGCTCTTCAGCTCCTCTACTCGGCAGGGATTCCTCTTGATCCAGAAGTGTTCTAAAGAATCTGGGGTTTTGGACCACTACTTATACTCATTTCTGCCTTTGAAGTAGCCAAATTCCAAGAATAGTATTTGTAGTGTACAAGACTCTGCCTCTTCGTGGACATGCCCCAGACACTCTCTAGGGGGTTGGAGTCAGTATTGTGTGAGGGCAGGCACAGCCCTTTTAAGTGCAGGTGCTGGCTCCTCCCTACCCACTCTAGCCCAGGATTACTCATCAGAATATGCAGGACACAACACAGCTCCCTTTCTGTCACTGTCTAGAGTGCATTTACAAACAGCCCAACTGTTAGTTTGACCCAAACGTGGATTCCACAGACAGGCAGAGGCACAGAATGGTTAAGCAAGAAAATGCCCACTTTCTAAAAGTAAACAAACACAAATGATGGACGGAATGCGGAAACATTCACCCCTAGTCACAGATCTGGGTTTAATTAATCAATTGCTCACCATGCCACCTCAGTTTGGTCAGGGAGGACCTGGCCTGGCAGTTCGGGCTGGACTGTTCCCATGGTGAACGGGGTCAAGACTGATTTCCATATGGCTGGGTCCAAACTTGGGTGGCACAGTGAGCAAAATAATTGATGGACTAAACCCAGATCTGTGACTGGGGTGAATGTTTGATTGGTTCCGCATTCCGTCCATCATTTGGGTTTGTTTACTTTCTAAAAGTGGCACTTTCAAGCAGACAATCTAAAAACGAACTATACTAAACGATGTATTTTTAAATTGTGAGTTCAGAGACCCCAAACTCCACATCTCTATCTGCTTCCAATGGGAAACTGCACGTAAAAGATATTTAAATGCAGTGCCCATGTTAACCTATGGAGGAGAAGGCCTTGCAAAAGTGAAAAACAAATTTGGCAGTGTTTCACTATCAGGACATGTAAAACACGCCAGTACATGTCATACCTTTTAAATACACTGCACCCTGCCCATGGGGCTGCCTAGGGCCTACCTTAGGGGTGACTAACATGTAGTGAACGGGAAGGTTTGGGCCCAGCAAGTGGGTACACTTACCAGGTAGAATTGGCAGTGCAAGACTGCACACACAAATACTGCAGTGGCAGGTGAGAGACAAGCTTACAGGGCTACTCATTTGGGTGGCACAATCAGTGCTGCAGGCCCACTAGTGCAGTTTACTAGGGACTCACTAGTAAATCAAATATGCCAATCACAGATAGCCAATCATAATCACAATTTATACAGGGAGCACTTCCACTTTAACACTGGTCAGCAGTGGTAACGTGCCCAAAGTACCAAAAACTAGCAAAAACAAAGTCCAGCACACAGTCAGAAATAGAGGAAGCAAATGCAAAAAGACAGGGGAAACCACACGAAGGATGCCAGGTTAAACAGGTATGTTCTCACATGCAAAGCCATCCCTCAGAAATTCCAAGACAGTGTGCAACTGGTGGTTATACAATTTGTACACAACAAGCAGAAACCCATTTAGAAGTATAATCAACAAGAACATACCTTTCACCAGGTAGCAGTAATTCAAAAGAGTCAACTATTTCTAACCCTAACTTGTTCCAAGGCTTCACAGGAATTTCAACAAATGACAGCGGAGTAGTCCTCACCCACCTGGACTTACATTCCTCGTACATTGAAGACAATGTCTCACTGCACACTCAACCTGTCTGCCCAACCCAGACCACCAATAGAGTTCTCTTACTCTTGCTTTGGTTAAGTTTCTTCAGAAATGCCCCTTATGGGCAAGATTGATCATTCTCTCCCATAGACCTACTGGCGGAACCAACCAAGTCCACGGTAAAGCTCCCCATTCACAACGCATAACTCATCTCTGACATTCCCAAAAAACGTATTTCAGATTGGGCAAACCTGCCACCACATACTTCCTTTACATCATCCTTAGCCACTTCAGTATCCCATTCCTTTTTTCATACAGCCGGCTTGTTAACCCACATTATAGTAATGTCTGCATCCATCAAAACTGATTTATCCACAGGTAACCTTAACAAGCAGTCTGCTGGAACTTTCTTAGGCTGAAGAATATACGCCACATTAAAACTGAACTCAGTCAGACTTTCAACCCACCTTTTGATCTGTAGAGTGGTGTTCTCAATATCTCTGCAGCCTCACAAGGGCCTATGATTGGATCTCAGCACAAATGGTAAACTCCACAAGAAAAACCTGAAATGATGCACTGCTAGCATACATGCCAAAGCCTCCCATTCACTAACATAATATTTTTCCCTTGCCCTCTTAAGTGAACATGACACAAAACCACAAGCCTTTCCTCACCATCACTTACTAGGGATAAAACCACCCCAAGACTAGCCTTTGTCATGAGAATGTTTTTTAGAAACAACAAAATGTCCTAGGATTGGCTTTCTACCAAATTCAACATTAATGATCTTAAAAGCTTCTTCGCAATCTTTGGACCAATCAACACTTGCACCCATTTAGAGCTTACTTGGGATAAAACCACCCCAAGACCTTTCAAGCTAGCCTTTGTCATGAGAATGGTTTTTAGAAACAACAAAATGCCCTAGGATTGGCTTTCTACCAATTTCAACGTTAATGATCTTAAAAGCTTCTTCGCAATCTTTGGACCAATCAACACTTGCACCCATTTAGAACTGGAGTCTGATAGTTTGTACCACACTTGCAAAATTCAGATCAAATTTGGAACAGTAGTCTGCCAGACTCAGGAACAACCTAACCTGATCTTTATCAGTTTGGGATGGTGCTGCAATGAAGGAGTTAGCCAAATCTAACTTTGGGCACATACCATTACTTGATACATTATGGCCTAAATATGAGACTGTGCTCAAACCAAACTTGCACTTTTCTTTTCTTAGCGTAAATTCTCTGTCTCTAAACCTGGTGAATACTCATTGCAGTATCTCATCAGGACCCTGTGTGTCCTTCCCATACACTAGGATGTCATCCTGAAAAAACATTACAGATTCTGTTCCTTTCAACATATCCTTCACATGTCTCTGGATACATGTGGCCATTGAAGCCTGGTCAAATGGTAACCTCAAAAATCTGGAAGCACCAAAAGGTGTGACAGAGGACGTGAACGCTCTGAAGTGCTCATGTACTGGTATTTGATGGTAAGCAGTTGAAAGATTCATGACACTGAAAGTACAAGCAACTTTTTGTATAGCCAAAGCCTCAGTGATATAAGCTAAGGGCTGACAATCAACCCAGGTGCTTTGGTTTAGATCTCTAGATCAACCCACATTTTCAGCATGTTACCATTGTCCATAGGAGCCAACCACTCTGAGGATTCTGTTCTCTCAACCACCCCATCGGTAGCCACCTATCCAAGTCTTCTTGCATAAGGTTTGGTACTCTTCTCACTTTATGTACTATAGGCTTCACATTCTTCTTTAATTATTCTTTGTGTGAAAACTTTCAACTAGCCAAGTTCATCCTTAGACACATTAAAAACTCCTCGACTATTTCAACATTCAGCCCAATGATACCAATCAAAAGAACTTGATCATGGAAATTGGGATTGAGAGCACCACACCAGAAGATTATCACCATGCTTAGCTACGTAAATCTTTCTCACACACTCCCTCGCCTTGGAGTTAATGTTAATTACAGTATAACCAATTAGATCAATCTTCATTCCCCAATTTCCCTCTGGCTTTATGTCAGGCAGTAACAATGCAATATTTTCACTTCCATATATCTTCCCACAATTCTTATTCCCCACCAGGATAAAAAGGGAACCTGAATCAGCTAGCACTATTAGATTTCTTCCACCAATTATAATCTCGCATTCAGGCAGAATGATACACCCATCATCAACCTCTAAGTCTACTTGTTTGACACTCACCAACGAAAACACAGCTTGCAAAATTGCTTTTTGACTCAATTCAGAGATTTCAGTCACACTATGTCCTTTTGCATTCTTACACATGCGGGCAAAATGCCTTATCTAACCACAATGACAGCAAATAGAATTACATGCATAGCAATTAGAGTTCTTCAAAAGATGTTAGGATTGCCACACTTGAAACATTTAAAGCAGAAAGTCTTCCCAAAATTCAAATTGACTTTGGGTCCATCACACATTACTTTTTGCATAACACTGTTGTTGCTGTCAATAACTTTTTTTTCCAATGCTAGACTGGTAATTGTTCCCACAGATTGTGTAAGTGTCTTCGATACTCTCAACTATGTCCAAAGCTTGCATCAGACTGGGATTTTTGGGCTAATTGTTTTTTCTTGTACAACCATTTCCACAGCATTCTCAGACATCCTGGTGGAAATCTATGTTATACATAGATTGTCTTGGTGAATATTTTTGATAATCTCCAAAAATATGTAAATCTACACAAAGTGTCAGTGTAAGCCTCCATGTGTAGATTTTCACACATTTCAACGTCTTTTTTTAAAGAGGCCCTAAATCTACACTCATAGTAGTTGCAGAGCTAGACAATGTTTAAGCCAGCGCTTTACTGCTTTGTGTCCCTGCCCACATTACTGACCCTTTAAACATATTAAAAGCAGAATTACAGATTTGTAGCCACCAAGTGGCCTCATGTGTGCCATCTTCAAGCACTCAAGGTTTTCTAACCACAGGAGGTTGCCCGTTGTGACATTTGCACTCATACCTCTAATAATAAAAGCAAAACTACTAGACCCAGAACGGAATTTGTTGTTGGCTAAAAACCAGGTCTAATTGAAAGTGTCACATTTCTGAAGGCACCACTTGGCAACTATGCAGAAAAGTACTTTGGTAGACCCAAAAGTCAATCAATAAGCATGTTATCAGGCACCAAGGTAGCTGCGGGGACATTTCATACTTCAGTGTGGCCAAATAAAATGCTCTACGACAATGACCACAAGGTAGGTCCTCCTTTTTTTTTAAAGTCTCACCTAAATACAGCTTCAGGTATTTTTGGCAAACACCTACAGTATCCAACATAAACACAATATAGCCTTACAGTATGCTTTGTCTCTGCTCTTTGCTCATCATTCAATGATTATCTTATCTAGCTCATTTACCTACTTATGATTTAAAGTAGTTCTGCTCTATTCTTGTGTTTGTCCAGCACAAGAAGCATTTCGGTCTCACAGTGTTTTAATTGGATGAGTTGTATCTTTCCATCAGGGTTGGCTCCTCTGCTAAGGTGGAGGAGCGTCGCTCGGCTGCTTTTAAGCAGAAGGGGAAAGAAAAATAAAATTATAATAACAAAGTGTTATTATCATTTTATTTTTCCAGGGAGCTGGATGAGGGTGTGGCAGGGTGGGTCTGGGCTGGGCTGGAGGGAGCCGGAGGAGGGCTGGAGGGAGGAGTGGAGTGCATAATAAGTGTGCATGTCTGTTTGGCTGGCCGTGTTGGGCTGACCAAACAGACATGCGCACTTTTCATTTCTCCACCCAGCTGTATTGAACAGCCGGGTGGAAAAAGTGCACAGGCTTCCACTCCCTGTGTGAGCGCTTTCACACCAATCACATCTCAGGAAGAAAGGTAAGTGGGGTTTTTTCTTTATTTTTTTATTCTGCCTCACCACCCCAGTTCAGTGGCAGCCGCCACTGCTTTCCACTGCTGATGTCAGATTCTTCCATTACAGTGCATGAGCTAATATTTTCTCTGTGTATCTATCCTTGTTCCTCCCCTCTTCTTTGGCCTCCCACTCTCTTGATAATTAGTCTCCCCTATGCCAACCTCCCTCCCCACCTCACCTCATTCTGTCATCACTTCCCACTGATGTACCAGTGGTCAGCCTTCTTCAAAATAGATTTAAAATCACTTTAAAAAGCCACCCATGTTAGCACATGTGCAGCAGTCATCTTGCAATTTTTTTCTTCTGTTTTAAGGATGGCATGTGTACCCAATTTGAATAATTTTTCCTAAAGCTGAAGGAAAACCATTTCAAGATGGCCACTGGACATGTGTGGTGACCATATTGGAACAGTTTTTATTTTTGTTATGAAAAACCATGCAAAGCTGGCCTCTGAACTTCTATGCCCTAGCACAGTGGCAAAGTGGTTGAAAACACGTGAGACCTATTGATATTTGTGACTGTTTTAGTGTTTGCAGTTAAGAAACACAACTAAAACCTCAAGACAAAGAACGTTTTCTATCACTGTGGCTCCTGCAACAGTATGCTAGTCTAGTTTACTTGAAGGTAATATTTATATTTCATTGTGGCACACCAAACCAGGTTCACGTATTCATGCATCCACTGATTTATTCAGAAATGAAGCGGTATATTATTAGTGGTTTGGCCATACCTGCACCACACAACATGGTACATGCGTGGCACAAACCACTAAGTCATATTTTTGAAGCCACACATGGCCACTTTGCGTGGCTTTGAATGGTTTAAAAAATATGGAGTAAGACAAGGCAGCGCAAATTGCTGCATTGACGTACTCTTACAAGGGAGCCTTTCCATGGGTGTTCCCATGCAACTCCCATGTTTTTTTGCATTTCCAGAATTTCCAAACCTGGTAAACCTGTAAATGCGCAAAAATGATACACCTCCCCAGGAGAGGCATAACAAGGAGAGGTATCTTTATTTCCATCATGTTTTCCTCTTTCTATGTGTGCTGCATGGTGCAGCACACATAGAAAGAGGAAAAGGTCTCTCAGGATTGTTTGTTGAGCAGGAAGGTGCCCCTCCCTGCACAAAAGCAATCCTGCAAGCAACACTAGCATCCTTGCACCATGATAGAAGGGTGCCTGTGTTGGCAATAGGCTGCCAAAAAGGTGCCAGCTTAGGGAGAAAGGACAAGAATGCACCATGTTGGATCAAAATGGCATATTCTTGCCCTTCCCTGTGACGCAGGGCAGCTCAGCAAGGTGATGACCATTTCCAAGTGTAAATTTACTACAAAGTGTAGACTTACATTCCTACACCCTTTAAACAGACGATGGAGTCAAAGTTACGAATATAACTTACAAGTAGTAACTTTGCACACATAGACTTAGGTCTGCGCCACCTGGGAGGAGATCCCTCTATGATAAAGAACAGGGAATTTATTTATTTTTATTAAACTTTTTAAAAAAGTAAAATATTTTTAGTTAAATTTTATTGTACATTAATTTTGCATTTGTATTTTAAATGTATAACAAAATAATTGTGAATTAAATATTTATGGGAGACGATGGTAGAACATCTGTTCCCCTAGTTTCTAACCATGTGTAACCAGTCCTTGAAGAAGGGGCTGGTCCACGTTTATGGAAAAGGGCTGTAGTATTTCTACTCTTAAAAACGTTACAGACCCTTTAGGTCACAGCAGCTTTGCTCAATCCCTCAGTTGCCTTTCCCGGCTAAAATCTTAGTTCTGGAAATGCACCTTCTCCTGGATGAGGGAGACAAGCCGTTATCAGGCGTTTTATGGAACTGACTCTGCACTGGTGTCAGCCCTGGATGAACTGTGGATGGCAGTAGATCGTGGTCAAATGGTGGCTTTAGTATTACTTGACCTATCAGCCATCTTTGACGCGATTAATCACAAGATCCTGGCTTCCAGATTATTAGAGATCAGAAGAGCGGACGAGCACTTGTTTGGATTCAATCCTATCTAGAAGATAGAAAACAAGCTATATAACTATTCCCTTTCCACTCTGCCTCAGAACCATGGAACATGGGGCACCTCAGTGTTCAGCTCCAAGTCCAACTCTGTTTATTGTCTATCAGCGTCCTCCTGTACTTATCAGATGATATGGCATGAATTTTATTAACTTAACTGATGACAACCAGATAATTCTATCTTTGGATGATTCCTTGCCTTAAATGTCCAGCTTTTATGAAATTCCCAAATAATTCCAGTACTTTTCGGGATCTGTAACTGTCGCTGTTTCTTGAGAATACTCACATGTGTGAGTATTTTGCGTTGAAAGTATAGAGACACTCATTTCTACTTACAGAAATGTGACAAGAAAGTGCATTTAGAGAAACCCTTTTCCATATACCTTTATCAATTTTCGGGATGCCCCCTCCCTAGCCCAGCTCCCAAAATATTTCTAATCCATACCCTGATAGGAATATATCTGTGAACAATTTCGGGATGAAAAATACCAGACTTTTGTGGACACCCACAAACTCAGCTTTTTTGGACACCCACAAACTCGCAAGTTTGTGTGTGTTTAGTTTTTGCAGGTGGACTCTCAGGAATGAACATAAAGCTGCCCCTGTAAGCACATTAACCCAGCATAATTCTGCAATTCGAGTGAATTTTCTGTGAGAAAATCTCATACATACGGATTCAACTCAACAAATCCTTACTCTGAATTCCACAGAAAATGCCTCAATCAACATCTTCCATTTAAAATAAGATAAATACAAAAACAAAAAGAATTTATACTGAAAAACAAAAAGACAAAGCAAATGCCCATAGGATGACACCATGAATCAAGAGGACCATTTCAGACCCACCACAACCATACGTCTCCCCACTTTTTCATCTACCTGTACCCTGCAGCTTTGCGGCTTAGTTCAAGATGCCAACGTTCACATACAAACACGGGCTACAAGTTCTCATCACAATAACTCACAATATGGTATAAGATAGTCTATTACATGCATTGTGCAGATTATATTTTAACATTTTCTGCCATATCTATCATTGCATATCTAAAAACAATCACATTGTGCCCGTTTCATCTATTAGTGACTTTACTTTCACAGATTCTAAGATCAACTACCTGTCAACTCACTGCACACCAGAAAGAAATAACAAAACAATTTCTGGTCACTTATCACTCATGAAACTAAACTTGTAAATAATTATAACAATGGAAGTGAAAAAGTGGTTACTCTTGGAGTGCTAATTTTCTGTCATCTTCTTGGCCATTACGTTCTTCTTTTCCCCTTCCTTTGTGAACGTTTGCCACAGAAAGGCCATTAAGATTAAAATGCCATCAACTTTGGATGGCTAGGGTTTAAATGCCATCTACTTTGGATGGCTAGGGTTATGTTTTCTTTAAACCTGACAAATAACTTAATTCACCCTGGCTTCTAGAAATGCCCCAGTTTTAGTTGAATACAGATCCACCTAGGCTTTATTAATCTCGATGTCTGGAGAAGGTCTGATGCAACAGCATAAATGGACATCTGACCAAGGACTGGACACTGGAGACTGTTGGCCACAAATCCAGGGCTCTCTACAGGAAACCTGCTACTATTGCAAGTGGAAAGCTTACTGCTTGTATGTGGGAAGGATGAAGATACAGACAGGGAGTACAAGAAGTAAAACCTAATGGACAAAAACCTTCATGGTGGTCATCTTAAGGAAGTGATCCTCCCAGGAGCCAAAAGTGGTGTGCAGGCCAAACTCAAGACATCTACTTTTCAAGATGGTTGAGCATCTGCCGGAGTTTAATAGTATCAAGGTCCTTGGAGACCAGTGGTATATCATTGCACCCACAATGTGTACTTCCCAATGAACACAAACTGCCCAGGGCTTGGTGAGAAGATTGGATAGGACTGGATCTAAGAAGCAGTGTGGTGAAATCCACACGCAAGATGTAGATAAATAGAAGCCTGGAAATGATGTCCATGCTGTTCTTTGTAAACCCCCAAAGAGGAATGACCTGTAAAAAAAATAGATTCCCATGAGTGAGATCTTCATTTCAGGTTTTGTGGGATGAGAGAGACATGGTGGAGCAAGGACAACCCAGAGGAGATTGTATCTGTATTAAATGTACATAAAGGAGATAAATATGTTTTTTCTGGGATTTTCACTGACTTAGTTCATGGTGGGCTCAGAATTCCAGGAGAGGGGTCTGTGAAGGCAGCTTGAACAGTGCTAATACATGTAGTTGCATCCGCAGTCAGTTGTGGCCTTTGGTGATAGATTATCCTGAATATAAGTAGACTCTTGAAATACCAGTACCAAGTTTCTAATTTGCTATATGAAGAAAAATATCTCTACTCAGGCACAGCACTTGTAAAAAAAGGACAACTTGCATAGGTGCACCTACAACAGAAATTGTGCGGTCGCACCCACTCTTATTGGGTAGGCCATAACATGACAAATTACATTATTCTCCCTAATTTCAATATGTATGATTCTACAATTCTTTAGCCCGATTTTGACAGTGACAGTTTAAATAATTACAGGGTTGGTACTGATTTTCCACTTTCCCACAGAGACAGAATCAAAGTAGCAAACTACGTGTTTGCATATTTATGTTCACCCAGTTGATCTATATACTGTGAGGCTTTGCATAGGTATAGTAGAGAATCTGTGCACCAGCCATTATCTTAATATATTGACTTCAAAATGTAGCAGTATTCATATCATAGCAGCTCACTTTAGAGGCATTATTATGTTTTACATTTCTAAAATTAAATTACAGCTATATACTCATCAGTGAAATCATGGATGATTAATTCCTGAGGTTGTCATAACTTTATCAAATCAACATTTGTAATTAATTCTCAAATAATATTTCAGTGATGATCTTGCATCAGGTTACTGAAAAATATTAGTTCATCTATAATGATAATCACAGTTCACCTTTATTTTTTCAAGTATTTAATCTGTGCACATTGCTTGTGAGTCAACTATTACTACTCTTCAATACTCTGTACCTTATAAAAGTGTCATTCACTATTGTAAAGCACAAGTGGGTAGAGATTCCTTATGTCATTAACCTGCAATCCTAGAAAAAAATGTTTTTGGGTTGAAAAATGTCTCGGGCTTTTGAAGAAATAATCTTCACTGAAATACTCTCACAACGTGTTGTAATAAGATATAGATTGTGTCCTTTCAATATGACAATTTTCACAAATATTGATATCCAGTCTTTCCCTATCATGGATTGTATCAGCCTTTAAAAAGTCCCAGGCATGCCAGCCCTAGGGGGTGAACCACGTGTTGGCTGTTTGTCTATCATCATGTAAAGATTTTGATGTCTTAAGCTAATTGAAATAAAACAGGAGCAAACAGAAGGACTCTTGGATATCAATATTTGTGAGAATAGTCATATTCAAAGAGCATAACCTATCTCCTATTACCATATATTTTTACATTGTGGATGTCAAAGGGTTAATCCACTCAATAGGTTGACCCGCTTGGAATTCGTATTTGGGGCCCTGTCCCAGTTGACGTAATCCCTAGAATCTTACACTCCTACTTCCAGAGGCTTCTCGCAATGTGTTGTCCTTCAAAGTGTTTTTTCATTTGAAACAAAAATCCAATGCGGAAGTGAAAAAACATTTTCTCCACAAGCCAAACCACTAGAAAAATTAACTTAAAGCTTTTTTCTTCTAAGACGATGACCTTTGTACAGATAAAATAAACTTTCACTGGACAAATTTCAATGTCAAAACCATAAAGATTTATGCAAATTTAAGAATAATTACAGAATACAAAGGTCATTTGTTCAATTCAAATCAAGTAAACCTCCAAAGCAAGTAAATAGTCAGAACTAAAGCTTAGTTCGGCAAGAGGACTAACATGAATTTAATCAGTTCAAAAGTCAGGGAAGTTTAATGGCCTCATTTACAAGAATCTGACACAATGGCTCAGATGTGTCGGATTTCTTGCGCTGCCCTACTACCCCCTAACAATGCCGTGGATGTGCTGTATTTACAATACAGAGCTCCATGGAGCACGTTTTTAAAGGTGCGTCCAAAATTCTGATGCATCAGTGGTGTTAAACTCACACAATGCTAGACTAGAGTCCAAAAAATGACACTACTCTAGCAATGCCAGGAGTGCCCCATTGAGAAAAGCCCTGCATCAGTTTTACATCCGCTCTGAGCAGGCAGTAAAATGCTGACGTAGTGAAGTCATAGAATGACGCAGTGAAATGATGTAAATTTCACTGCATCAGTTCTGCGTGGCTTTTTGCCTGGAAATGCCTGCCTTGCATACATTAGACTTGGCGCAGGGATAATGAGACGCAAGGCTTTACAAACTGATGCATTGGACCTAAGGCATCAGTTTGTAAATGTGAGCAGTGTAGGGTACTGCTTGCTCCACCACTGCATCAAAATAAATTATGTAAGAGTGGCGGAAAGGCCTTGTAAATGAAGCCCTAAGTAAAAAATTAATAGACAGACCAGCGTGGAGCTTGCCTTTCAAGAAAGTAAACAAAAAAGTGTAAATACAAATCAACAAGCAGGATGACATAGAGGTTGCTCGGTTTAAAGGTAAGAAAAGTCTAGCATACATCCCAAAAAGAGCACATTCTATAAGTCACAGGCAGTGAGAGCCATTTACTCAACGTGGTGTGGTCTAACATTAAAGGGCATATGTAAAGAAATGGCTCCCTGTTGCAGTTACCCCCCACTTTTTGCCTGATACTGATGCTGACTTGACTGAGAAGTGTGCTGGGACCCTGCTAACCAGGCCCCAGCACCAGTGTTCTTTCACCTAAAATGTACCATTGTTTCCACAATTGGCACAACCCTGGCACCTAGGTAAGTCCCTTGTAACTGGTACCCCTGGTACCAAGGGCCCTGATGCCAGGGAAGGTCTCTAAGGGCTGCAGCATGTCTTATGCCACCCTAGGGACCCCTCACTCAGCACAGACACACTGCTTGCCAGCTTGTGTGTGCTGATGGGGAGAAAATGACTAAGTCGACATGGCACTCCCCTCAGGGTGCCATGCCAACCTCCCACTGCCTGTGGCATAGGTAAGTCACCCCTCTAGTAGGCCTTACAGCCCTAAGGCAGGGTGCACTATACCACAGGTGAGGGCATATGTGCATGAGCACTATGCCCCTACAGTGTCTAAGCAAAACCTTAGACATTGTAAGTGCAGGGTAGCCATAAGAGTATATGGGCTGGGAGTCTGTCAAAAACGAACTCCACAGCTCCATAATGGCTACACTGAATATTGGGGAGTTTAGTATCAAACTTTTCAGAATAATAAACCCACACTGATGCCAGTGTTGGATTTATTAAAAAATGCACACAGAGGGCATCTTAGAGATACCCCCTGTATTTTACCCAATTGTTCAGTGCAGGACTGACTGGTCTGTGCCAGCCTGCTGCTGAGAGACGAGTGTCTGACCTCATGCGGTGAGAGCCTTTGTGCTCTCTGAGGACAGAAACAAAGCCTGCTCTGGGTGGAGGTGCTTCACACCTCCCCCCTGCAGGAACTGTAACACCTAGCAGTGAGCTTCAAAGGCTCAAGCTTCGTGTTACAATGCCCCAGGGCACTCCAGCTAGTGGAGATGCCCGCTCCCTGGACCCAGCCCCCACTTTTGGCGGCAAGTCCAGGAGAGATAATGAGAAAAACAAGGAGGAGTCACTGGCCAGTCAGGACAGCCCCTAAGGTGTCCTGAGCTGAGGTGACTCTGACTTTTAGAAATCCTCCATCTTGTAGAAGGAGGATTCCCCCAATAGGGATAGGAATGTGACCCCCTCCCCTTGGGAGGAGGCACAAAGAGGGTGTATCCACCCTCAGGGCTAGTAGCCATTGGCTACTAACCCCCCAGACCTAAACACGCCCTTAAATTTAGTATTTAAGGGCTTCCCTGAACCTAAAGAGTTAGATTCCTGCAACAACAAGAAGAAGGACTGCCCAGCTGAAAACCCCTGCAGAGGAAGACCAGAAGACAACAACTGCCTTGGCTCCAGAAACTCACCGGCCTGTCTCCTGCCTTCCAAAGAACTCTGCTTCAGCGACGCCTTCCAAAGGGACCAGCGACCTCTGAATCCTCTGAGGACTGCCCTGCTTCGACGACGACAAGAAACTCCCGAGGACAGCGGACCTGCTCCAAAAAGACTGCAACTTTGTTTCAAGAAGCAGCTTTAAAGAACCCTGCAACTCCCCGCAAGAAGCGTGAGACTTGCAACACTGCACCCGGCGACCCCGACTCGGCTGGTGGAGAACCAACACCTCAGGGAGGACCCCCGGACTACTCTACGACTGTGAGTACCAAAACCTGTCCCCCCTGAGCCCCCACAGCGCCGCCTGCAGAGGGAATCCCGAGGCTTCCCCTGACCGCGACTCTCTGAAACCTAAGTCCCGACGCCTGGAAAAGACCCTGCACCCGCAGCCCCCAGGACCATAAGGACCGGACTTTCACTGCAGAAGTGACCCCCAGGAGTCCCTCTCCCTTGCCCAAGTAGAGGTTTCCCCGAGGAAGCCCCCCCCTTGCCTGCCTGCAGTGCTGAAGAGATCCCGTGATCTCTCATTGACTTACATTGCGAACCCGACGCTTGTTCTAACACTGCACCCGGCCGCCCCCGCGCCGCTGAGGGTGAAATTTCTGTGTAGGCTTGTGTCCCCCCCGGTGCCCTACAAAACCCCCCTGGTCTGCCCTCCGAAGACGCGGGTACTTACCTGCAAGCAGACCGGAACCGGGGCACCCCCTTCTCTCCATTATAGCCTATGCGTTTTGGGCACCACTTTGAACTCTGCACCTGACCGGCCCTGAGCTGCTGGTGTGGTAACTTTGGGGTTGCTCTGAACCCCCAACGGTGGGCTACCTTGGACCAAGAACTGAACCCTGTAAGTGTCTTACTTACCTGGTAAAACTAACAAAAACTTACCTCCCCCAGGAACTGTGAAAATTGCACTGTGTCCACTTTTAAAGTAGCTATTTGTGAATAACTTGAAAAGTATACATGCAATTGAAATGATTCAAAGTTCCTAATGTACTTACCTGCAATACCTTTCAAACAAGATATTACATGTTAAATTTGAACCTGTGGTTCTTAAAATAAACTAAGAAAAGATATTTTTTCTATAACAAAACCTATTGGCTGGATTTGTCTCTGAGTGTGTGTACCTCATTTATTGTCTATGTGTATGTACAACAAATGCTTAACACTACTCCTTGGATAAGCCTACTGCTCGACCACACTACCACAAAATAGAGCATTAGTATTATCTATTTTTACCACTATTTTTACCTCTAAGGGGAACCCTTGGACTCTGTGCATGCTATTCCTTACTTTGAAATAGCACATACAGAGCCAACTTCCTACATTGGTGGATCAGCGGTGGGGTACAAGACTTTGCATTTGCTGGACTACTCAGCCAATACCTGATCACACGACAAATTCCAAAATTGTCACTAGAAATTGATTTTTGCAATTTGAAAAGTTTTCTAAATTCTTAAAAGACCTGCTAGGGCCTTGTGTTAGATCCTGTTTAGCATTTCTTTTAGAGTTTAAAAGTTTGTTAAAAGTTTGAATTAGGTTCTAGAACTAGTTTTAGTTTCTTAAAAAGTATTCCAACTTTTAGAAGCATAATGTCTAGTACAGATGTGAATGTGGTGGAACTCGACACCACACCTTACCTCCATCTTAAGATGAGGGAGCTAAGGTCACTCTGTAAAATAAAGAAAATAACAATGGGCCCCAGACCTTCCAAACTACAGCTCCAGAAGCTGTTGGCAGAGTTTGCAAAGGCCAACCCCTCTGAGGATGGCAACACAGAGGATGAAGATAGTGACTTGGAGGAAAATTCCCCCCTACCAGTCCTATTTAGGGAGAGCAGGGCCTCTCAAGCCCTGTCTCCAAACATAATAGTCAGAGATGCTGTTCCCCTCACAGGAGGGACCAACATCTCTGAAATCACTGAGGATAACTCCAGTGAAGAGGACATCCAGTTAGCCAGGATGGCCAAAAGTTTGGCTTTGGAAAGACAGATCCTAGCCATAGAAAGGGAAAGACAAGAGATGGGCCTAGGACCCATCAATGGTGGCAGCAACATAAATAGGGTCAGAGATTCTCCTGACATGTTGAAAATCCCTAAAGGGATTGTAACAAGATATGAAGATGGTGATGACATCACCAAAAGGTTCACAGCTTTTGAGAGGGCTTGTGTAACCAGAAAAGTGAACAAATCTCACTGGGGTGCTCTCCTTTGGGAAATGTTCACAGGAAAGTGTAGGGATAGACTCCTCACACTCTCTAAAAAAGATGCAGAATCTTATGACCTCATGAAGGGTACCCTGATTGAGGGCTTTGGATTCTCCACTGAGGAGTATAGGATTAGATTCAGGGGGGCTCAAAAATCCTCGAGCCAGACCTGGGTTGATTATGTTGACTACTCAGTGAAAACACTGGATGGTTGGGTAACTGGAAATGAAGTGTATGACTATGTTGGGCTTTATAATTTGTTTATGAAAGAACACATTTTAAGTAACTGCTTCAATGAAAAGTTGCATCAGTATCTGGTAGACCTAGGTCCAATTTCTCCCCAAGAATTGGGAAAGAAGGCAGACCACTGGGTCAAGACTAGGGTAACCAAAACTTCCACTGGGGGTGACCAAAAGAAAGGGGTTACAAAGCCTCCCCAGGAGAAAGTGGGTGACACTAGAAACAAAGAAAAAGAGTCCCCTGTAGGCCCCCAAAAACCAGACCAGGTGGGTGGGCCCAGAGACACAACCCAAAACAAAGGTGGGTACCAGGGTAAGAGCTGGGATGCCACTAAGGCATGGTGCCATAACTGTAAACAGACAGGGCACCACACCAAGGACACTTCTTGTCCCAAAAACAGACCCCCTAGCAAAACCCCAGGGGTAACCAGTGTAGCCATTGGAGATGACTCCTCAGATGAGGAGGTCTTCATAGCCTTCAACTGGAAAAAGGGCCCAACAGGTGAGTTGGAGATTCCAGAAGAAAGTAGACACTTCCACCACCTACAGGTGAATGGAATCCCAGCCACTGCCCTGAGAGACACTTGTGCCAGTCACACTATTGTGCATGACAGGCTGGTGCTCTCAAACCAGTACATCCCAGGTGAGATGGCCAGAGTAAGAGTTAGCCCAGACAGGGTCACTAATAGGCCTGTGGCTCTTGTGCCCATAGAAGTGGGTGGAACTTTTAGCTGGAGAAGGGTGGTAGTCAGTACAGACCTCCCCCTTGATTGTCTCCTTGGAAATGACTACCCAGAGGTTAGTCAGAGCCTAAGAGAAGAACTGGTCCAGGGCCAGTCCTCTCCCAAGGATTCTGGAGTGCCTGCCTCTGCAGTAAATGCCAGTAGGCCCCAGAAGAAAAATAAAAGGAAACAGAGTAGAAAAGGTGGACAACCTTTAGCCAAGGTTCGAGCAAGCCAAGGAGATTCTGCTCCAGTAGAGGAGAACTCCAAAAGTGGCTCTGATAAAGTCCAACCTGACCCACAAGAAGTCCTGGCTAGTCAGGCAACTGTTAAGTCTGAGTGGGTGGCTCCTCAGCTAACAGAAGAAAGAGTGGAAGAAGGGTGTTTACTACAAGATGTGGTAACCCCCCACTCTAATACAGCAGACAGGCACCCTGAACCCAAAGAAGCCTGTAACTTAGCCCCTTCCCTTGTAGGTGAAGAGCTAAAGGTGTGGTTCTGGGCACTGACAGCTGTCAGTGGCCTCTGCTGGGTGTTAGCCTTTATGGCTGCACTATCCTTGGCATGGTGGTCAGACCCCATGCCAAATAGCAAGTTAGGCCCCCTGACCCTGTTGGTCATGGTGGGGTTACTCCAGCTCTGGGTAACCTCTTTGGGTAAGCTAGGGGTGACCCTGGCTAAGATAAGATTAGCAGAGGTGGATACCTCTAAACCCAAAATAGAGAGAATGGGTGAAGACATAAAAAGCACAGACAAGAGGCAGTTCAGACTAGGTCCTATCACTGTGGAAGTGGGTCAGTTCCCCAGAGGGAATGACCTGAACAGGAGGATGTAAGGCAGAGTAGGCCCTGCAACAAACCAGCCTATTTCCTCTACTCTTCCTCGCCTGACAGACTAGGAAGACTCTCCCAGCTTTGGCTGAGTCTCCTGGCCTGTGGGCTGGGGGGGGCTTGTGTAAAGAAATGGCTCCCTGTTGCAGTTACCCCCCACTTTTTGCCTGATACTGATGCTGACTTGACTGAGAAGTGTGCTGGGACCCTGCTAACCAGGCCCCAGCACCAGTGTTCCTTCACCTAAAATGTACCATTGTTTCCACAATTGGCACAACCCTGGCACCTAGGTAAGTCCCTTGTAACTGGTACCCCTGGTACCAAGGGCCCTGATGCCAGGGAAGGTCTCTAAGGGCTGCAGCATGTCTTATGCCACCCTAGGGACCCCTCACTCAGCACAGACACACTGCTTGCCAGCTTGTGTGTGCTGATGGGGAGAAAATGACTAAGTCGACATGGCACTCCCCTCAGGGTGCCATGCCAACCTCCCACTGCCTGTGGCATAGGTAAGTCACCCCTCTAGTAGGCCTTACAGCCCTAAGGCAGGGTGCACTATACCACAGGTGAGGGCATATGTGCATGAGCACTATGCCCCTACAGTGTCTAAGCAAAACCTTAGACATTGTAAGTGCAGGGTAGCCATAAGAGTATATGGGCTGGGAGTCTGTCAAAAACGAACTCCACAGCTCCATAATGGCTACACTGAATACTGGGGAGTTTAGTATCAAACTTCTCAGAATAATAAACCCACACTGATGCCAGTGTTGGATTTATTAAAAAATGCACACAGAGGGCATCTTAGAGATACCCCCTGTATTTTACCCAATTGTTCAGTGCAGGACTGACTGGTCTGTGCCAGCCTGCTGCTGAGAGACGAGTGTCTGACCTCATGCGGTGAGAGCCTTTGTGCTCTCTGAGGACAGAAACAAAGCCTGCTCTGGGTGGAGGTGCTTCACACCTCCCCCCTGCAGGAACTGTAACACCTAGCAGTGAGCTTCAAATGCTCAAGCTTCGTGTTACAATGCCCCAGGGCACTCCAGCTAGTGGAGATGCCCGCCCCCTGGACCCAGCCCCCACTTTTGGCGGCAAGTCCAGGAGAGATAATGAGAAAAACAAGGAGGAGTCACTGGCCAGTCAGGACAGCCCCTAAGGTGTCCTGAGCTGAGGTGACTCTGACTTTTAGAAATCCTCCATCTTGTAGAAGGAGGATTCCCCCAATAGGGATAGGAATGTGACCCCCTCCCCTTGGGAGGAGGCACAAAGAGGGTGTATCCACCCTCAGGGCTAGTAGCCATTGGCTACTAACCCCCCAGACCTAAACACGCCCTTAAATTTAGTATTTAAGGGCTTCCCTGAACCTAAAGAGTTAGATTCCTGCAACAACAAGAAGAAGGACTGCCCAGCTGAAAACCCCTGCAGAGGAAGACCAGAAGACAACAACTGCCTTGGCTCCAGAAACTCACCGGCCTGTCTCCTGCCTTCCAAAGAACTCTGCTCCAGCGACGCCTTCCAAAGGGACCAGCGACCTCTGAATCCTCTGAGGACTGCCCTGCTTCGACGACGACAAGAAACTCCCGAGGACAGCGGACCTGCTCCAAAAAGACTGCAACTTTGTTTCAAGAAGCAGCTTTAAAGAACCCTGCAACTCCCCGCAAGAAGCGTGAGACTTGCAACACTGCACCCGGCGACCCCGACTCGGCTGGTGGAGAACCAACACCTCAGGGAGGACCCCCGGACTACTCTACGACTGTGAGTACCAAAACCTGTCCCCCCTGAGCCCCCACAGCGCCGCCTGCAGAGGGAATCCCGAGGCTTCCCCTGACCGCGACTCTCTGAAACCTAAGTCCCGACGCCTGGAAAAGACCCTGCACCCGCAGCCCCCAGGACCTGAAGGACCGGACTTTCACTGCAGAAGTGACCCCCAGGAGTCCCTCTCCCTTGCCCAAGTGGAGGTTTCCCCGAGGAAGCCCCCCCTTGCCTGCCTGCAGCGCTGAAGAGATCCCGTGATCTCTCATTGACTTACATTGCGAACCCGACGCTTGTTCTAACACTGCACCCGGCCGCCCCCGCGCCGCTGAGGGTGAAATTTCTGTGTAGGCTTGTGTCCCCCCCCGGTGCCCTACAAAACTCCCCTGGTCTGCCCTCCGAAGACGCGGGTACTTACCTGCAAGCAGACCGGAACCGGGCACCCCCTTCTCTCCATTATAGCCTATGCGTTTTGGGCACCACTTTGAACTCTGCACCTGACCGGCCCTGAGCTGCTGGTGTGGTAACTTTGGGGTTGCTCTGAACCCCCAACGGTGGGCTACCTTGGACCAAGAACTGAACCCTGTAAGTGTCTTACTTACCTGGTAAAACTAACAAAAACTTACCTCCCCCAGGAACTGTGAAAATTGCACTGTGTCCACTTTTAAAGTAGCTATTTGTGAATAACTTGAAAAGTATACATGCAATTGAAATGATTCAAAGTTCCTAATGTACTTACCTGCAATACCTTTCAAACAAGATATTACATGTTAAATTTGAACCTGTGGTTCTTAAAATAAACTAAGAAAAGATATTTTTTCTATAACAAAACCTATTGGCTGGATTTGTCTCTGAGTGTGTGTACCTCATTTATTGTCTATGTGTATGTACAACAAATGCTTAACACTACTCCTTGGATAAGCCTACTGCTCGACCACACTACCACAAAATAGAGCATTAGTATTATCTATTTTTACCACTATTTTTACCTCTAAGGGGAACCCTTGGACTCTGTGCATGCTATTCCTTACTTTGAAATAGCACATACAGAGCCAACTTCCTACAGCATACTAATACAATTTAATGTACGTAGAAAAATAGCTTTTCAAGAAATTATGAGACTTCAAAGAGGAACCATTTAGGAAACCCTACTTTCATGTATATTTATAGTAGGGCGTACATAGGAAATGAAGGAAATAGCATGAAATTTGTGCAACAAATAAAAACAAAAGACCGTACATCTGATGAACCACACCTACACCACGCAAGTAAAGTACCCTAAATTTGTTGCAAATTCAAAAACATTCTGCAAGTCATCATTCTTAAAGAACACAAAATTATACATTTCGGATTGTCAGGGTTCAAGTGGGTATAAGATCATGGTACTATGCCATCACATTTTTTTTTCTCAAAGAAGGGCTACCACCAGATGTTTTCAGCACATTACATACACCAAAACACCAAGCTAGCCTACCACCCTCTCAACTGAGCCACTCCTCGGTTTTACCCAAGTCCACCTAGATGGAGAGATCCAAAATAGTTTTTAGGGCCGCTCACACATCATATTGGTACCATGCTTCATCATCGGCTCTCACCTTGGCCCCTATAAACCAGGGTGGGCTCGACAATATTCCAGGAAGCACTTGTGATATTCCCTCTGATGGGGTATTAAAAATACAAATACCTAAAGAACTCCCATTTTCCCTTTATTATTAGGTGCCTCTGGTATGCTAGACCATGCCCGATGGAGTGGTGGATAGTATAGGTAAAATGGCAGCATGGTACCCTTGACGTGAGAGTGACTACAGGGAAGTGCCCCACCATCCCATATATGGTGTGTTTGTCTACCTGTTAGGGCGTTACTGTTTACCCGGAGAAGGCAAGTAGGCCTGTTTCAGATTCTTGCATGTAGTGTGATATCCAATGTATGACATAGACCTTTAAATATAAGGATGAGACAATCCTGACAAGAGTAAAACCTTATAACACATACAGGGCATTGAGAGTTCAGTCTTGATAGAAGCCCAGGGCCTTTAGAGGCCATTAAAAATGGCTGAAACATGTTGACAAAGACCTAGGGTGCAGGGGTTTTAACCCCCTTTCATAAACACCTGAGAAACAAGTTTTTAACCAGACCAAACAAACCCAATAATAAAGAGAAACCGGGGTGTTCTTTATGTATTTTTATCTTATGACCATGTCGGAAGGAATATCAAAAGTGCTCCCTGGATGACGGTTGAGCCCACACTGGTTTATAGGGCTTGGTTAAAACCAAGCCACGGCTCGCATGAGAATGTAGTAGTATGCTTTGCTGATTTGGAGTTAGAGCCATGGGGGCACTATTGTAATATTATGGACCAAAAAAGTTATGCAAGTCAATCTAACCCTGTCATCTTCAAACACCCATTAGTACGACTTTTGCTCTGAGCCTTCCTACTTTATACACCATTTTCATATATTATATATATAAGTTTAATAATCATATAAAATGAACAAGTGACTTTTTTCAGTTTTGACATAGTAGACAAACCACGCAGTAAAATGCACTCAGGTTTTCAGGATATCCAGATTGAATACCTAGGAGGTGAATTTACTTGCACTGAGCTTCAATGGAGGTGATTTCCATATTTTGTGACTATTCTGAAAACTCAACGGAACTTTACTATTTGGTGAACAAGTCGCTCTAGGCAATTGCTTGTTGGCACATCCAACTTAGAGGAAAGGTTAATCATTGTATCACAGCTGTTGATTTAATGCAAATAAATGTCATCATTACCGGATCACCATAATTTCATAATAAATAAAACAATTAACAAAAACTATATTCCTCAAATAATGTTTTGCTCCGCATCCTGGGCTGTAAGATTAAAGAAGCTTTTGGTTAGGACTTTAAAACATTTACACAATTATAAGCGTTATCACTGATTTACAGCATACAGGAAAATTTTGAATGGACTTATTTGATATTTTACGAATGACCGAGGATCTTTAAAAAATTAATAGATCAAATTATAAATTATTTTTAGCTGACTGGATGTATTCAATCCCATTTTCTCCTTCTGTTTTCAATGGAAACCTTATGATTGTCACACTTTTGAACATTAAGAGCCTGAGCACGATCTTGGCAGACGGGATTACTTTGTCACAAACGTGAGGGATATCCCGTCCACTGTACTACGATCCCTTTATAGCCTATGGAGATCGTAATATGGCAGACAGAATATCCATCACGTTTGTGACGAGTATTCTATCCGCCAGGATCGTATCAGGCTCTAAGTCTTGTTTTATTATGCATAAACTCTCATTGTTCATCTACTCTTTCTCAGACTTTACAAGTAGGCTTGAAAAGCGTCTTGAGACCCTCACGTGTGAGTAGTGCGCTTTACAAATCCCTGATTGATTGATTGATTGATTGAAGTAGGATCCATGTCCAACTCTTTAACTAGACTATCATCGTGGACTGTATTGAGGATATCCAAGAACCCGCTATTCAAAAACAGCAGCCTATTCTTTTTTGTAGAGATGCTGTATAAATGATATCTCTTGCTGTTATGGTCCTGTGGCCATTTCTGTAAAAACATTTTGGGGCTTTTTTAGAAGCCCCTTGCGCCACTGTTGCATTATTTTTTTTGACACAGCGGCGGTGCAAAGCAGTCCCCTCAGTGCGCCACATTTACAAACTGGCACAATGCGACCATTAAACCAGTTTGTAAAACCTTGCGCCACATTATACATGTGCCAGGTATAATGTGTGCAAGATAGGCATTCCCCCATTAAAAGGCAAGCAGAACGGGTGCAATTAAATCTACAAGATGTGTCAGAATTTCGGACGCATCTGTGGAAACTTGAACCATGAAGCGCTGTATTATAAATACAGTGCTGCAATGGCATTCATTAGGTGGACAGGACTGGCGCTAGAAAACTGGTGCAGCGATTCCATTGCACCGGTTTCTTGTTAATGAGGCTGTTTGTGTTTAAAAAATATTAGAGTTACCTGACACACTGCTACGTTGTTTTTTTATGTAGGTTCGCTCCATAGACATCACATACATTATATAAGCACGCTAGTGTGTTGATATTATGCAGTGTGTGGCAATATTTAGTAAAGCAAGCAATGGAATTATTAGGTCGCGCCCGCAAACGCTTTGACCTGTTGTTAGAATTGTGGGCATTTAACCACGCCTACCTCACGCCTATCACTTTCACTCGTACTTGGGCTTGCCTTTCAAAAATCCTTTGTTATCATTGGTAAATGCTTTACATTTGTCCCCCCTGCTGGAAGTTTACTGCATTGCAGACAGACCCTATTACATGGATAATTGCACGATTGCTGATATGTTTGACTGTGAGTGAACTTCTTTTTCCTTTTGTGTCTCTCCTTCGCGCTCATGGCTGCCATGGTGCTTTGAATCGGATTGCTTATGTCAACTAATGTTTTACTTTTAATTTTCAATTTATGTGGCAAGAAAAGTCCAGTTAGGAATTTGCAACTCTAATAGCTCTAACCAGAGCAAATGCGAGACGATTGCATTGCAAATGCTTGTTTTGCTAGTTGCTATGCAGAACACTTAGGCCTCAATTTCGAGTGCCTCGGACTAACAGGTACTGTTTATTACATCTGTTGAACACTGATACTTTTCCCCTCTACACTTTTAATGTCAAAATCTGCATGTCCTGGTATATACTGACTCTTTTCATCTGGCGAAAATCAGTAGGTCTGACCTGCTGATACATACTGGAAGAAAACTCTGAGTGGTCAGAAACCTCCCACCCACTGGCTTTTGCAACATTCATGGGTGTTGCAATTTAGCATGGCACGCTTAATCAAGTCTTTAGTTACCAGGGACCATATGTATCAAACGTTTTTACCCATTCTGTGTCTATGGGAAAATTTGTTCGTACATATGGCCCTGGGTGAGGTTTGCCTACATTTATATCCCAAATTATCATTTATTTTAAACTTTTTCAGTTCCTTGATACTTTGCATATTTTAGACATAGCTGGCTCCATAGGATTCAAATTGTGGTATGTAAAAGAGCTACACGGTGTCAGGGAAAGTTGCTCCTGATAGCTCAGTAATGAGTAGATGGTTACATAGTGTAAAGTTTAAACTTGCTTTTAGGAAATTGATAATTACTATTCAGTTTTGAAATAATTTTTCCTAAACGAATACCTGATATCATAGGGGCTGCTCTAGGGCCCGTATTTATACTTTTTTTAGCGCCGCATTTGCGCCGCTTTTTGGCGCAAAACGGCGCAAACCTACAAAATACAATGGCATTTTGCAAGTTTGCGCCGGTTTTGCGTCAAAAAACGACGCAAATGCGGCGCAAAAAAAGTATAAATACGGGCCCTAGTTTTTTGCCAAGAACACTGCTGTAATATTAGGAAAATCAAAATCTGCATGAATATGATCTGCACGAGTGTGGTTGGTGAATGGAATAGCAAGACAATTTTGTACTGCATCGTACCGCTCACACCAACCTCCACAACCCCTCCATCAAACCCAGAAACAAAAATCAACGAACAAAACATTTGTCACACGTGCATTTTTTAGTTTTAGTTTTCCAAAAGTCCTTTTTTCTATAAGTAAGCCAGGCAGTTTTAAAGTAAACTCCTTTTAAACATTCATTGTTATAGCACATCAAAATTACCACTGAGTGATTAAAAGTATAGCTAAGGATGCTGAATTACAAATTACAAATTATTTATTGCTTGATAAAACGTTTCTTCTGAGTTGGTTATATCCCCTCCATGTTGGATCTTAGGTCTATCCAGTGCTATAATCAAGCTTTAGAGCGCTGTGACTCTTGGTAAACGCCTGAGATCCACTTGTTTCACCTGAGTTAAACATGCCGAACACATTAATCGCCTTATATTGTTAATTATTGGGTCTTACTCTGCGTGCTCTTAGGTAAAGTGAAGAACGCCTATCCCGTGGCAGACCCCCAGGACTTTTGGGTTGATAACAGCAGGAAGATCTCAGTGCCCATGATGTCCGTCACAGGCACGTTCCAGTTCAAGCACGATGACCGACAGAACTTGTTTGTGATCAGAGTTCCCCTCAGCGAGAACGACTTCCTTCTCTTGGTTCAACCCACGCATGGAAAGACCTTGGAACAGATCGAATCAACACTGTCCGCCAACTCATACGCCTCGCTTTTTGAAAACCTTAGAAGCAGGTAAACCGAAGAGCATGTTCACTCGCTTTCTCTCTGTCTGTCACCTATAGTGCTCCTTCACAGTCTAAATTTTCCAGGAGCACCGATCATCATTAGAGAAGGTAGAAGTGAGTGTAGCGCAAGCGCTCTCTCTTGTTCTCTTGATAACGATTGGGTCATCCTTTTTTCTTCATTTTTCTTTATTAGTTTTCAGGCTATACAAACTCAGTCTACCACTTAGGAGCCGATTACAAGTTGGCTGGTGAGATATGCCAAGATGCTGAAACACCAGCCCA
This sequence comes from Pleurodeles waltl, assembly GCF_031143425.1. Classification (NCBI taxonomy): domain Eukaryota; kingdom Metazoa; phylum Chordata; class Amphibia; order Caudata; family Salamandridae; genus Pleurodeles; species Pleurodeles waltl. Next base: position 595,111,323 of record NC_090444.1, on the reverse strand, counting down.
ATTATGGCTGGTCACAGTTGTGTCGGGACTGGGCAAGGGCTGGAGGTATAAATGCAGGCCAGCCTAAACCTACTGGACCAGGGGTTTGGGAGAGGTTGTGATACTAACCCCAACTGACCCACAGCCTAACCTGCCCCACTGACAAACCCTACCCAGATGCCATTTTCCAGCTGCTTGTAGGATGGGGTAAATGAGAGTGGAATTATCCTGGGATCCGGAGGTAACCATACAGATTTGAACTCAGTAATTCCAGATCTGAACGGTTATTCCCCAATCTAGGGACACACGTTTGTAGTTTCCTGTCGATATTGTGCAATTAATAATCCGAAATGAGGTTCTGAAATTGTTCATTTCAGCACTACTGGACCATGCAGCTTGTAATTGTGGCCTTTGAGGGAGACACTGTACCTTCGGCACTTTTGGGCGTTTTATGACTCGCAATACAAGATCCCAGAATCATCCAGTCATGCTATTTTTTCCCTTTGAAACTCTGTCCAACTTTCACAGTTGAAATTTAACGATTGACTTGGTCTATACTTCCCCCTCTTTGCCTTACTGTGAGAGATTCAAAGTGGAATAGAGACACACTGTACTTTCTGTCCAAAATACTCATGCCAATGCTTTTATGACCAACACAGTTGGCATGTCTACCTTGTATTGGGTAACCACAATAAAAAGGTGCACACTACCTTTTTCTTTCTTTTCTACAGATCTGTTCATTTAACACTGCCAAAGCTTGCTATCGAGAACACATATGATGTCCAGGACATTCTTGCAAACATGAAGCTGCCCACCTTGATTGGGAAGAAAGCGGACTTGAGTAGAATCAGTAACGCGGATATCAGAGTTGGAAAGGTTGGTGCACTAATGTGTATTTCATCCACAGGTGACCTGCTGTTTGCTATAAGATGCTTGGTTCTGTGGCGACAAGTGCACTCTTCATGCGACTGAGTGCGTCATCAAGAAGGCTGGGCAGGCACACACCTTGGAGGAAACACAATTTAGGACTGCCCACAGTAACAACTGCCAAGAGACACTGACACCAAGGAGATGTACCAGTGGATCTCATCAGCAGCCATTAAGTACTGGTTGTGATGCAGCTAAGCAGCATAAGCTGCTATGGTTTAACAGCTGTTAATGACCAGGAGAACCACCAATTTGTTTCAAAAATCTATACCCACTTTTGTTCGATAAAAACAACTGCACTATTATTTTTCTAATCTTTGGGGCCTGAGTGGCTAAGAGTAGTCCCACTGGCCTCATTTTACTGTTTGAATATGGTATTTGCATAGACACAGAGTATATTGGACAGAGACTCATTAGACATTGATGGTGATATAATACAAGTCCTGTAATAGTTTCTCATGTAGTCTGATAGAACTGTTCAGAAGACCTTTGCATTTATAATTGTGACACAAATTACCAGCGGCAGGGGACATCAGAGATGGATACTCACGCAATGAATTGACAAAATTAAAGAATACAGCAGTAAGGGGGACAACAAAAGGCTCCCTGAATAACCATGGATTGCATAGACACTGAGGGCCTCATTTACAAGAATTTGACGCATATGCCAGATGGGTCTGATTTCTTGTGCTGCTCTACAATCCCCTAATGACACAATTGATGCGCTGTGCTTCCAACACAGAGCTCCACAGCGCACTTTTTCACAGATGCTTCAGAAATTCTGCCCCATCTGTTGGCTCTAAACTCATGCACTGCTGGACTAGCATAAAAAACAAAATCTACTCCAGCAATGCAAGGAGTCCCCTTCAGAAAAAAAGCCCTGTGCCCTGCTCTGAGCAGGCAGTAAATTTCTGATGCAGTGAAGTCACAGAATGACACAGTGAAATGATGTAAATTTCACTGCGTCATTTCTCTGTTGTTTTTCCCATGAGAATGCCTACCTGGCACAGGTATAATGTGATGCAAGAGTTTACAAACTGGCGCATTGGGCCCAATGCATCCGTTTGTAAATCTGGAGCAGTGTAAAGCTCTGCTAGAGCCACTGCTGCATACAAAAAAATGACCTAATTGTGGAGCAAAGACCTTATAAATGAGGCCCTGAGGACCTCACTTACGAGGCCCTAACGGCACACTGCACCACTGGAGCATTATTATTTTTTTATGCTGTGGTGGCACAGTATGCCAGCCCATATTTACAAGGCCACACAAAGCCACCTTGAGTGGCTTTTCAAGGCCTTGTAAATATGGACCCTTTTCATGCATAACACTGTGTAAAAGGGGAATTCCATGGGTGTTCCTTGGGGTGTTTTCACGCAACACCCATGGAACCAGAAGGAATCTGATGCATTCCCAGATTTACAAGTCTGGAAATGCATCAGATCCCTATGCCACCTCAGGGGTAGTGTAAGAATGACCCAACGGGGAGAAATATCTTTATTTCTCCCCGTTTTTCCTCTTTTTATGTGTGCTGCATACTGCCTCTTGTAACTGTTTTTGTGCCTTTCTGCACAAAAACAATCATCCCCGCAACACAGGCATCCTTGCACCATCGTGCAAGGGTGACTTTGTTGCCCCATGGCAGCAATTTGTGCACCAGCGCACAGGGAGAGGACAGAAATGCACTGTATCTTGTAGATACAATGCATTTCTGCCCTTTCTCTGTATCGCAGGGCAGCACAGCAAGGCACTTGCTGCGCCACCCTGTGCCATGGGCCTCGTAAATGAGGCTCTAAAACTTTAGACATACTGGGCCAGATTTATCCCTCATGGTGTTTCAAAGGCAATGCATTCCCTAAATTAGATTTACCAAGCAAGACAAGGCCTCCCTGAGTGGCCCTGAGCTGCTTGCTAAATTTGTAGTATTGCAAGACAGCACAAGTCGCTACCTTGCCTTACTGTGCCCTAGGAAGGCGTACTATCGATGGAGCGTGGATGTTCCCATGCATCCACACATGGATTTTGGTGCATTCCCAAATTTACCAATACTAGTAAACCTGGTAATGCGTCAAAATGTTATGCCTTCCCAGGGGAGGTGCAACGAGGCGAACTATCTTTATTTCTGCTCTTTGTTTCCTCTTTCTAAGTGTGCTGTATAGAAAGAGGAAAATGCCTCTGAGGATTGTTTTTATGCAGGAACGTGCTCCTTTCTACAGAAAAACATTCATGCTAACAACACAGGCACCCTTGTACCATGGCGCTAGGGTGCCCACGTTGGCCGGAGGCAGCACAAAGTACGCCAGCGCAAGGAAAGTAATGTGCCATATAATATTAAATATGATGCATTCCAACCCTCTCCCTTTCACACAGCGCAGTTGTCTTAATGCGTTGCATTGCTTGAAAGTATGATTTTTTAACAAAAACATGGCTAACTGATGCATCAGGCCTAGGATTATTTAATGCTATACTGGCTGGATACAATATAATTAGGAACAATAGAACAACTGGAATGGGCGGGGGCTTGGAGGTAATATATGGAGCAATTGTTCCATTTAAAAAAATGGATTTACCACAGTTCACAAGGCCGAAACTCTCCTGTCTACGATAATGCTCACCCAAAAATCTGCCTGGTTCTTTCTATTACTATATCATCCCCCGAGGATATTGCACGGGTTTCAGCTCTGCATTAGCTGATTTAATTGACCTTAGTTTTATACATCAAATATCCTCTGTGTGCTAGGAGATTTAAATATAAAATGGGATGACAAAGGTTGTTGCGAGACTCAAGAGTTGGAGCACTCCCTTTCTGCCTTAAATTTGGAGCTACCTGTGGCCTTGTCCACACATGAAAAAGGGCACACAATCAACCTCATATTTACCAAAAACCCAAACTATGGGGCAGATTTAAGACCCCCTAGCACCTCCTTACGCCACATTAGCATCATGTTTTTTACGCTAATTTTGCCCAATGAGGCCACAATACTGTAGCAACACCAAATTTACAAAGTGGCTCAATGCATGCATTGCACCACTTTGTTACCCTTTGCGCTACATTATGCTTGCGTCAGGCATAATGTATGCACAGGGAACATTCCCCCGTTAGGGGGACTGAAAAAATGACGCAAGGAAATCTAAGAGATTTCTTAGCATGATTTTTTTTGGCACTTTTAACGCCTGTTCGGAGCAGGCATTAAAAGGATGCACATCATTGCTTACAATGGGCGTTGCAGGATTGGCGTCAACATTTTTTACGCTAATCCTGCAAAGCTTCAAACTAGCCTAAAACATCTTGATGCTAGTTCCTTAACTATCGCCATGATGTTACACATCATAGACACATGGTGGCGTTGGGGGGCACTAAGAGGTGCAAGAAAAGTCACAATGCACTTGGTACTACGCCACTTTTCTTAAATCTGGCCCTATGTCTGTTATGTCATTCATAAAGATAGCTTGGGCTGACCATTATGGAATTCCACTTAATATGATTTTGTCTAGTGTTTCATCGTCCCAACAGAGAATTAGACTGGCAACGGGTAAAGCATGGTCTAAAACAAGCACTATATTTCAACAGTTGAGTAACAAAAGCACTACACACCATTGCACCAGTAACAACCAATATATTTAGGAGTGTAGCATCCCCTCCCTGGTACTTGAGTGGGCTGGCCATAGCAAAAAGACAACGTAAAAAGTTTGACAGGGTTTGAAGAAAAACAGGATCAGAAAATGATAAATCTGTACATAAAGATGAATTTAAAAGGTTTTAAAAATAATGCATTTCAGCTGAAAAAATATTTAGCAGATAAAGTCATACCAGCAAGAAATATTAATAGGGAACTGTTTAAGTTAGTATAAAGTATATGTTTTCATGTCTTCTCTGACATTGAAACTTGCTAGCTCTGACTATCGTTTTCGTCATTCTTTCAGGAGAAGATAGTTAAGCTTTGTATCATCTATCAACTTCACTAGTAAGGGATGGGAGGGACGAAGAAGAATTGATTCAATGAAAGTTTCTCCATTAACAGATTTTGAGTTATTACACCATGAAGCAGTAAAAGATATGATTTTGACAATTACATTTGGTTGACCACTAGATCTCTGCCTCCTGCTTCCATATAAGTGCTGATCTGTTTGCACTGCGACTAACTGAATGATATAACTAAGCAAACAGTGCTGTCACTTGTCCCAAATTATAGAAAGAAGCCCAAATTCTTCATATTTAAGAAAATATGCATGCTGATCCCGAGCAAATTCTAACTATAGGCCCATCCCCTGTCTCTCCTTTCCCGCAAAAATAATGGAAAAGGAAATTAACAGACAACTAATCAAACATGAAGAATATAAGAAAATACTGAACAAAGCAAAGGTTGGGTTTGGGTCTCTTCACTATGCAGAGACCTTCCTGGTAACTGTGTTAGATGACACAAGGATTCTACTGGATAAGGGCCATAATGCAGCACTAATTTCATTGGGCCGTAGTGCTGCATTTGACACAGTCTACGATTTAACGCTGATAACTAGGCCAAAAGCATTGGGAGTCGGAGGAAATGTATTGGATTGGTTGTCCTCCTTCCACACTAATCGAACCCAGACTGTTAGGATGGCCTCCCATATCTCGAAACCAAAGGTTTAACATATAGAGTGCCTCAGGGCTCCATTCTAAGCTCCACATGGTTTAACCTTTACATCTCTCCTCTGGCAAAATTTATACAGAATTTTGGATTTCCTTAATGTGCTATGCAGATGATACCCAGAGACCAGTATTAATAGCTGAAGAAATAATGTCAGTCAGGAATTTCCACCACTGTGTGCAAATCAAGAATTGGATATGCACAAATGCACTAAAATTGAACTGGGAGAAACAGAACTACCGTGTTTTGATCCCCTATCCATAACAAAAGGTGCCAAACTGGTGGCCTGAAGATATGGGTAACACACCTACTACTGTTCCCATAGCAGAGCATCTGAATACACTCTGGCTTGAGCACGAACAAAGGGGTATATCCGGTAGTTCAGGCATTGTTCCTAACAAGCCTGGACTACTGTAATGTGCTATTTCCTGTTAAAACTTGGTGAGACTCCAGTGAGCGCACAAATGGGCTGCTAAGCTGATAAGAGAAAGGAGTAATATTGTTCATTCTCTTCCACCTTGAAAGACTTTGCTCTTGAAAACCCCCTATTTATCTCATGAAGCCATTTATCAAGCAGGCCTTTTAAGCATCTCTGAGAAATTGCAGTGTTACATTCCAAAGAGAAAACAGAGATCTGGAGAAGCTTTACTCCTAACTTTTTTTTTATTGTTTTTATTTATATTAAGCATATAACAGGATAGAGGAAAAAAGACGCAGCTCCATACAGCTAATGGGGGGAATTCGGGGAAACCACTCCTATCCTTAAACTAAAAAGGGAAGGGCAGTAGAGCCTTTCCTGTATTGGCTACAAAGTTAAGGAACAGTCTCTCCATTTCCCTCAGGGTTAAAAAAAATCCCTGGAAGTTCCCTAAGCTTCAGAAATATGCTCCATCATCATCATCTGTCCTTTCATAGCACATCATGAAGTCTTTTCATATTTGCTTTTCAAACCTTAAGAAATGCTCATGATTACAGGAAATCTTAAATACTTTTGGCACTGAGCAACATAAGGCTAGTAAGACATAAACAGTGTTCTGTGAGTCACACCTCCTCAACTTCCACATGACATCCTGCATACTGGTAGCTCATTCACTTAGCTTTTTTTTTTACATGGCCCAATGTAAGTCCTAACATCCTCAGTAATATATTATTCATTATAAAGAGAAAAAATCTTAATGCTTCAGCCAAACAAGCTCCAAAAAATGTGTCTCTGCTCCATTTTAATTACCAGCATTATTATCTTACGTCTCTACTGTATTATAGCGGTAGATGGGCCAATCCGTCTTCCAAAAACATAACAATTTGGGAGAAAAGCTGTGTAAGTCTTGCCTTCTGTCCATTCTCCTGACCCAAACACTGAAGAAAATGTTCTTTCACATGCCAGACAGTAGGGCTCGAAGCTCGTTTGTAGGCTCAGAACTACAGCAGCAACATTACTGGATACGTCCAGAGCACTTATCGATCACACTTCCCTTCACCCATTGAATCACTCACTGTGGCTGCTGTCTCCTTCAAAGTCTGCCACGGAATATCCAGCGTCCTCATTCTTTCTTTCTATCTTACAGGATGTAATGTTCTTCCCAATTTTCTGGGCAAACCCACTGTGCTAGCTCTGAAAGCCTGTAGGAACAACACAGAATAACTTTCAAAAATAAGATGTAGTCTCCAATCACATGCCACGCAAACTTTCAATATTTAGGAAAGAGATCCCTACACCCACTACAGGGAAATGATTATTTGTATCATCTATGTAGAAATATCGAACTTTTCTGATAATTGATTGGTATACTTTTTTGTCTGAGTGGTTTTGAGGAAATTAAATTCTCCTTAGTCAAGCCATAGTTCACATTTATCTCTGCTGACCAATTTCTTATTATCTTCTTTTACCATTGTTTCTTGATGTGTACAGCAGATGTAAGTTACTCAGTTTTTGAATTACTTGTGGTGTCACCATCTTCTACTAATTGAAAATTCCTTAAACCTGGAAATGAAGGATTTACAATTGAAAATGGATTGTAATATAGTGATAATAATGAACCAGTTTTAGGTAACTAGAACATTTCGACTGACTTTGGGGATAAAGCCCCATAGCCGTGATCTGATTTTGTTTTCACATTTGAGGTCGGAACGTTTCAACATTTTCCACTATCATGAGGATAGGTCTTATTGTTTTGAAAAAAAAAAATCAAAATAATTTGGGGTAAACAAATCAATATATAATTTGTAAAATAATACATAGGTATATTGTAGGTTTAAATAGTTTAGCTATATTTGGATCCATTAGAATGTGTATTACTTATTGTACACACTCAACTGTATGGTCTGTGTACCGAATGTGCCAATCATGTCCACATGGGAGCCGTGAAGCAATTACATGACCATGTCTGTTTAGCAACATACCACAATCAGCATTTGAATAGTGCATATAATGTTCAGTTCAATTGTTTATTTTTCAGTAAACAAGGCAAAAACAGACTGCCTCGGGGAATAAAATTGTTCAGTCAAAAAGTTTGAAAAAATGGAAGAGCAGTTAGTAAACATCAACAATAGCCCTAGAAAAATAAATGCATCAATGCTGCATATGATGTTCTAATTATCTTATATGAAAACAAGGATTTATTAATTTATGACGGTGCCTACTCAAGACTGAACCAACAAATAAAACATCTGGCAAATCCTATACCTCATTTTTGCAAATGGCACACTGTCACTGCATGTCTTCATTACCTGAAGACATTGCTCTAATAATAGCCAAACGCAGGCCTCGAGTTAAAAACTGTAACAAAGACAGCATTCTTCCTGCCTCTAGCAATTATTCATAAAAATACCACCCCATACGCCTGCCTACACTCAGGGTTACCCATCTTTCCAATGCCAAACTGCAGACATTCAGATACCACCCTTTTTCCTCATGTGTCACAACGCAATGTACCACCCCCTGGCAGTTCAGCTTTCATCTAACCACTTCTCAATCACATGTCAAGGCGTCTGATATCACCTATCTTAAATACTTATTTTGGAGGTGTCAGTCTCCACCGAGAATCAAAAATGAACTATCCATCTTTTACCCTGAATGCAGAGGATCTCTTGCAACTCTCATGCCTTACACCTATAAAAGGGGTACCCTAGACTTTGTCACAGCAAATAAATATTTGCCTTGCTCAAAAGTCCATAGGGGTTGAATTGTTAGATTACAATAGGATTTCAGTCTAAATCAACGTTGAACCCACCAAATCCAACTATAAATTTATCACAGGTATTTGGACAAGAAACAAGGAACATTAGTGTTTCTTGCCCAGGAAAGGCCACCACAATAATAACTTCTAAATGAAACCATGAGAGCTCAACCGAAGATACATGTGCCTAAATGTCATATTACAATGCAATCTTGACCTCTACCTTGGCTCTATAGCCCCTCTCAAAAATATAAAAAAAGTGAAATATACATAACCGTGGTTCTCCAAAAGACTCAAGCAACTAGAGAAAAACATCAGGAAACTAGAACATGTTGGTCGATAAATAACTCATTCTGCAAATGCCACATCTACATTCTCAAACCTGAAATGATGTCTTATAAAAAAAATACTAAACAATAGCAGCCTTTTTAACACTTGTTAGACCTGCCAGCTGTTGGTGTGGTTTCCCTTCTTTTTGGCTTCTGACCTCCTGTTTCAATCCTGTGCTGAATTTCGTTTTTGCTGGGTTTAGGACCCTGGGCACTTTATCACTGCTGACCAGTGCTAAAGTGCAAGTGCTCTCTGTCTAAATTGGATTGGTAATTGGCTTATTCATTATTGGCATATTTTATTTACTAGTAAGTCCCTAGTAAAGTGCACTAGAGGTGCCCAGTGCCTTTAAATCAATGCTGCCAGTGGGCCTGCAGCACTGATTGTGCCACCCATTTGAGTAGTCCTGTAAACATGTCTCAGACCTGCCACTGCAGTGTCTGTGTGGGCAGTTTGGAACTGCCAGTTCGACCTGGCAAGTGTACCCACTTGCCAGGCCCAAACCTTCCTGTTTACTACATGTAAGTCACTCCTACACTAGGCCCTAGGCACCCCGTGGGCAGGGTGCAGTGTATTTAAAAGGTAGGTTTTGCATGTCATAATAGTAAAATACTGCTAAATTCTGTTTTCACTATTGCAAGGCCTTTCTTTCCCATAGGTTAAAATGGTGATTGCCTTGAAATATCTTTTAAGTGTAGTTTCCCATTGGGAGCAGATAGAGATCTGGAGATTGGGGTCTCTGAACTCACAATTTAAAAGTACATCTTTTGGTGAAGTTGGTTTTTAAATTGTAAGTTTGAAAATGCCACTTTTAGAAACTGGGCATTTTCTTGTTGAACCATTCTGGGGCATATTTATACTCCGTTTGCGCCGGAATTGCGTCGTTTTTTTTGACGCAATTTCGACGCAAAACTAACTCCATATTTATACTTTGGCGTTAGACGCGTCTAGCGTCAAAGTCCATGGAGTTAGCGTCATTTTTTAGCGTGGACACCTACTTTGCGTTAATTATATGCAAGGTAGGCGTTCCCGTCTAAAAAATCGACTCCGAGGCATGTGCGTCGGATTTATACTCCCAGGCAAAATTCACGCCCGGGAGTGGGCGGGTCAAAAAAATGACGTACGGCCGCTTTTGCGCTGTTTTTTAGCGCCTGCAAAAGGCAGGCGTTAAGGGACCTGTGGGCTCTGAAGGAGCCCAGAGGTGCCCTCCCATGCCCCCAGGGACACCCCCTGTCACCCTTGCCCACCCCAGGAGGACACCCAAGGCTGGAGGGACCCATCCCAGGGACATTAAGGTAAGTTCAGGTAAGTGTTTTTTTTTGTTTTTTTTTGTGGCATAGGGGGGCCTGATTTGTGCCCCCCTACATGCCACTATGCCCAATGACCATGCCCAGGGGACAGAAGTCCCCTGGGCATGGCCATTGGGCAAGGGGGCATGACTCCTGTCTTTGCTAAGACAGGAGTCATTTCTATGGGGGTTGGGAGTGAAAAAAAATAGCGCAAATCGGGTTGCGGCGACAAAATTGCCTCAACCTGACTTGCCCCATTTCTTGACGCCCAAGCCCCATATCCCCCTACGCCGGCGCTGCCTGGTGTACGTCGTTTTTTTAATGCACACCAGACGGCGCCGGCGGCTAACGCCGGCTAACGTCATTCAATAAATACGGCGCCCGCATGGCGCTTCAGAATGGCGTTAGCCGGCGCTAATTTTTTTGACGCAAAACTGCGTTAGCGCAGTTTTGCGTCAAAAAGTATAAATATGGGCCTCTGTGCCTCAGCCTGGATGTGGAATACACGTATGGGTCAGGATGACAGTTGTGCTGTTTGTGAATTCACTCTAGACAGTCACACAAAGGGAGCTGAGGTGTGCCCTGTGTATCCTGATGGGCCTTCCTGGGCTAGAGTGTAGGGAGGAGCTGACACTTGCACCTGAATAAGACTGTTCCTGTTCTTACTTACACAAAGCTGTCTCCAACCCCCTAGAGCAGGGGTCTTCATACTGGGGGGTGGGCCTCCTTAGGGGGCCTCAAATGATCCCGGGGGCACCTGGCTCTGGCTAAAATAAGCATTATGCTGATAACAGGGCGTTGTTTAAGCTGAAAAAAATTATCAGCACCAAACTGCTCTGTAATGGGCCATCACTAACATGTTTTGTCATTTATATCCAAGCTGGGAGCAAGTGTCAAAAGGGAAGGGACCCCAAATACACTCCAACACCCACCCACCACCCCTAGTAATCACACTGTTAATACTTTTACACGTTAGTAAGGCCTGCCTGACCAGAATAGTATGTTTGGTTTAATGCATTTGATTACATTTTAGACCACTGCCCTAGAGTATGTCTGGGGCCAGTGCTGGAAAGGCAGGGTCTTGTGCACTACAAAGACTTTCCTTTGAAGTTTGCATAATTCAAGGGCAGAAATGAGTATAAGTACTGGGCCTCTGAGACAACAACTTCAGAACACTTGTGGACTGAGGACATTCTGCCAGGAAGAAGAGATAGATGCCACAGGAGCGATGCCACTCTGCCAGTTGCTTTGCTGTGCTGGCCTGATGCTTGATGCTTCTGTCCTGGGAGTGAAAGGACTGGACTTTGCTTTCTACATCCTGCTTTCCAAGGTTCTCCAAGGGCCTAAACAGAGCTCCTGTTAGAGGTCTCAGGGATATCAAAGGCTTCATCTGCCAGCACCTGGGCTCTCTTGCTGAGAGTCCAGACTTGCTAAGTAGTGTCAATCCCACTTCCTGGGCTCCTGGGAGTGAGTTCTGGTATAACCAAGAAGAAACCAAGTACATCGACTCAAGAGCAACTTCGGAACCGGTGCCGCTATCTAACTGTGCCGCTGCCTGCACCAGGAGCTGTGTTACCCACTGAGTGCAACAACCTAGACAGACGGCGCAGGCCCGATGCCGCTGCAGCACCTCTGAAGTCCCACCACAGTGTCATTCCTAAGTGCTGTGTCCCCGACGTCCAGGACATTGGACTCTGATCCGCCACAGCTCCTCTGGCCCCATGGTGTGATTGTGACACCGCGAAGTTGATGCATCACGTCTTGACCTGCGGGATTCATCGACCCCGCCGGATTGTAAGGAACTGATGCTTCGCCTCTGACACTGCATCAACTCCCCTGCAAACACCTCACCAACCCTGCCTGGCAGTAAGGAACCAACACTGCACCTCCCTGACTCCCTGCAATGTCTTTGTTTCATCAATTACGAAAGGCACTGTGCCTGGACTCCGTGCGACTCTGTGTCCAGCCCGCACTCGCTCGCGAGTGGCGCCAGACTATTGGGAACATCTCTGTCAATTATGTTGTGATAGCCCCAGTTGGAGCTATTGTGTTTCTAAGCACTTCTATTGAGATTTAACCTTTAAAAATTCATATCTTTGCTTGTGTATGTTGGGTTTGTGTCATTTTTGTCTTGTTTTATTCAGATAAATACTTTTTTTTTTTTCTAAACTGGGGTGGAGTACTTTTGTGATGTTTTCACTGTGTTACTGTGTGTGTACAAATACTTTACACATTGCTTCTCACATAAGCCTGACTGCTCATGCCAAGCTAACAAGAGGTGGTGAGCAAGGGTTATCTTAGCTGTGTATAGGGTCCCTACTTGGACAGGGTGCAAACCACTGCCAAATAGAGACCCCATTTCTAACAACACTCAAATCAGTCATACCAGAAACAGACTAAGAGAATTTACTCAAGGTGTGATAAAAGGTCACATCTTAGCAAACTGTGAAACCGTCTTCAATCGACTGTAATAATAAATTCAGCTGATTTTTTCACAGAAAAAAATATTAAATTCAGTCATAGCACTTTTGCTCATAAATTGAAAACTGTAACATAGGCATCTAGATTCGAATGAAAAGCAAAGACAAAAGGGTTGTCTTTCTTATCCATTAACAGACTTTTAATTTTAACATAAAACTCCCATCTTGTGTAGAGGACCGTACACTTGGTTTATTACCCATAATATAGCACTCAACTCGAAGAATCCTGGATCAATTATTAAAGGCTCTTTAAACAGGGTTTGGGGCCCTGACTCCCTAAAAAACAGGCCATGTTAAGCTCTTACTCAAGAAACCCGACAGTGACTCCGCACAGCATTTCAACTATAGACCGGTCGCATGCCTGCCATTCTTGGCTAAACTTCTAGAAAACTGGGTAGCAGTTGAACCGAGGAACTGTATTTGAGAAAACCTTTTGGGACACCACCAATCTGGTTTCAGGTCAGGACTGAGCACAAAACTGCAACTATATATGTTGACGCAGCCTTCAATGTTTTAGACAAAAGTGAGTGTTTCTTCAGGTACTTCTTGTCCTCTCCATGGTGGTCAGCACCACAGACAGTAATTTACTCCTGAGCACCTTCAGTAAAATGCTTGCCATTGAAGACTCTGCTAAAATAGTTCTCAGCTTATCTTTGTGTTAGAAAAAGTTGCTGCGTTGCCTTACTCTGCGCCGGGGAGGCGTTCCATGGGCATTGTGGTGGGTTTTCTCACACAATACCGATTGATTTGGATGCTGCACCAGTGTTACTTAACGGCCTAAACCTGAGGCAGCACCAAAACCTTAGGCCTCCCCAGAGCAGACAAAACAAGGAGAAATGTTTTCATTTCTCTTCGTTTTTCACCCCTTTCCATGGTGCAAGGGTGCCTGCATTGTCGCTAGGCTTCCAAAAGGGCAGCAGCACAGGGGAAAAGGCAGGAAAGCACCATATTAACTTACATATGGTGCATTTCTGCCTTTTCCCTGTCACGCAGTGCAGCACAGCACAGCAAGGTGACCTGCTGAGCTGCACTGCTCCACAACCTCGTAAATATGCCCCTATGTATGTAAATTTCATTTTGCACAACCATTTCTACAGCATTCTCAGGAGTACTGGTGGAAATCTATGTTATTCCCAGATTCACAGCGAGCTTCTGTCATCGCAGTACCTACCCTCCCTCCACTGCACAGTGCTTCACTGGCTTGTGCAGTGAAGCAGGGAGCCACTTCCTTTTGAGGATAGGTCCCTTTTTATTTGCACATATCTTTAATTTCTTAAAAAGTGCTTTGATTACCACGGATGACTGTGTAAATGTAGAGCCAGTTACCGATGCATCAAACGAATGATTCACGTTCAGCAAAATAATTTTTGTTTTAGTGCATTTCATAGTCCTTTAAAATCTTCCTTAAATATTTCCAAAATATGTCTGTGGTGATCACAGTACAGAAGTTGGCAAAGTGCTGCGGTCCGCTTTTAATAAATGTGCCTAACAAGTGTTTTAGCACATCAGTGCTTGTGTTCCATTTTTTAAAAGGCAGGCCGCAGTTTGTTCTCTTTGGCAGTGCTCAGCCTTTTGGGACGGGGCATTTTTTGACGGCCAGTCACGCACGCCTTTTATTCTACATTTAAATCCTGAGTGTCACCTTTGTGAGGATAAACAGGCGTTTTTCGGCTTCCTAGCTGTTGCCAGGCAAAGCTGCAAGAGAAACTTTTTTTGACCAAGAATGAATATAATATATTTTAATGGCCATGACAACTTCTGTATATCATTCCCCTGCAACAGACATGTACCCTGAAACGTTTATCGTACTTCTATCCCATGGTAACACTTGTAGGTTAAAGAATGTCTTATCCATCTTCCTCCAGATAATGAATAAGGTTTACTTTGAGCTGGAAGACAGTGGTGTGGTCACGGAGGAGCCGAAGAACCCCCCACGGGAAGATGTGCGGATGAGGCTGACAATAAAACTCCAGCATCCTTTCCTCCTGGCAGTCTACGAGGGAAGCTCCAAGGCGCTGCTCTTCTTGGCCAGTGTCAGGAACCCTCTCGGCGATGTTTAAGATCGGAATCTTGCAAACACGAGAGGGAAAAAAAATCAATATTCAATCATTTCCTCTGTCCTGTCTTTTTTCAATCCTAGCATTATTTTAGTGCAGTGTTATGTTAACACCATACTGGCATAGCTGAGAAAGTGAGATGCTAAGTATGGCACTTTTCAAGCTTAAGGCCAAAAAGTAAGCATTAATGACTGCATTTCTTTCCTCTTTGTATATTACTGATCATGTCACATGAGAAACTAATTCCTTCTAATGTTGAAATGTTGGTAAAAGTAGAAACTATTTTATAGTTAACTGTCTTGTAACTTTGGTGTAGATGGACTGCTGTTTTTTATGTTCTATTATTTGAAAAAAATAAAAAGTCATTCAGAGTCCTACCTTCTTGTAAATGCAAAATCAAGTAGAGGGCAATTTAATTTCAAGCGCGCGCCAATGCAAAAGTAAAAAATGTCATGTCACTGCCATAGTGTGTTAGAGGAACCGCCCCCCCCCCCCCTCCAATTTGAGAATACAGACTCAGTTGTGTGTCAATGTAACATACATTAATCGTATGTTGTATCATTTTAGCAGCACATCTAGATCCTTACAGGCCTTAGTGTAAAGTAACATAATTAGCGCCGTGAACTGAAGACAAGGGGAGGTATACTGTAAGTGGTGGTAGTGTACAAAATCACCTAAGTATACGCATGAATATTGGAAGGGCGAATGTATGCAAATGAATTATTTTTATTTGATGTATTCCCCTAGGTTAGATTTTTCAAAAAATATCTTGTACATTTTTTTTTTACTTTCTAATATACATTACACATTTTAGTGTTAAACATCAACATAAACATTCGATTTGCTGTCTGTCGGTACTGAAGGACGTAACATCTCAACGATCCAGCAAGTAAGAAGCTCCCATCATTAGAGAAGAAAAATATTTACCACACATATAAGTGAGGATACATCTGGGTCCGATTGATTTTGGCATTACCAATGGTAGCAGCATTAATAACTTTGCTCCAACCAGGCCCTCGTATTTTAGCAAATCCCAAGAATGATTGATTGGGTCTCCATTCGAGGACTCTTTACCCTCAAAGAAAGTTACTGTCATAAACAGTGGACAATTATATGAACAAAGGTACAATAGACTGTATTGGAGAATGGGGAGTAGTACAGAGGTGGGCAGGGTGACGTGAGGGTAGGGTACACACGTGTATGGTGTTACCGCATCATTATGGCATCTTACATTTGGGGCATAACACTGAACCTTATGTGTCTAGTGGATAGTGTGTGTACACGTTTCACTCCTTTTAGGACCTTAATGAGTATATGGGGCGGGTTTGTTTGGATGCTTAATTAATCGTAAGCCTAGTGATGCAGGTCTTGGAAGTTAGGTGCGTGCTGAAGTACCTGATGGCATATGGCTCTCAAAATGTTTGTGTCTTGGTTACTGTTTCTAGTTGAGGTTCAAGATCAGTAAGTCTTTGTGTGCCTAAGTATCATTGGGTTGTGGGTAGTCATCAAGGCATGGTCCCCATAGCCTATCAAAGAGCACAATCTAGTCCTGAAGCCTATCTGTCGTTCTCTCATGTGTGGCCAGTCTACGAAATTCTGAAATCCATTCAGACTGAGTAGGTATATTAGCCTAAATTAGTGCCTAAGGATACAGATTTCCACTGTAGTGAGAGCTGTGGACATCCATCTTCTCCACTCCGATATAACGACTTCAACATTAATCACATTGTGTAGAAGTGCAAGTAAGTAGAAGGCTTGGAATGGGCGATCGCTGGTATGGCCAATAAAAAGCTACACTCGGGCCGATTATTTTGATAGCCATGGACATAATCATATGATATGCAGTAAATCACATTTAGGAGCCGTACATCTCCAGCACAGGTCATTTTTGGCTAGCTTCACTTTACATATCCTCAAGGGGGACAAATACCAGTCATATAGTATCTTAAAATATGTAAACTTTAATTGTGCTTCCTGCAATCCGCTATCATACACTTGTAGTAGGGTGTCCCAATCTTCTTCAGTATACTACAAGTTCAGTAATGACTGTCATTGGGTTCTTGTGTCTCAAATAAACTCTTCTGAATGCAAAGCCATGAGCAATATATTGTGTAATCTGGAGACTGTGCCTTTATTTTATTCTTGTTGGGTATATACAAAATAATTGGGGATTCGAAGAGCGATAAATGCTCTTGTTCTAATGCCCATATTGAACTTGCCGTTTTTCCAATATTACCAAGGCACTAAGTGGTATTCCTGTCTAAGGGTGTCAAATGATTTCAATTATTCTATTTGCAATAGGTCATCTATGGTGGTTTTCCCTCTGCCAGTCCATTTGATTGCGGTTCTATTTCTTTGGATGTCCATATTATTCGATATGGCTGCCCCTTATGCAGGTGTATGTGAACTTTAAGCCGTCTGTGTGTTCTGACCAATTGGCCTAGCATTGTCTCAATCATGGGATGTTCTTGAATTTGGCCCTCTGGGGTTCTTATCACCACACCAGACTTGAAGGAAGCGTAAGTAATGCAACAGTTGTTTCTCATAATGGGCCCACATTGAAGCATGTAGATAGTTACTTAAGAGAAATGCCCATTGTGAGAGATGGTGTGCCAAATGGTAGGAATACATGTGGGCAGTCCTATGCCCTCTGCAATGGTCGCTGCCTGTAGTTTTTGAGACCTTCAGATTGGTCCTTCTGCCATCCTAAATTAAGTTGGTGATACATTTGGTGATGGATTTTTAGAATACATTTGGATTGGTAAGCATCCTGAAGGGTTAGTTATAACTGGGTGCTGCAACCATTTCTATTTAATTAACCTGTTCCAAAAAGGATAGATGTAATGTGGACTATCTTGTAAAGTCATTGTCAGTGATCGGAAGTTAACAGGGATGTTATACAGATCTCTGTTAAGTAGGATACCTAAATATTTAAAGTTTGTCAGTACCCATCTGAATTGGGCAGGCTCAGCTGCGAGCTGCATCTGCCTGTGACAGGGTACATGTCTTTGAAGAATTGAGCACTGCTGAGCTAGACACCTTGTCAGAGGAACAATACACCTTCCCACACCCAAGTCATTTGTTTCAGCTCTCAGAGCAAGAATAGCTGTAAGACAATAGGATCCTGGACCCCTTCAATTGGGATTCAGGGCTGCCTACAGCACAGAGACCACGCTGTTGGCAGTTACAGACACTGTCCGCCGTTGGGCTCCACTGCCATGCTTGTGCTATTAGACCTCTCATAGGCATTCAACACTGTTTCCCATGCATTACTGATCAGCAGGCTATAGTTGTTGGAGGCAAGGCTATTCTGTGGTTGACCAACATTTTAGCGAGTTGCACCCAAACAATCATGTTGAGTTCATTCAAATAATGCACGATTTCCTTTCACAAGGAGGTGCCACACGGGACATCTTTGATCCCAACTTTGTTTAACATCTATGTTGCCCCCCCTGCCCCAGATTCTTAAATCTTGTGGCTTTGATTTTATGTCATATGCTGATGACACCCAGTTGATCATTTCGCTGGGACAGAACATTGACAATGAAAAACATCATTTTCAAGATTGTCTGAGGAAAATTGCGGCCTGGATGACAACTAATTGTCTCTGGCTGAACGGCAAACAAAAATGAAATCTTGCTGTTCGGAAAAGTTTTGCACCGCTGCCCCATCCCCAACTGGTGGCCAGCAGAGCTGGGAGCATCTCCTTCTCCAAGTCAAGTTGTGAAAATTCTGGGTGTTAAACTTGGCCATGAACATTCACATTGTTGCAATTTGCGGTTCTTGTTTTGCGACTAAGAGACTTCTGAGGAAGGTTTTTCTTTGGCTACCATCTTCTGCCAGGAGAACGCTGGTCGAGGCCTTGGTTACAAGCTGCCATGATTACAGTAAAGTGCTGTTTTATGGCAGTTAACAATACCTTACAGTCTAAGCTCCAGGTGGTGCAAAATACTGCTGCCTGCCTGGTCAGTAATATTCTGCCAGGCTTCCTCTCTGTTCCTACTCTCAGAGATCTTCATTTGTTTCCTGTAAGAGAATGTATCTTCTTTAAGAAATGCTCTCTTACCAACAAGTCCTTGATGGGCAGATCCCTTCATATTTAAAGGATAAATTGCATCGCTATCAGCCTTCCCGTACTTTAAGGTCTAGCGATAAGGAGCTACTGACTGTCCCCTGTGTTCATACTGCTAGATATAGTGGCAACACCTTCTCCTTCACTGCTCCTGCTGCCTGGAATCAACTGCCACTTCATCTTTGTTGCTGCACAGATTTCACTAAATTCAAGAAAATGTTCAAAACATGGGTGTTTTAGTCTCTGGTACTGGGATATGTGTTGGATGAGTGCCAAGATATACCTCCTGGCATGGTTTGTTGCTCTTAATCAAGTTACATTAACATAATGTGCAAATTGGCTTCTAGAGGCTTTAGGCAGACAAAAGATGACTTTTTGTCAAATTTATTTTGTAAGATATTTGTCAGAAATCCAATTTTACCAATGAGTTTTTGTCTGTAATAAATATTTTAAACAATACTGGAAAGCACTGGTTATCTGGTTCCGAAGTTGTGATAATATTTAAGTATAATATTAACTGGTTCCGAGATTTTGATCATATTTAAGTATAATATTAACTCCCAATGATTTCGTACAGAACAGCTAACAGTGCTACAGTGAAAATAACTTTTGGGGCCCTTTTTGCTGTAAGTACATTTTGCCTTAACGTTTACTCGTCCGACCTTTAAATTCCATGTCCCTTAACTGACTGGACATTTAGCCCTATTCAGGGGTGACACCTTAATATTTTAAAGGAGGGTTTAGGCCTTTCAAAAGGGGTTATTTTGATAAGTTGGTAGTTTAAACCTGCACAGCTAGGTTACTGGTGGAAGGCCTACACATGTTTTGCATTGTCACCTTTGTGGTGGCACAACATATACTGCTTCCCACTAATGTCAATAAACCTATAGGCACTGGGTTACATTTTGTACCTTATACTAAGATCGTATATGTAAATTAAATGTGGAAACTAGTTTTATAGCCAAATTTGACATGTTTCTGGGGTCAAAACATATGCTAGTAGAGACAAAACAAAGCACGATAAGTCCAAAGATGGGGGATGATCTTGTTAAAAAGAGGCATTTTCTTACACCTGCAATTTCCCACTCTCAGAGACCACCAAGACAGAATTTCAAAAAGTCCAGGGCAACTGGATTTAAAAATGTAGGCCACTATTTTTATTAGCCAGCTTATAAATGTGGGCCACCTTTATTTCAGTGTGTAGGCATATTTTCTGCCCTGGTCCAACTGGGTGTATCAATTTTGTGCATGAAAAGATTGCTGTGAAGAAGGAATTTGGCCCTTCATATCGAGCACCAGTTCCAGTCCTGGGAATACACGGTACCAGAACAGTCATTCTACCACCACTGCCTGGTTCCAAAGAAAACCGCTTTCTATCAATTGACACCATGTGGCCAGTCCTACACAGTAGACCACAAGGAATCCTGAGCAGTTCCCAAACCCCTCTCACTGCCAGTCAGGATGTGCCTCTTCTAAACTTAACCAACAGTGATGAGACTTCTCCATGCTTGGGAAGGGTGGAAAATGAGCTTTCATTAGTACCTGTCTATGACAAGAAATGTCAAAAGTTCTGAGCCATATTACTCAGATTCAACACAAACAGCTGGAATTGTTTACTACAAACAACCAAGGGACACATTTGCCCGTTCTCCTTCTCCGACACCGGCTCCAGTGTTTGCACAAACTCCTTCTGGATATGTTGCCGATATCAACGATTTCTTCTCATATTCTTCAGCATCTTCATCTGCACCTGCATTAAGATAATGTAAGCTATTCAATTGGCTTAAAAATAACTAACTGATTGATCCATGGAATTATCTATGGGTCCTGTTAACTGTGCTTGACTTCCTTCTCTGGAATGGTTTTGTCATCATTTTCTTTCTGCTGTTACATGGTCATGAACTGGTGGATGAGGTTTTGAAGCCTCACATATCCTCACATAATGTCCGCAGAGACTTGTCCCTAGTGAACATTTCAGCCATACTGATTCCTGATGGGATTGTTATAAAGTATCATTTGATGTATTCTGACCAATGGTAATGACTCAAATTCCATGTGTATTCAAAGTCTCTATGAATGATATATCTGGGGTGGTTTCTGATGATTGGGATGTGAAAACTGTTGATTCGATGCTTTCTGAGCTTGAACACTATACTGTGTTTGAAAGTGAAGGTGTCTACTAAGCAAAAGCAAATTATGGGTAAATGTTCTGTTACCATCATTACAGACACCACTTTATACATAAAGCCAGCACCCTGAGAACTGTGTATAATTATACACAATGGGAAAACGGTCCAACTCCACCAGTGGGGAGTTCTAAAATAGAATGCTTCGCATATTTTTCTGAGCATGATGTTAAATATGCTGAGTCTTATTATTTTAAATTGTCTAATATGAAATTGAAAACTGTGCTGTTAAGATATACTATGTTTATTTATTCTAACTCCTTTGTTTCCCAGTTGGGTATTGAAGTCTATGAATATTGGTTTAAGTCAATTGACTTGAAGAGTGTGTGGGGTACTAGAAACTGGCAAATACATGGATGGGAAGCTTTGTTTAGAGCATGCCTTATTCCATTGCAAATTATATTTTTCAATGAAAATGTACAACAAACAAGTTGTTTAGGCTTGGCAAAGATTAAGGAATTAAATGCACCTAGTATTCCGTCACCAGCTAGATTTGATAAATAGCAAAAGATTTTACATGCCAGTGAAGAATAGTTTGATGGTTGGGTCAAAAATTGAATATTTAATTTGACACTTTCAGGTTCAAATGGGTGGTTATTGCGGCCAGTGAACACAAATGGTTGTCATGAGCATTTGGTAAACTCCACAGGGCGTTTTAGAGCGACCTGGTCTGACCCACGTTACATATTATCACAACACTAACCTTTACATACACATGTTTCACTGACATGAAGGAGGACTTTCTTAGTGGAATCGAATGCAAGACGTCTGCAAGTCATTCGATGATTTGTAAACAGCTCTCCTTGCACGGAGCATGTAATGCTTCAGCTGCCAATTTAGGTTGTTATCTGAAGAAAGTTCCTGTCCCTTTGATTCCTCTGGCATTCTAGGTGCTCTGGAATGAAGTTACATGATGCTGAACGAAATCTGCAGTTGTGCAATGCAAGCCAGAATTGCCAATGTAGTTTCGGTCTCCCAAACTGTTACATGTTGCAGAAATGTGCTCCCCCCCTCCCTATGAAAGAGATAAAAGGTGCAGAAATGTGGCCTCGTATTGCTCTTTCAAATGTAAATTTTGACAAGCTGAGCAGACTGAAGGCTCTTTTTTTTTTTTAGAAACACGTGGCGTTTATATCTGCCCGCAAGACCTGTGCTCTACAAGTGGCAAGGTCATCCTGTGAGATAGTCCCTTTTAAATGCAAATTTTCCAAGACATTTCAATGAACTCATAGGTTGCATTTTTAACACATCTAACACCTGTGGGGTTGTACATTTTCTTAAGGCTGTTGGTTCTGGCTTTGTCAGCACTGTTCCTATATATTTGGCATAATACCTTTAGCCATACACTCTATTTTTTCGAGTGTCTTTGGGGGAATTCAATGTTATCTTGGCATTAATTGGTGGAATTTTGCTGTTGCTATTCTTTCTTCACAATGGCTGTCACATCTCAACAAGGAGGACTGATGGTGCTTCCACCCGCCCAACTGTGTTATGAATGCATGATGTAGTATTTCGGAGCACCACTCCTGGAAGAACTGGAGTCCAACTGGTCTTTGTCATTCAGACCAGCTTAGAATTGCTGCATCCCATCTTTTGATGTTTGTGGTGCCCATTCCAACATACACTGGAAGTGTGTCTTACCATGCAGCGCATACATTTTTTGGATGCTGGTCTGTTGGTGTTCTTGATGAGGGTTCATTACCAGAAATGAACATCGAGATTGCGACTGCTACGGGAAGCTTCCTATAAACCACCCTTTGTAGATCAAGTGGCTCTTGGTGCTACAACATCTGGCACTGCACTGAATGCTTCCGCCTTGGTCACAGCTATGGCTAAGGCTACAGAACATGACTGCTCCCTTGCCTTACTTCTCAACTAACTGGTTACTTTAACATCTGCCGAAGTGGGTTCTTTCCTGGATTTTTTAAAAGATCATGATTATTGTTAATTTGCTGACATTGGGTCTCAATTGATATTGCAGTTTTTTTTTATTCTTAATTGACCTTTTAATTTGGTCTGTATTCGGTGTGTTTCGCTTTTCAACATGGACAATTCATTTTATTCACTATATTTTAGCTTGCTTTTAGTAATTAATGTAGGAAAGGTGATTTTAGTGTTAGGTTGTATTATAGACCTCTGCACTTTTGAACCAACAATGGGGAGGGTGTTGTGAGGTTATTTTAGCATTTACACTAGCACATTATCCAGCAGTCTCGTTACTACAACAGAAGTCTATGACTCAAACCAGCTTATATTAGTATCATCCATGGTGGTGATGACTGTAGTTTTTATACTGTGCTTGAGCCTGAAACCAGAGTGAGTGGTGTTGATAAGTTGGCATTCATTGAGGAGTCTGTTAAAGATCTTCTCTAAGATCTTGGCTGGAAATTGGAGAAGGGATATTAGTGTGTAGTTGGCGAGTATTTAAGGATCTGCACAAAGTTCTTCATCAATGGGAAAACAGGTGCAATGTTTCCATGCATCGGGGAAGGTCATAGAAGAGGGGGAGGGTTCAGAATGGGTGTGTGCATGGAGCTGATGGGATGCAAGGTGGCGGCATGTGTCCCCCGAGTGGATGGACTCATGGTGGTGGTGGTTTCTTCTGGGTTGATGACAGGCCATGTGGTTAGCATAGGTTCTTTGGACAAGATCGGAAGGTGTTTAGTGAGGTCTGTCCATTCCAGCTGCGGGCTGAAACTGCTGTAAATGACAGCGATTTTGTTGCAGAAGAACTGTGAGAGGTTGTTGCAGAGGGCCTGTGAGGGGAAACCTAGAGCATTTATGATGCAATTGTTTTTAAAAAAAGCAGCAGTTCAGGATGGAGCAAAAGACGGAACATGGAGAAACTTTCTCAGCACCAAACAGCAATATTAGTCTTCATTAAAAGTGTAGCAAGCATTGGCAATGTCAATAGTCTGGTTTGTAAAAAAACTGCCTCTTTAGTCAATGATAAGTTTAGGCACATAGTATGTCATTATATATGCACTATTTCACTCACATTTGCACTTATGCATCCAATCACCTACCCACTCAATCATTTTTGCATTCAACCAGTTACACAACCCAATAAAACACTCACACTAGCTCAATAGCATATGCAAGATAAATTAAAGGAATAAAAGTAGAATAAAGAAAGCATGCGCTCATCTAACCATGGTGGGCAAGGGGTGGTTTTAAACCCTTGTTTAGAAGCAAGGTGTTGGCCATCCTGGTGTGGTAAAACAGTGATACACTATTCACAATACCATTCAAAGCTGGCTACTCTGAATAAAAGCAGTGGCTATGGTGGACATGGTGCACTGCTGATTAAATGAGTGGCAAGGATGTGGCCCAATTAGTACTTTCTTGGGAGCTTTTGCCTGCTTTAAAACTGAGCTAAATAAGGTGAATAGGGAAAACTAAAAGGACTGGGCCCACCAGACCTGAAAATGAAGCATACTCATCTTCAGTTTGAAGTGAATATGTGATCAGACAAGTACTGTGACTCAGAGAGTAAGCAAGCAAAGGGCTGAAGTGGCTGACCAACTGCTTTACACTGTCATGACATTCATCCAGATCAATGGCATAAGATGAATGGCACAAAACCTTTCTGTATGTAGGCATACTTAAATATACATGCATTTTTTTACTGAGTGATCCAGGTAGACACCAAAGCCTGTCAGTCTTTCTGAAGAGATTCTAGCAAGAAGTATTACAGTTCAAACTTCTATTCCTAAAGCTTGTCAAAAGGGGTAATCAACACCAAAGTCCTTGTTTTCAAAGGTAAACTGTGAGATTTCATGTAACAAAATAAATGTATGCACAGTGCAATAACAATCACCCTTAAAACCTATTAGTTTTTACATATGAATTTCATAATAAATATAACAATCCTTCTGGCTTTTGTGGAACTTTTTATATAAAACAGATAAGATCTATAGCAACTGAAATAAAATTTCCCAATACCAAACAGATATGTTGCTCTTATCATTGGTTGATCAGCATAACCAACCCAGACCTATTGTACTGAGCATAAACTTTTCCACAAGGCAACCATCAGGTGTACCATTGTATAATTAGAAATATGTTCAAAATTACTGGAGCCACTTGGAGGGCCTAAGAAGGATTATCATAGTGCACATTTTCTATCCCAATGGTTTATGCAAGTGGGTGACCAACCTCATAACCCTGGTCTTCTATGGTAATCTATGACATTCCATATAATGAAATACCGGTCTACAGGCTTTATCACAGTGTTAAAACAATTCATTGATAAGAGCCTATTGCCTTTAACACATGCTTTTCACAATAAGTAGGTCAGGCCTACTGGCATTATTGAAAAAGTTACTTACCTTTGGGCCAGAACAGGAACTCCATGTGCTAATGCAATGGTAGCAGCTTTGGCCCTCACAGATGAGCACGCAGTCCTTCCTGGGACTGCTTTGAGGCCAGTGCAAAGCAGATCATAATGCTAAGCATGATTCATTTGGAGATGGTTCTCTTCTCCACAGCCTTTCCTTTTTTCACTCTGGAGAACCCCACAAATAGCTGATTACATAGCTGGTATTCTTTAGCATGATCAATATAAAAGCTTAGTGCTATCCTAGGGTTCAAATGGTGGAGTCTCTCCTCCTCCTTAGAGGAGTGCAGCGGAGCATAGAACACCAGCAAGGTGATGTGTTGACTAACGTGGAAAGGCATCACAACTTTAAGCAGGAAGAATGCCCAGGTCCATAAAACCAGCAAGACTGGGAAGAAGGTGGTGTATGGCAGGTTGACACACAGGGCCTGAAGCTCCCTCACACGCCACACAGATGTGATGGCAATAAGGCACATTGTCTTACTGGTCAGAAGCAGCAGGGAACAGCTGTGAAGTGGCTCACATGGAGTATACATCAGAAACTTAGAACCAAGATAAGGTCCCACTATGGCATGACAAAGAGAGAGGGAGGAAACAAGTGTTGTAAACCTTTTAAAATTGATTAAACTGGAGACTTTAACAAATCTATCAGCTACAAAAAGGGGAAAAGGGCTAGAAGATACCATTAAGCTATGCCAGGAGCAAGGTATTGCCTGTCTAAAGACAAAACTACCATCAAAACATCAGATAACTTTTCCTGGAGGGGATCTAGCTGCCAAGGACCACACCAAGCCACAAACATGTTGCAACAACAGGCATATAAGGTTCTTTGAAGGATGCCTGGCTGCCAAGATGACATCAACCACCTCCGAGAGAAATTCGGAGGTGTTTAGCTTTTGCCACTCAAACTTCAAGCTTGAAGGTGGAGATTGTGAAAGCCTGGATGCAGAACCCTGCCCTGTTGCTAAAACAGCAGGTCCTCCCTGAAAATCTACCTGATTGGAGGACAGATACTGAACCCAGAGTTCTGGATATCATACTCTTGTGTGCAGTCTGGGATGACTAGGATGACTTGGGCCCGATCAGTCATGATCTTCTTGAGGACTCAAGGCTGGGGTGCTATCAGCAGGAAAGCATAAAGGAGTCCCAAGTTCCACCCTTGGCGGAACGTGTTTCTGAGTGTCATGCTTTGGAAACTCCAACACGTGAAAGTGCTGCCATTAAGCTTTCTGGTGGTGAAAAGATCTAGCCAAGGTTCTTCCCATTCTCTGAAGACACCTTGCACTGCCTCTAGGTGGAACTGTGACTCGTGATCCATTAGGCACAGACGGCTGAGCTTGTCCACCCTGGCATTCAATGATCCTGCCAGGTGGTTCACCACCAGTAAGATCCCTTCAGGGTTCAGACGTTTCCAGAGGTGCAGGCCTCCTGGGGTCATAATCCCATTCCACTCTGTATTTTGCAGTACCACGTGGCAGTGGTGTTGTCCATGACCACATGTACCAGCCTCTCCTTAATGGATGGAAGGGAGCCTTTCAATACCAAGCAGATGGTCCTCAGCACCACAAGGTTGAGGTGGAGCAGGGACTCTGCCAGAGACCAGAGGTCTCTGATCTCCACCTCTCCTAGATGGCCAGTCAAATCCAGAAGCGCAGCATTGGTCACCACTGTGAGCGCTGGTTTAGGAAGGAAGAGAAGTCTGCCACTGGCCCAAATTGTGGTCCAGAAACCACTACTGTAGATCTGTATCACTCTCCTACTAAATCTGAACGTGGCCCCTTGATGTTGAGCCATCTGAGACTTCAGATCTCACTGCAGACCCTACATATGTCCACCTGCATACTAGACTAGAAGAATGCAGGAGGTCATCAGTCCCAGTAGCCTCAAGGCCAAACTCACTGAAATCCAGGACTGAACTCTCTTTCCTGGGGGAAAGGCATAAAGCGGACCATGTCCAGATTGGCTCCAATGAAGGGAAGCATCTCAGAGCCAGGTGTGACTTCAGATGGTTGGTAGTGAACCCCAAAGATGACAGGAGGTTTGGTGTAGTCTGGAGGCGGATGATGCCTGGGACAAACCCAATTTTAACAGCAAGCCATTGAGGTAGGGGATGACTGCCACCCCTGACCTCCGGTAATGTGCTGCCATCACCGGCATCACTTTCCTGCAAACCAAAGGGACACTAGTGAGACCTCCTGAAAATGCTATCGTCCCACCACTAACCACAGGTATGGCTAGAGGTACAGCAGAACAGGTATGAAAATACGCATCCTGCAGGTTCAATAGCACCATCTAGACTCAGGGGCTGAAGGCAGACAAGACATAGGCCAATGTAATGTAATGTTTTGATTTTTTGCTTCTGGAGGAAGATGTGGACAGGGTTGTAGTTCTAAAGTAGGCTGTAGGTCTCCATGCTTCTTGGTCACCAGAAAGTGAGGGACTAGCAACTACTTCTGGCATAGGCCCCTCTCAATCTCAATAGCCACTTTGCCCAAATGGCTTGCACTTCCTGCCTCAAACTGGAAAGATGGTCCTCCACCATTTGCTAGGTATGACAGAGTAGAAAGCCATTCTGAAAAAACTGCAGGGCTCATCTGTTGGATTTTATGGCCTGCCAACCCGGCAACCATCATTAGATCCTGACTTTTACTGGGTGGCTGTGCTCCACTAAAGGCACGCTAAAGAGGTTTGGCAGATGAAGTGGCACAGAGGAGGCGGGGGAGCAGAGGGAGTTAGTGGACTTAGCAACCAGTTGGCTTTGACCATGGGGCGGTCGGCAGCACAGTCACAAGTGTGAAATGCTGCCACCATGCTGGGATTGGCTGATCGCAAAAGAAACAGTAGGGCTGATGCGGCTGGTGAGGTTAGGAAGATTAGCCAAGGCAGTGGGCCATAGCCCTAATCTCCTTGAACAGCCCAAGGGTGGAATCTGTCTTGCCCTCAAACAGGCAAGTCCCATTGAACGGCAAGTCCATGAAGGGCAACTTGACATCGCCAGAAAGTCCAGTGGACTACAGCTAAGTACAGCAGCAAATGTCAACACTGTTGCTAGTGGCCCACCCGATGGAATCAGTGGTGTCCAAGCCACAATGACTGTCCTGAATGGTCTGGACAAGGACCAACCGAAAATCATTAGGAACACCTAGGAGAACTTGAGCCACTGAGTCCTAAAGGGTGTGAGAATAGCACTCCAGCAGGCAGCTGGCATTTACGAATCAAACAACCAGTCTGGTGGATGAGAAGCCTCTTTTCCCCGAACGTCTCCACATGCTTGAACTCCGTAATGGGGGAATAGTCAGAAAGGTGTTTGGACTGGTTTTTCTTACAGACACCTGCACCATCAAGCTTTCAGGAGAGAGGTGATGAGATAAAAACGCTGGGCCGCTGAGGCAGGGAGGTAGTGTCATGCACTTTGGCAGTTGACAGAGTGCCAAAGCAAGGGTTAGCCCATTTCCTCAACAAGATGTCTGTAAGAGCCTTCTTAAACTGTAAGAAGGGCTCAGATGTCTGCCACAGCAGAAGAACTTCAGTAAGCACTTTGGTCTTGACCTCCAAGGTGGGGAGCTGGAGGTCAAGGACTTTGACTGCCCTACACATAACCATAGTGTAGAAAGCACTCTCATGAGTTGCAGGGCCAGGGGGTTAGAGGAGCCTAAACTCGGGAAGTATCAAGGACACTAGCCTCCTGTAGGTTGTCATACCAATTCTGCAGCTCAATCCTGCACAAGGGCAATGACACGATCGGTGCAGCAGCCATGTCCTTGAACCTCGCACCAGAAGTCCATTCTACAGAGCTCCTCACTGGACCTTATTCCCTCCAACACTCTCCTCTTCCTCACAGGGCACACTGGCCTTTGCAAGCAGGCTGGTGCTCCAGAGCGGGTGGTCTTGGTT